>NC_135531.1:179270110-179587898 GCF_045843805.1 Urocitellus parryii
CCACAATCAACAGCCAGGGAGTGGACCAGGCTCAGCACTCAGGCCCCAGTGGTTCTGCAAGGCTGGGCCACCGTGACCCAACCAGCCATTTCCATTTCCAGCTCCTGAGATGCTCGCCGTGAAGGAGTTGGGGAGAGAATGCTCTGATCTGAGCTCCTGAAGATGTGCAGGCAGCCCTGCTCCCTGGCCAATGAGGAGGCGCCCTCCGGGCCCATTAGTCAGAAGCAGTGCTAACACGTTTGAGTCAAGAGGGTCAGCCAGCCCCAGAAAGCGCTCACCCGGCCCTCTTAGAGGCTGTGGTGGTTAATTACCTCTCCTCTGAGGAAGTGACTCTGCTGGGGCTTCATAAAGAGTGAGTCTGTCGCTGTCCCTGGGTCTGCTTTCTCCAGGGCCCAAGTTCCCCCATGACACTCCCAACTGCAAATACAGCTGTCTCAGAATCCCTCAGTGACAGCCATTGAAGCTGGTCCCCCCACATGGTGCCAGTCTCATTCCTACACTCTGCCAGCCAGAGGAGCAACCCTTCAAGCTGCACTGCCCACCCCAGCTTCTCCCAGCCCCCGAGCAGGCAGGGAGTTGTGGTTTAATGACTCCCCCAGGTAGCAAGCTCTCAGTGAGCTCCTTCTGTGCAAGACACGGGGGATCCAGCCAGAAGCAGAAACACTCTGTCCCGTGGCTGGCTGAATAGCACATGCAGTGACTTTTCCGAGCTACCCCTTTGCCTTCTGGGTAATAGCTGCCAACATAGACCTTGCCTCTTCCAGATCACCTATGCCCCAGAGCTAGGTGACACATGTGACGAGTGGTAATCCTCAGATGGCTCTTACGACATCCTGTCTCTCTGGAGCAGCTTTGCTCTCCATGATGCTGTATGTTCTTCAGGCAAAGGCCCTGTCATTTGGTGTCCTCGTCCCCACAGGGCTGGCTCTAGGATGAACACTCAATGTGCATTTGAGGGATGGAGCGAAATGAAACTGGAAAGTTCAGGGCTTGGCTGTGTTTCTCTCTGGGCAGCCCCAGAGGCCACCAGAGGAGTGTGGCTGTTTGTTTGTTTGTTCTCCACGGTCCTGTTAATAAAGCAAATGTCCATGTTTTGACAACGCACCTGTGGATTTCTGGGGAAGCAGGTTTTTTACTTGAAAGCTCCTCTGAGACCATATGGCCTTCTCCTAGAGGGAGACTCGGCTGTGGGTCCACGTCTTGGCCTTGGACGCAGGCTCAGCCTCCCACGGCACTAAGGTAACCCGGCAGCAGCTGAGCAGGAGGCACCGAAGACCCAGCCCAGCCCTGAGACGCAGACAGACAAGGCAGGCAGCCCAAGCCATGCAGTACCACTGTGTTGCTGGGCCTCAGTTGTGTCTGCACTCCTGGGGACATGGGCACACCATCTTCAGGGCTTATCAACACTCTCTAGGACCCTCTGTTGATTTGGTGGATCAGGAACAGGCAAATAGCAGTGAGTCCTTCTAGGATTCAACTACACATACAAGAACACCTTGTGATGCTCTGAATCTCAGCCCACCCCCACCCTTTCTCCCCCCAACCCCCCAACCACCCCCCAACTCTGACTGCTCCAGGAGTAACTGAGGTCCAGTCCTCCTGGCAGGCACCTGCCAGGCCCGCCGCTGTCCATGGTGCTAAGAGCTGGGCTGTGGGACTTCCTTTGGCAGGAAGGAATCAGGAATCGGGTTTCAGTTACCCAAGAATTAGCTCAGGTTGCCTGGCTCGGATGTGAGGCCAAAGTTGTGTGGAAACCTCAGACACTCCATATGGGCCTTTTCCCTAACAGGGACCTCTCCCTGGCTGGGCCAAAGTTGAGACACTGAGAGGGACTGTCCTTACTGACTCCCTATTCCTACCTCTTGGCTACTCTGTGCACCTACTTTGCGATACACACACACATGCATACACATACACATACACACACATATGCACACATGCATATACACACATATATGCATGCACATACACACATGAACATACATACACCCATACACACACACACACTTCCCATGAATCACTGCTTTATAATGAGGGAAACACTAACCCTGTCCACACTCATTTCTCATCCCCGGCAGGAGAAAGAAATCAATCACAAGGCTGAACGTTCAGCTTTGACAACATCAGAGGGGCTTCGTCAACCTCTACCACAGTTTGTATTTTCTTGGTTAATAGAGTATTGGGAAGGAACACATGAT
Source organism: Urocitellus parryii (assembly GCF_045843805.1). Lineage (NCBI taxonomy): Eukaryota > Metazoa > Chordata > Mammalia > Rodentia > Sciuridae > Urocitellus > Urocitellus parryii. The sequence continues at coordinate 179,272,309 of NC_135531.1, forward strand.
CCTTGCAGATTTATTTTGGGGGTATGCAACCCTATAAGAAAACAGCCACCCAGCAGGCCTAATTGGGGGGTTATCAGGAATCAGAAAAACTCATGCCCCAATCAAAGGGTTGAGTACCACTCACTTGGGGTCCACTTGAGGACAAGGCAGCAATTCCCAAAGTGTTTTTCACCCTGGAGAGAAAAAAGTATCTGGGCGTAAAATTAGTTTTGAAAACTCTGGATCAAAATGTTTTTGTTTGTTCCACTGATGACGTTTTTAGGGCTGTGACCATGCCGGGTCTTCTGGAGCAGCAGAACATTCTTACTGGAGTTCTGAACTTGACTCTGCCATCAACCAGCTGTGTTGCCTTCCGCGAGTCCCTTAATCTCTCTGTGACACTGATTCCTGATCTATGAAATGGGGATGAAACTAGCACACACCCCATGAAATCGCTGTAGAAATTAACAGAGTTCATATGTGGCCAGCGCTTGGAAAGGTTCCTGGCACCCTCTGGAAGTCTTTTGCCTCCAATTATTATGAGGGTCTGATCATTGTGACACCGTTTTCAGAAGGCCCCCAGTGGGAGGAGCAGGTTTGGGCAGGAGGACATACCGAGTGGGTGCCTCTTGGATTGAGAACAGGGAATGAACATGGAGGGAAACTCTCCCTGCACCCCGCCCTCTCCTGCAAGTGCAGATCCTTTCAGACTCTCAGCCCCTGCCCCTCTCAGGCCTCTGATTCTGGGCAGTCTGTGTGTCACATGATAGAGCCACTCTCCGAGCAGTTGAGCACAGCAAGCTGTCTGAAGCCCCTTTAAAACACAAATACCCAAGGCAGAGTAACAGCAGCCACCAACACTTCAGTCTGAATTAGTATGCTAGAAGACTTGTGCACGATAGCAGCTGCTCCATGCAGCCTGGCAGCTGAGCACTAGGGATGGGCCAAGGCTAACCAGAGAGTGATCCTGGCCTCTCATTGCTGGGTGGCACTCTCTCTGCGCCTGGGTTTCCTCTCCTATGAAGCTAGCATTATAGAATCATCGTATGGGGTGCTGTTGTACAATTGGGTAGTCAAGTGCCTGGCCCACGATGGCATTTGTGCATTTGGGTTCCTTGTCCCCTTCCTTCTCAGAGAGATGATGGCAAAAGGCCGGGGTAGGTGTGCTGGGAGATTGATTTTCATCAGGATCTCCTTGGTTGTTTTGTGGAGATGCAGAGAACCTCCCCAGCTGCCATATGGGACCACCAATTCCAGATGGGGAATGGGTGGGCAGCCAAGCACCCAGGGCAGCTTGTCTTTCCCCCTGGCCCTTCCAGGTCCCCCACCCCGAGACACTGCCTTGTCATCTTCTGAGGCTGCAAGTCAGTGGCAAAGCCGCTCTGCATGCAGGAGGGTGAGCAGCTGGCCAAGCGCAGCCGAGGGGACACAGACACTGGGAGGGTCTACAGGGCAGCCTCAGAGCCAGGCCTCTGAATGACCCCAGGGACGTGTGGAGAATACCAGGGCCCAGGCCTGGGTCCCCGGGAGTCGGAGCAGGACGACTGGACCCTCAGGAGCAGGAGGCTGCTCTGGGCACCGCTGCCGTCTGTGTCCTCTCCTGGGCCCCCTGCCTTGGGCCTATTGCAGTCCTGGAGTGGGGGAAGGGAGCATGACTGCTGGGTGCCTGGGGCTCCAACTCCATGAATGTGTGCCACCGCAGGGGTGATGGGGGGCCCACATCGGGGATACTTGGGTCTGCAAACCTGAATGGAGAAAAAAGACATTTTTATGACCATGGCCCTCTAACACAATGTGGCATTTCCTTCCATTGGGAAGGTAAGCAAGGGGCCAAAGTAGGGCTAGCGGTACACGTGACTTTGTCACCAGGAAGAATCACAGGAACTCTCATGGCTGGGACAATCACTATACATGACATGCAGACACTCCATAGTCTAACAGAATGCATTAATAAAAATCATATGGGGTCTGGGGGTGCAGCTCAAAGGTAAAGAGGAGGCTCTGGGGGAAAATAGATTAAAAAAAAACATTGCACAAGTTAACTTGTCATAAAATATATATATATAAACCTGGTGTGGTAGTGCATGCCTGCAATCCCAGCTACTTGGGAGGCTGAGGAAGGAGGATTACCAAGTTCAAGGACAGCCTTAGCCACTTAGCAAGACCCTGTATCAAAATAAAAAGGACTGGGGATGTAGCTCAGTGGTAAAGTGCCTGTGAGTTCAATCCCTACTACTGCAAATAACAATAGTGATAATAATAACAATTAAATTATGTATATATATTTAATTGTATCATATTTTTTCAGCCTTTCAAGTAACTGGGATTATAGGTGTATGTCACCACAGCCAAAGTGTTTTAAATATTTTGATAATGTTTTAAATGATTTCCTTGGTAATCTTGTGCATTTAATTTTATGCATTTGAAAGAATCAATCAGAAGAGGGATCCATTGCTAAGAGCCATAGCCAAGTAGTATGATGCATGGCATTTTTGGTTGAATAGCCAAGTAGTATGATGCATGGCATTTTTTGAAATGGTCACCCATTCTCTCGCCTTCCCTCAGGGGCGAGCAATTTTGCTTACCTCCAAGCTTCAGGCGTTCCCCGTACAGGCCACCAATTGCCGCAGTCTGGCTGGGCACAAAATCATGAGCCACTCAAGCAGGAACAAACTTTATTTTTGAAACTGCCGCCAATGCCCCGTAAGCTGGGGGGGGGGGGCACTGCCGACCCACACACTCGGTGTTCTCCCGGACCCCAACAGGAAGTCCCTCCTCCGGAATTCCCTCCTACCGCACTTCCCCAACCAATGGGAACTCTCCAGGAGTCCCGTAGCAGGATGAGATGAACAGCAGGAGTCTAATATCCATATGAATGCAGATCTGAACATAATCATATCATCTCAATGGCTTGCTGGCGTCACCTTTCAACCAAAAATGCCATGCATCATACTACTTGGCTATGGCTCTTAGCAATCCATGACTTCACCAACCATAAGAATTGATGCCTCGCAGCTGCAGCTCGGGAGGCTGAGGCAGGAGGATGGCAAGTTCAAAGCCAACCCTAACAACTCAGCAAGGCCCTAAGCAACTCAGAGAGACCCTGTCTATAAATAAAATACAAAAAAGGACTGAGGATGTAACTCAGTGGTTATGCCCCAGAGTTCCAAAAAAGTACCAAAAAAAAAAAAATTTATGCCTCGAGCTAGGAGCTTCTGATCCAGACCTGCAGCAGGCTGAATGACTTCAGTCAAATAACACCTGTGGGCCTCAGTTGCCTCATCTATAAAATGGGGATAATAGTTCTTATGATATCTGATGTGAGTTAAATATGACAAATGTCTCAGCATCCTGCCTGCCATGCAGCACACGCCCACACACGGACACTGCCAGTCCTCCTGCCTGTCCCGGGCACAGGAGCTTCCCCAGCCCACCTGCCTCAGATAGAATTCCACCCAAGAAACAGAACCAGGAGGAGGAAGATATTGAGAGATTGGTTGTAAAAAATTGGCTTACATACTGTGGGGGCTGGTTAGGCAAGGCAGAAATACATAGCGTGGGTTGCCGAGAGTACAGACTGGCACTCTCTGGCAGAGGCTGCAGTCTACAGGTGGATTTTTTTTTTCAAGGAAGCCTCAGCCCTATCTTTTCAACTGATTAATTGAGGCCCACCTGGGTTATTGAAGGTAATCTTTATTTAAGGTCAACCGATGGTAGACATTATGGTCAGCCCTCCATAGGCTCTGCATCTGTGAATCCAACCAGTTGCAGGTGGGAAATATTTGAAAAAAAGTCCAGTCATGGTGGCACACGCCTGTAATCTCAGTGGCTCAGGAGGCTGAAGCAGGAGAATCACAAGTTCAAAGCCAGCCTCAGCAACTTAGTGAGACCCTAAGCAACTCAGTGAGACCCCGTCTCTAAATAAAATATTAAAAGGGCTGGGGATGTGACCTGGTCATTAAGCAATCCTGGGTTCAATCCCTGATATCAAAATTTAAACAAAATTTTTTTGGAAAAAAATATTTTAATAATACAGTATAGCTATTTACATAGCATTTACAATGCATTGGGTATTATAAGTCACCTAGAAATGATTTAAAATATGCCAGAGGATGTGCACAGATTACATACAAACACTATGCCATTTAATATAAGGGATTTGAGCATCTACAGATTTTTTTTTTTTTGGAAGGGGGTGGGAATCCAGGAACCAATGCCCCACCAAAGCCAAGGAATGACAGTAATGACCAGTATCTACTGGATACCTTCTCAGCAACTCCTAGGTGAGTGTTTGATTGACTAACTAGGGACTATAGCCTAGCCATGGTGAGGTAAGGGATGTGTCCAGCACCCAAGGAGAGAACAGCACGGCTCTGGAGAAGCCTTGGTTTCGTGTGGGAGAAGTGACCAAGGGAGTAGGGGGTCCATGCAGACCCCTCAGCTAATTCCCCATTACTCAATGGAGCCTGCTGTACCTCTCATCAGAGCCCTGCCCATGCCCTGTGCCCTCACCTCTCTTGTAGGGGACATTTGGGGCCCTCCGGTGAGGTCCCAGTGGAATGGTGTGGTCCTCTGGTTCAGAGGGAAAGAAACAGAACGCTGTGTCCAGAGGGAATGTGGGGAGCTCTGGGGCCTGCAGGTGCCTTCTCCAGGAAGTTCACTTGGCCCAGGTCTCCTGGGAATCCAAGGCAAACAAGGTAGGTCTGTGCCCTTGTGGGGCCCTCCTGGTGGGGTGGCAGACAGGTATGGGGGACAAGGGAACCTCAGAAGTACACCTCGGTGGTGCAGCACTCTCCCAGAGTCAAGATCCTCTCCAGAAAGGAACCTGGGGAGAAATCTGCTGCATCACACTGGCTTTTGTTGCTGTTGTGGGTCATTCATTCATTTGATTTGCTTTGATTTTTCTTGCTGGGTAGGGGACAGAACCCAGGGCCTCCCACGTGCTAGGCAAGCCCTCTACCACTGAGCTCCACCTCCCGTGCCCAGAATCTTGATTCTAATTTCCAGATGGACTCTACCCTGTCCTGCTGGAGGCTTCCTCAATAAGCAAAAGCGTGTTGTAAGCCTCAAGGACCGGCCCTCCCTGCTGGGAGGAGCTGCGTTTCTGCTTCAGCCCTTTCTCCGGGTTCTACCCGTTGCTCTGGGAACTCCTGTAGGCGCTGGTGGGGACTCAATCCCATCTCGCTGGCTGAGGACGGTGCCTACTGAATTCTGCCCACTGTCCCCACTGACCGCCCACGACCTGGATTCGAACTGGAAAGAGCCCCACGTGCAACCCCTGGACACGTCCTTGTAGCGCGCCCCCTTGTGGCCGCGGGCGGCTACTGCCGTCTAATCCTCCCTGCCCAGGTTCCTGACCACAACAGGGAGGGTGGATTCTGCCTGGGAAAGGCCAGGGAGGGATCCCAGAGAAAAGGGATCCCGATCTGGGTTTTATAAATCAGAGGAAAAAGAAAAAAACACATGCAAAGGCAAGGGGACTTAAGGGAAGGCAATCGTGAATCCTGCAGACTGGCACAACCTGGGAAGGCGGAGGGACCAGGGGACTTGCTTCCTGTTGGTGGAAAGAAAAGGGGGTAGGAGGAAGAGTGCCAGAGCCTGATGACAACACTGAAAGTGGGAGCAAGCTTTTGTCAGATGCTGGGTCAATGGGGACCTCGTTAATTGGGAAACTGGAGAGTCTGATCTTCTAAAAAAAAAAAAAAGTGTGAATTTTTGTTCTAAAGGACCCCTGCCAGGGCCTTGTTTATGTGACTCATAAAGTGGCCTTCAGGCAGAAAAGAAATCCAGCTCACCAGCAAGGAAAGGCTCCTGGGAATGGCCACCCACACCAAGCACTGGCCACCCTGGGCCTGAGGGGGGGCCTCTGCCCCAGCAGCATTCCTGCCCAGAGGGGCATTGATCAGAGTCTGAACCCCCGCCTCTCCACTAAATCATAACAGAATCTGAAGGGACAGAAGGGAGCATGTGAGAAGGGTATGTGTCATCCCCACTGTCCCTTGGGGACACCAGCCATGTCCCCTGGGTTTTGTTATGTAATCCCCATAATGACCCCTCCAGATACATGTGATTAGCCCCATGTTACAAAGGAGAAGACTGAAGCCCAGGAAGGCTATGCCACCTCCCCAAGGTCACGTTAAGTAGCTCTGTCAGTTAAGTAGCACTAGTGGTCTTTGAACCCAATTCTTCACGGGCTTTTGGCTGTGGTCCATGGGTGTCTTGGACATTTAGAAGCACTTTTGCAACTGCCACCAGAATCACTCAAAGCTCCCTTGCAAGTAGAAATGGCCATCATGGTTGATGGTAGATATCATGATTTCCATTTGACAGATGGTAAGACTGAGGTAGGGAATGGAGTAACTTGTCTCTCTGTGATGGGGCTGGACCATCTTCTCTGTCAGCTCCTCCCCCAACCCAAGGTCCTCCAGGTGTGTGTCGGCCACTTCAGCAACTTCTTGCTGTTCCACTTTCGAAGTCTACAACCCAGAAATCTGAGCCTGACCCCAGGCTCCTCCTCAGAGGGAAATCAAGGGCACTGATGGGGGTCCGGTGTCAACCAGAAGGTGGTGTGCAGGAGTACCTTGGTTTAAGTAACCCCCAGGTTATGAAAACCTCAGTTCCCACTCTGTTCCTAACTCTGCATGCATCTGAGTACACTAGGTCTCTCTCTGGATCTATCACTTCTGCGGTAGAAGATTGGAAAGAAAATCTTAAAGCTCAAACATTCCATATAAATCCTGGTTAGTATAACAGATTGTATTAGTCAGCTTGGGCTGCTGTAAAAAATACCACAGACTGGGTGGCATTCAACAACTGAAATGTATTTTCTCACCGTTCTGGAAGTTAGAAGTCCAAGGTCAAGCCGGGCACAGTGGGGCAGGCCTGTCATCCTCACAGCTTGGGAGGCTGAGGCAGGAGAATTGCAAGTTCAAAGCCAGCCTCAGCAACTTAGCAAGACCCTAAGCAACTCAGTGAGACCCTGACCCCACCTTCCAAACAGTCCTATTCTGAGGTGCTGAGGGGTTAGTCTTCAACTTCAAATGTTTGAAGGGAGACACAATTAAATCCATAACAGAAAGAAGACAATCCTTATTTTATAAAAGCTGTCTCAGCCACAGCCCTTTCACAACAGGCTCCCTGGTGCATTTGAAAGAAAATTTGATTCTTACATTCTTTCCCAGGTCCACATCAATGTCATTAATGAGGCCTAGCTGTCTGCAATCGGATACCAGGGGCCAGAAATATTCTTCCCACTGGCTGTTGACTGGGCTCCCCCTCCTCCTCCTTGGTACATGTGAGGCACAAGCTGGTAAAGGGGTAGAGTCTCCCCCATCCCCAGGGCCCACTGTCTTACAGGGAAAATGAAATTTATTGGGGTTAGAATAGAAAGTGCTAAAATAGGTCAGGGATAGGGTTGAAAGTGGAAAAAAATTTAAGGAAAAATAAAAGCACCTGGTCTTTGGTGTCAGATCCTAGCACAGTGATCACTTTGGACGAGAGACCTCTGTGAGCCTCAGTTTTAAACTCTAGACAATGGAACTGATGGTAGGTTCTGCAGCCCATGTGATGTGCCTGTACCATCTCCACACACGCGGCTGCCCTTCCCACTGCCAGCACCTGCACCTCTGTTCCTGAGGTGTGGAAAAGGCTGGCCAGCCACCAGCACCTGCTCTGCATTCCAGGCCCCTGCACAGGAGGCCAAAGAGCCCTGGAGCTGACCATTCAGCAGAGCATCCCTTCACCAGTGGCCCTGGGAGTTGGTGTGTAAATCCAGCATCCTCATCCTCCAAGAAGGACGCTCTGAGATACACAGTGCACACTTGACCTTGCCCATCTCACTCCGGATGTCCCCTGGCCTCACCTCCCAACTGAGCTCCAGTCATGTGATGCTGAGCAACAGGACACCTTCTGAGAAATGTACCGTTGGGCCATTTGTCACTGTGTGGACATCAGAGAGTGTACTTACACAGACCCAGATGGCCCAGGTCGATCACTCAGGGTGGTCTCGGTGCCATCAAGGGACATGGCAGACACGAGATGTCTGGGGCTGCTATTGGAATGACATGGCCTGTTGTATTACAGTAAACTTTTTTTTTTTCATGTGAGTAGAAGGTGTGCATTCTAATGATAAAGTATAATTTTTGGTTTTGTTTTTTTAAAGCATAGGAAAACATAAGCCAGTACCACATCTTTCTAATCTAGTGCTACGTACTGGTCATAATTGTGCGTGCTATACTTTTATGTGACTGGCAGCCCTATGGATTTGTTTACATCAGCATCACCACTCACACAAGGAGCACGTTGCCCCAGACCTTGGGAAGGCTACAGTGTCACCGGGTGATATTTCAGCTCTTTTGTACCTGGGACCACTGCTGTATATATGCAGCCTGTCAGTCTGTCATTGACCAAAATGTCACGATTCAGTACATGGCTGTACTTGAACTTGCACTTGACCTCTCGCCCCAGCTCTGCTCCTCATAGTCTGAGAGGATGTGTGAGGTCAAGCAGCTATATTCCTGCCTGCCTGTAATAAATACTCAGGAAATACCGCGGAATGAAATTGCTGAAATTATGTTGTTATACGATGTGCATGTTCGGATATGTAACAGCAGCAAATCTCACTGTTATGTATATTCTAATGCATCAATAAAAAAAATATGGTAAAAATTAGCGAAAAAACATTTCCAGCAAAAAAGCCTTCTTGGTCTTTCATGAGTGATAGAGGGAATATTGAATTGATCACACTTTTAAGGCAGGAATTAGCATTTCCTCTGTCCTCCCATCCTCCCTGGCTGCCACTGCCTCTCATCCAGGTTCTCTGACAATCCCCAGCAGGACTCTCCTCCTTCCCATGGTCCCAAGCGGAAGTCCAGCCTCACCCAGCTCCCGGGTCTGCTTGGCTCCTCAGCTGCCATAGGGTTAGGGGCAGAAGAAACAGTTGGCCCTGGCTCTGGACTGGGACCCAACTCCCATCTCAGGGGCCTGGTCCTGGCCCTGACATCCCAAAAGTCCCAGTGGTGAGTCCACCCACAGTCCATCCTAGGCCCACAGAGGCCGAAGCCCACCTTCCTCTCTTTAGCTGCATGAATCTACTCCCTACTCCCACCCCGAATGCCACTTAAGACCCCCGACCCCCAAGTGACTCTCCATAGTCCTTCACCCGGTCCTTCCAAAACAAGATTGAGCTCTCATAAACAATGTGAATTTGCAATTTATTAAAGAGGGATGGAGAGGGCATGGCTCCAGCAAAGGGGTGGGCCACCAGTAGTGGCCTTTGAGCACAGGCTGCAAGAGGACGCACTGTATTGTTCAAGTGCAGAGGGCAGAACTAGCAGTAGAGAGTCCACGCATGTGCTCTCCAAGGACCCCAGACAGCCGCCTCTCCTCTACCCTAGACCCCCAGGATGGAAACCCATCTGATTCCCCAGAATGTGGGCTTTTTATAAGTTGGGGCACAGAATGGGAGAGGGGTGGGGTGGAGGGAATGAGCCAGGCCTCTCTTCCTGCTCCCCTCTCTACCTTTGCCTAGGGCTTGGGAGAGGCTGCAGAGATCTCAGCCTCTCTGAGCCCCAGTTCAGTCTGCTGGACTGGCCTCTGCTGGGCCAACCAGGGCTTCCTGTGGACCCTCCCCCAGTCAGCAGACTCCCGGCTGCAAGGGCCAGAGAGCCCAGCCAGCCCCCTGCCCACCCTGGGCCCTGCTCAGAGGACAGGGCTGAACTGATTCTGTCAGGAAGGGTTAGTCCTGTCTCCTGGCTGGCTGGATGCGAGGGGACGAGACAAATGCATTCGGACAGGCTCGATCCAGAGAGCTATCTGTCAAACAGGCTAGCCACCTCTCCTGGAAGTCTTGCGGGCTCCCTGAGTCCTAGCTTAAGAAGACTGGCAGGGTGGGGGCCTGAGGCTCGAGGGAGGAGACAGGAGAGGCCAGGAGCTTGCCAGCTCAGGGCCCTCAGGGGAAGGGTGTCAGGATCAGCTGTCTCCAGGCTCCTGCAGAGAGGCCAGCAGCCACGGCCCTTCCTAGGTAGAGTCTGATCAGACACCTGATTCCAAGATGGTTCCCACAGCACGGGCCCCACCTGGCCTCGTAATAGATTCCAGCCAGGCCTTTGACCAGTTGGCCAGGCAGATAAAGGGAGAGCTGACGACGAGGCGAACACAAGGCCTCTGGCTTGTTTTCACACACTTCCTGCACAGACAAGCTGGCAGTGCAGCCGGTAGCAGGCACTGCAGATGGAGGAGCAGGATAGTGCAGCCTCCGAGCCCCTCCCCAGGGAGAGCTTGTGCTGGGCACGTCCAGGGAACAGAGCACCGCCCCCCTGGCCCTAAGCCTGCCAGCATCTATATGGTGGTCACTCCCCCCTCCCCAGAATTCCCGGTGGCTGTCCTGCTCAATGCTTGCACCAAAACCTTCACTGAGGCAGTGGAATCTCATAAATAATAAGAATTTCCATGCATTGGGTCATCTCCAGGACACACAAAAAAATCTGAGCATCCTCCATAGCATCAGGCAAAGCAGATTTCTCGACAATTAGCTCTGCTGGTTGGAGCTGCAGGCGTGAACGGGATGGATGCAGGGTCTGCATCCCACACGCAGGTTAGGGAATGAAAATCAGACCAATGTTCCTAGCCAAGATTTTCAACCCGGCCTAGCCTTTAATGAGCTGTGTGACTTTGGGCAGGTTACAGAGGCTCTCTGAGACTCACTGGCCACCTGTTCATCCGTTTTGCCCAAAAGATGATTCGAGAGTAGCTATTGCCAACTTTTCCTAACACTCCCTCCTACAGGCTCACTGAATGACCAACTGCTCTGCGCCTGGTGTTTTTCTAGGTTCTCGGTAGATTGAATCCAGAACATGTTCGCAATCACAGCAATTTCTCGGGGGAGGGGTTGCTGAGGATGGAACCCAGGTCCCTGCACCTGCTGTACAAGCGCTCTGCCACTGAGCCACATCTCCAGTCCCCGAGGTTTTTGGAATACAATGAACAAAAGCAGACAAAAGTGTTGCCCCTGGGAGATCTCATTTGGGTACATGTGCCCCAAACCTGTTCCTTTCTCTGCAATAAGGAAAGGTCAAATGTCAACGCCCACCTTGAACTGTTTCCAGTGGTCAGTTGGTGCGACAACTTGTGCCACTCCATAGCTGCTATGAGAAGTGGGCCTGTCCTGTAGGAATCCTCCAAACTTTGAAAGAGCCAGAGCAATAGGAATGGGAGGGGTGCAGACGGCAGGCCACCGTCAGCCCTCACAGGTATACCTACATATCAGCCCATACGCACTAGACATCTTTGGGGCCTTTCTTGAATCTTTTTTTTAAAATTTTTTTGGCACTGGGGATTGAATCCAAGGGTGCTTAACCATTGAGCCACATCCTCAGCCCTTTTTATTTTGAGACAGGGTCTCAGTAGGTTGCTTATAGCCACCTCACTAAGTTGCTGAGGCTGGCCTCAAACTTGCAATCCTCCTGCTTTAGCCTCCCAAGCTTCTAAGGTGACAGGCGTGCATCATCATGCCTAACTCACTCTTGAGCCCTTTCAAGGAAGTGCTTCCTCCAAAGTAGACCCTCTACTGGGGTAGATTGGCCCTGCAGGAGGCTTCTGAGGTAGAGGAGCTGCTGCCCCCTCCCCAAGGTCTTTTTCCTTTTCTTCCCTCTGGTGAGCTCTTCAGTACCGACAACTCCCAGCACAAGGCCATAATTGCTATTTCCCCCAGGAAAACTGGCCAATCAAGCCATAGTGGTGCACAGCTGTCATCCCCACAATTGGGAGGCCCAGGCAGGAGGACTGAAAGTTCAAGACCAGCCTCAGCAACTTAGTGAGGCCCTAAGAAACTTTGCAAGACCCTCTCAAAATAAAAAGGGCTGGGATGTGGCTCAATGGTAGAGCACCCCTGGGTTCAATCCTCAGTACCAAACACACACACATATATATATAAACTAAGGAACAAGAAAGCCGGAATTAAGAAGCCCTAGGCCCTATGTCCTGGCTTACAAGAAAGTGACTTTCTTTCTTCTTACATCTCCGCCTCTTCAAGGACCCTGTCCATCCTAGAAGTCCCACACACAACTACGAGACTCCTTACAAACAAGCCCTCGGCCTCTCAGCTGGGCCTTGACAGGGATTCAGTGGCGGGTGCAGCACAACCACCCCACAGTCAGTCAGGAAGAAACTTCACAGAGCAGAGAGGCTGCTGAGGCCCCGGGTGCAGCTCAGACTGTCTTCCTTCCACGAAGAAGGTGCATAGAGAAGCCAAGCGAGATATTTCAGCCAGTTCTGAAGCCGGCCCACGAGGCTGAATGGCCTCCAACGGCTCCACCTGGGCCCCACCTGGGCCTTCTGTGGAGTTGTGCTCCCCCAAGGCCCACTGTCTCCTGGGAAGGAAGTCTGAGTAGTTATTTCCTTACAAAGCCAAACATGTGTGCCATGTTTCTTAATAAAATGCAAAGGCTGTCTGAGGCGCCCCAGCCCCCTCATTTAGCTCTGAGGTGTAATTAATACATAAATTAAGCTCCTGCAGACTCACAAATGCCCAGGAAAAAAAAATGAAAAAATATAATTAGTTTGCCCATATGACTCCATCTGTCAGCTCTGAGTTCAACCCCGTGGAGCAAATCCCGAGGGCTTCAGCGGCCCATGGGCCGTGCCCAGCGCAGCTCCTGCCCTGCTCCTGGGAGCCTGGGGCTCTGAGGACACACGCTGCAGGCAGCTGAGTAGCTGGGGATCTCTGACGTGGCCCTGGGATGGCCAGGGGTGGTGAGGGCAGCCCCAGGGCATTTGCATGTATATCTTCCAGCCACGTCCTCCTCTGGGCAGAATTGGAAATGGAGGGAGTGGGCAGCAGAGCACTGGACTGGGTGGGAGACTTACCCTCCTCCAACCTGTCACTGCTGTCACATGCCATCTGCAGGAAAAGAGAGGCTGGAAAGGGGAAAGGGAGCTGGAGGGGAAGGTGCCAGGCAGAAGCATGGAGACAAGAAGGTGCAGGGGGAGCCAAGGGGACAGTGACACACGGTAGGAGGAGCGCCCAGGGCTCTCCCATGCAGCACGTCACTTGATATTCAGCACTCTGGGGAAGCACTAACAGGTGATTTTGTTCTTCCCTTCCAAAACACGACTTATCTTAACAAAATTAATACGCATTCATTAATATGCATTCATTTCAAAATCATTTAAATAAGACACAAGAGTATGAAGTCCAAAAGCACCCCCAAATCCTTCTCCCCCTTGCTCTCATACCCCGAGGGTGGACATTAATAATTGGGTGTGTATCCTTTAAAGTGCATTAATAAAAAAATTTTTGAATAAATTAAAAAATTAAAGTGCATTAATATTTGGTACGATAACTGCACACGGGGGTGTACTGTTCAGTCTCACCCGTGGTACCAAGTGCCCTGCTGGGCACATCTTTCTGTAACGGGCACAGCTCAGTCTTACTCTTTTTAATAAATGCAGGCTACTCCAGCACATGGCATGATTTATGTAGATTTTCTTTAAATTTACTACTTTGACCATACTTTCTCCAATTGATGGAGATTTGGCTTATTTCTAAAATTTTACTTTTTCTTTCTTTTTTTTTTTTTTTTTTTGAACCCAGAGCATTGTATCCCTGAGCAACATCCCCAATCCTATTTTGTTTTTTGAAACAGATCCTCACTAAGTTGCTGAGGCTGGCCTCAAACTTGTGACCCTCCTACACCAGCCTCCTAAGTCTCTGGGATCACAGGGGTGGTGTCAGTCACTTCACAGCCTAAAACTTTACTCTAAAAAACAATGTTGGGGAGATGTTTAGGGCTGGTATTGCTGTTGATATTTTGAAAGACGTAAATAAAACATAATCTGAGATCATGTAACTTGCCGGGGGGTTACACAAGTAGGAAGCAACAAAACCCTCCTTGGACTCACCTCTTCCTGACCCCACCTCCAGTCTCTGGTGGCTCAGCTGTGACAGAAGGCAGAGCCGGAGACAGACAGGTGGGGGTGGGCAGGAGAGAAGGGGAGGAGACGGTGGGGGAAAGAAGGAAAGGGCCAGGCGGGGAGAAGAAAAGGGGAGACATTGGGAAGTATAGGCGGGAAGGGACAGGTGAGGGAGGACATGGAATGGGATGGGACAGGTGGGGACAAGAAGGGGGAGGGGTAGTTGGGGCTGGGAGTGGGGAGAGGTTAGGTAGAGGAGAGAAGAGGCTATAGAAAAGGAATCTAAAGAGTCAAAAAATACCAAGGGCTGGGCACATGGGACACACCTGTTATCCCAGAGGCTCAGGAAGCTGGCGCAGGAGGATCACAAGTTCAAAGCCAGCCTCAGCAAAGGTGAGGCACTGAGCAACTCAGTGAGACCCTGTATCTAATAAAATACAAAACGGGGCTGGGGACGTGGCTCAGTGGTTGAATGCCCCTGAGTTCAATCCCTGGTACAAAAAAAAAAAAAAAAATTTCCTCAAGGTCACCTTTGTTAATGCACCAGCCTCCTAAGTCTCTGGGATTACAGGTGTGTGTCACTCACTGCAGAGCCTAAAATTTTACTCTAAAAAACAGCTAAACAGGATGCTGCACACCTGGAATCCCAGTGACACAGGAGGCTGAGGCAGGAGGATGCCACGTGCAAGGCGAGTCTGGGCAACTTAGTGAGAGCCTATTCCAGCTCAGTGGTAGAGCACTTGCCTAGCGAGCGTCAGGCCCTAGGTTCAATCCCCCACGCAAAAATAAAATTTAAATAATTAAGAAAGGAAGATAAAAAGATGAAATAAACATTTTCAAGTTACTGTTTTAGTTGTAATTGTTTGTGGTATCTAATATAGCCTTTCCACATTCTCACTAAAAGATTTTTTTTTTAAAGAATTTTTTTTTAATATTTATTTTTTAGTTCTCGGCGGACACAACATCTTTTTATGTGGTGCTGAGGATCGAACCCAGGCCGCACACATGCCAGGCAAGCGCGCTACCGCTTGAGCCACATCCCAGCCCCTCACTAAAAGATATGAATAATAGCAATATTGTTGGTGAGAGCAAGATATTTGAAAGTGACAGGTCTGATTCATGAGTTTCCTCGTTTTCCCCTTCTTGGATGTGATAAACAGTTCCTCCCAGGAACCAGGTGTCAACCCCACTTCCTCTTTGCTCATCTGAGTTCTCCTTATCATCATCATAAGCCACTCTGGCTGTACCTTACCAAACTTATGTCCTACTTTGTGTAGATCTGGACCAGGTTGCCCATTAATGTGTCCACCCACACACCTGCCCCAGGAGGCTTGACAGTGAGCAAACAGGGGCTCCACTCTCCCCCCCAACCTGGGGAGCTCCCTTCCCTGAGGGCACCTGGAGAAGGGCACCGTGAAAACCAAGAGACCACGCAGCACGCAGATCTGGAGGCCCTGGTCAGTACACTAAATATTGATGAAACAATTTCTTTCTTCTTTTCAGTTAAAAAAAAAACTATGGAAATAAAAGGTCTAATCCTCTTCTTATGATCCAGGGGAGTTTCCTCACACCGCCCCCCATGAAGTGTGAACCCCACTGGTGAAGTAATTAAGAGACTGGAGTCAGAAGTTGGACCACCTGGTTTCAATCCCAGATCTGCTACTATATTAATTAACTCCGATTTATAGAGACCGTGGGTTTGACTAAGCTCCTGATCTAGGCCCATGGACTAAACCAAAAGGTAGTCAGTCACCAATACTGAGGTTCCATGTCAACAGGCCAAAACTAAATTGTTTAACTGACCTTCTGAGAAATCAGAAGAAAAGGAGAGCCAACAGCCCAATCTCGAGCAAGCCAGTTTTAGCTGGGACAGTAAAGTCGCTCTGTTACAGCCCCTACAAGGAAAAGACATTGTGAACAACCTGTTCAATTTTTTCTCATCTGTTTCTGTTTCCTTAGCCTTTTTCTCCCTTCAAGGCCAATCTTTTCTGTTAAGCTCATTAGGAATACTCAATGTGTTTTACAGAATGAGGTATTGCCTGCTTCTAGAATCACAAATAAAAACCAATTAAGATATTAAAACTAAATGTGTTGTACTGTTTGTTGACTTTGGACATAACCCTGGGTAGTAAATTGTCCTCTGAGTCAGGACAACCACCATCATGTGTGACCTCCCACAGTGTGTGCAGGTCAGGAATTTGGGAGAGACTTGATCAGGCCCTGCCATGTGAGGCCTGTCACAGGGTGACATTCAGATGTCGGCTGGACTGCTCTCATCTGAAGGCTTGGTGGGGGCTGGGGAGTTGGGCTCTGTAGGAGCTATGATACTGTTATATAATAAGGAACATGTATTTGGTCTCCACCTTTATTTCCTAACACACAGCTTATAAAACCTTTTGACTCTTCAAAGTGTTTGTTAATGTAAAATAATTCTGATTTAAAGAAAATAGTTTATTCTTAGCCAAATATGAGTGGCCATGGCCCTGGAACACAGATTCAAGTCACCCTGAACAAGGCATTCTGCCGTGAAAGAGGGACATGCGCTTCCGCAGCCCAAGAACAAAGAAGTCATAACTCAGTACATTTAGTAAACATATTGGTGGGGCATTAGGTCGGAGGCTAGACAAAAGGCGGAAATCTTTCCTTTAGGTATCCAATGTTATCTTATGGCATTCTTAGCTTTAGGAGTGTGAGTCTTGAGGTCTCTTAAGCCTGAGAATACCGTTGGAAAGGTGTACCTACTAGTCATGAGAATGTTTTCAGATACCCAGGTTAAAAGTAAATGATTGTTTTTTTAAGCTTAAGATAGCCCAAGATAATTTGAGCTGTGGACCCACAATATTCCATCTCTCCACAACATAATGTTCTAGTCAGCCAAGGTCAAGCAATCTGCAGGATCTTGAATCTAGAAACGAATTCTTCAGAGAACTGCAGCTACAAATGCTAAGTGGGTTTTGTGTGTGTGATGGTAAGATTACTGATGGTTAGGACTCCCAGATGACCACAGGCTGGTGGTCAAGGGAATCAGTCATGTATTAGAGGGTTAAAACTTGAGTCCCTCCCCTCCCAGCCCACCACCCATCTCCAGGGAGAGAAGACTGAAGGTTGAGTTGATCACCAACATTCAAGGACTTTATCAATTCCTAAGTAATGGAGCTTTTATAAAAACTCAAAAAGGGCCAGGCATATGCTTATAATGCAGCAACTCAGGAGGCTGAGGCAAGAGGATTTCAAGTTCAAGGCCAACCTAGTGAAATAAAATAAAAAGGGCTAGGGGTGTAGCTTTATGATAGACTACCCCTGAGTTTGGTTTCCTCCCCAATACCCCCCCACACACACACACACAAAAAGATGGGATTCAGAAAACTTTCAGGACCAGGTGCATGGCACATGCCTGTCATCCCAGTGGCTCCGGAGGCTGAGGCAGGAGGATCACGAGTTCAAAACCAGCCTCAGGAACGGTGAGGTGCTAAGCAACTCAGTGAGACCCTGTCTCTAAATAAAATACAAAATAAGGCTGGGGATGTGGCTCAGGGGTTGAGTGCCCCTGAATTCAATCCCTGGTACAAAAAAAAAAAAAAAAAAAAACAGAAAACTTTCAGGGTGGTAAACAAGAACACATCATAAGCCAGGACTATAACATGCCCAACTTCAAGAAGACAGAAGTTTCTGCACTTAGGACGCTTCTGAACCCCTCCTTATAAATCTCTTCATCTGGGTGTTCATCTGTAATGAAGTAAAATATTTCATTAAATATTTAAAATCTCCTTTGTTAAATCCTTTCATTAATTATTTAACATATTCTTTGTAATGAATCAGCAATAGCAAATAAACTTTGTTTTGTGAATTCTGTGAGCCACTCTAGCAAATAATCAAAATCAAGAAGGGGATTGTGAGAATGTCCCATTTGTAGCCAAGTGGGACAGAAGTTGTAGGTAACCTGGGGCCTGTGACTTGTGATTGGCCTTTGAAATTGGGGCAGCCTTGTGAGTCCTAGCCCTTAACCAGCAGAGTCTAGGCTAACTCTGAATTAACCAGATGTAGTAGCACATGCCGGTAACCCCAGTGATACCAAAGGCTAAGGCAGGAGGATCACAAGTTCAAAGCCAGCCTTGGCAACCCAAGACCCTCAAAATAAATAATAAATAAAACTTAAAGGGCTGGGAGTATAGCTCAGTGGTAGAGCACCTCTGGGTTCAATACCCAGTTCCATAAAATAAAAAATAAATTAAATTAAATTTTAAAAAAAGATGGAGAATTGACCTGGAGGTGGTATCTGCAGAGAATTGGTAAAAAGGATGTGAGTGCAGAAAACTCCCATGCATTTAGTGACCTGAAGTGCTATTTTAGGATAGAAGAGCAACATGTGTTTTTCCCTGTGGTTGCTGTCAGGAAAGGTGGGATTGGCTACAATAGCTCTGGCTCATGGAAGGGTTTGGGAAGAGACCAGATGAAAGGGTGGAGGGTGAGGAACCTTTGATCCCATTCCCAGCAGCCTAGTCTAGGGCCCTGTCTGATCCTGCTGGCTGGATTTGGCTGCCTGCCCAGTGTAAGAAGTAAACCAAATGTGGGGCAGGACACTGTGGTGCATGTCTATAATTCCAGCAGCTCAAGAGGCTGAAGCAGGAGGATCAAGAGTTCAAAGGCAGCCTCAGCAATTTAGAGAGGTGCTAAGCAGCTCAGTGAGACCCTGTCTTTAAATAAAATATTAAAAAAGGGCTGGGGATGTAGCTCGGTGGTTGAGCACCCTTGGGTTCAATCCCTGGTACCAAAAACAAACAAAAGATGGAAAAATAGTAAACTTGATGCAGTTTGATCAAACTGGAGAGAAGCAGCTAGTCCAACCCCACAGAAATAGTTATAATTGATAGAAACAAAAGCCCAGTGATATACATATGTAGGTGCAGTTGGCCCTAAGCTCAGCAAAATGGGACCAAAGGCAGGAAATCCGCATTAGGCAGATTTGGTATCCTGGGTTCCACAGGTTCTGGACTTAAGCCAGGAGCCAAGCTCTTCTTTGGCACTTGTAAGAGTAACTTCCCAATTTGCGGGATGGGGGGTGGGGGGCACCCCCCAAAATTAAAAAACTCAGTCTGTTTCAGTTCCTGGTGGCCACATGGTGTCCCATCGGGAGAGCAGCCATCATCCCACTGGGGAATCAGTTCCTGAAGATGAAAGTTACCAGTGGAATTTAGAGATGGCTCCAACTCCCCAGGAGCTGGATGCATAGAGAAATGCAAACTACGTAAAAGTGCAAAATACTTGATCCCCTTGCCTATTGCTACCTGTAATAGCTACAATAAAACCAAAGAGAGCGCTGGGTCAGGCTCTGACCAAGGTAAGTCTGAGTTCCTCTGCCTCAAATCTGCCCACCCCCAAGGGAAAAACTATGCAAGGACAACAGGAAATCCCTCTAAGACCTGTGATCACCCAAGAGAAGGTCGTCCGTGTGGAGGGAGGGCAAAACCAACCAACTATTGGAAGCAGCAGGTATAGCATGAGAGAGTTGCTGCCTTCCATAGATGGGTCTCATCAGCTTCCTGCCAAGCCCACGTTGCATGGATTGAGAGTAAAGCTGGGGGCTGTGTCACTGGCTTGAATGCTGCAGAGCGGCAGAGCAAGCTTGAATTGACACAGGACCCACAGCTCCGTGTAGAGCAAGCTCGGATGGCTGTACGTGATCCAGATACTCAGGAGGTTATTTCCGAGGGTACAGGCAGCCCGATGGTCTGCGTAAAAGTCACCATAAGGGCTGAGAAGGGAGACGGTCACTCTACCCCTGTAAATGTCAAGTGGAACACCCAAAATGAAG
Source organism: Urocitellus parryii (assembly GCF_045843805.1). Lineage (NCBI taxonomy): Eukaryota > Metazoa > Chordata > Mammalia > Rodentia > Sciuridae > Urocitellus > Urocitellus parryii. Next base: position 179,292,011 of record NC_135531.1, read on the forward strand.
CAGCTGATATGCTTCATGCACAAGCCATGTGGGATTGGCTAAGGTCATAAGGGGGCAGGGGATAGGAAGTTAAGGGGATTCTATAAACTGGGCCTGCTGTGCTGACCCCCACATGCTTTCTTTTAAAAAGCGATTTACCGGCAGCCCTGCTTGGCTTAAATCAATAGGAGATGTTACATTCTTCAGCAAACAACCTGTTACCTGCAGGAGAAATTCAGGCCCAAAAGGCATCTCCCTGCAGATAAGGAGAGCACAAGTTAGCCTGAAGGGTGGACTTTTGTGATCTTTACACAGACCAGATTGCAAAACTCAAGGAGATAGGATAATTAGGAGCAAAGCCCCCTAACCATAAAATCTGCAAGAACAAGTTCCAATTAGAACAGGTCTGCGTGGGCCAAAGTGACTCAGAGTTAACTTGGATCTTTTCTCTTTCCATACTTTTTATGGGTGCATGATAGTTGTACATAATGGTGGGATTTGCTGTTACATATTCATACATGCACACAATATAACAATATAATTTGGCCACTACCACTCCCCAGCACCTCCCCCTCCCTCCCCTCCTCTCACCCCGGGTCCCTTTCCTCTGCTGACCTTTGATTTTCATGAGTGCCTTAGATCTTTACCATGCACCAAGTTGGAAGTCTGATGCAATCCTGCTGTCAGTCAAAAATCAAGAGCTAGACTTTGCTGGGACTCTCTGGAAAGTTCCCTGGGATCGCCTATAAAACTGGAGAACAGGAGAAGTGCATGTCCCCTCTCCTCCTTGAGAGGACCCACTCTCTCCCCTAGAGTGTTCACTTTCCCCCTGTCTTTTCTAATTAAACTCACGCCTGCTTCTCTGAGCCACATGTCTGAAATCTTTCTGGAATGATCACAAGAACCTGTAACCGTGGACGGTGGTGGCTGCCTCAGCTCCCCAGCAGGCCCTTGATCTGCAACAACATGGACTCCTCGTGTTAACTTACTGCTGCAAAACCGAAAGACTGTTCAGAAAGGCTTGCCAAATTTGCTGTCTCTGCTTCCCTTTGTGGATCTTACACACATTAATAAAAACACAGGTTAGTTAACAAGAAAAAGGGAAATGACAAGGGGAGAATCAGGGGACTCTCCAGAAAATCTGCATGCTGTGTTCCTAGCAGTAAGGAAGAACTGAATAGCACTGACGCTTCTGTGGTCAGGTTTCTAGAGACTCATGGGCAGCGGCACATGACCGCACCAAATCATCAGGCAGGAGGACAACAGAAACCAGTTAGCTATTAAAGGGATGCCCAGGCCAGGTGTGGTGGTGCACACCTGTAATCCCAGCAGCTCCGGAGGCTGAGGCAGGAGGATGGTGAATTCAAAGCCAGCCTCAGCAATTTAGCGAGGCCCTAAGCAAATCAGTGTGACCCTGTCTCTAAATGAAATATTAAAAAGGGGGTGGGATGTGGCTCAGTGGTTAAGCACCCCTGGGTTCAATCCCTGGTACAAAAAAAAAAAAAAAAAAAGAGGGAAATGCCTAAAAGAGGGGACAGTCCTGTGGAAATCACTATGGAACACTGAGGATTACACGCTGATAGGACATGTGGATGCCCATCCAAAGGACCCCGTTCCAGGTTCAGAAGGTGATTAAAAATCAACAACCAACCCGACCAGGTGCTCACCATCAGAGACCATGAAATGAGTGCAGCATTGCAGAGATGGGCTCAATCTACCAAACCTATTCCACTGGCCCCTTCATAGGCACAAGAGGCCAGTAAAAAAGTACTCTATCTGCAGATGGCTGTGTGGCAGATTCCCTGCCAGGAAGGTCTTGAACATACCTGTCAAGGCAGACTGATATTCAAAACCCTGCGGGACTATGTGGCTACAAATGGGTCCAGACCTGGGCTGAGCTTTGTTGAGCTTTGCTGACCTTTGGAACATGCATGTGCTCAGAGTCTACCAAAGAATCAGAATACAAGATAGAGTGCATGGATTTGGATAGCTGGCCTTCATTTCTTCAGAATGCACTGTACAACATGCAACGTCCCCCTGCCCCCCCGCCAAGGCAGAGAGATAACCTCTTCAGAGTAACAGTTTGATGGGAAATTGGAACAGGCGACTACAACTTTGTCCCAAACAGGGCAGTCTGGAGGAGTGGTGGAGTGGTTGAGGAGAGGTTGAGCTTGCCTAGCATGCATGAGGCCCTCGGCTTGATTCCCAGCATCATAAAATGTAAAAAATAAAATGGGGAGATAAAGGCAAGGGTTGTGGGATCCTCTGAATTGTAGCAGAGTGGGACAGAAGTCACGGGTAACCCGGAAATCTACTATCTGTGACTGGCACCTGAAGTGTGGGACCAAGCCCTAAGCCTACGAGATCTTCGCTAACTCTGGATAGTTAGTGTCCATGTTGAACTAAACTGAACTGAACTGAATTGACAACCAGATGGTGTCAAATAAATGTTCAGTGTGAGAAAAACCCAACACATCCTGTCACAGAACTGGAGTATTGAGACTGATGTGGGCAGCAGTGGGAAACCAGCTGTTTTCTTTCACTGTACGAAGCTCACACTTGCATGGCCACCAAGGGGGCAGGGGTCTCATTTCCTCACCATGTGCTGCTTGAGGGGCTTCATGGCATGCTGGTGGCTTTCCTCAGGGGGAGCAATGCAAGATGCCAAGAAGAACCTGCAAGCCTTTCCTGGCCCCTTTTCTAGCATCACACACTGTCATTCTGCCAAGGTCTCTGTGGCCAGGCAGGCCATCTCTGATGGGCTCGGTAGGAGAGCAGGAGGTGAGAGCCACCAGGGCCATCTCAGAAGCTGCCTCCCACAGCACTGACCAGCTGTGTGATCTCAGGGAGGTTCCTCCAGGTCTCTGTGCCTATTTGTCCTTGTCCATAAAATGAAGGAGATGGGGACAGATGTGGTGGCACACACCTGTAATCCCAGCAGCTCGGGAGGCTGAGGCAGGAGTATGGCAAGTTCAAAGCGAGTCTCAGCAACTTAGGGAAACCCTGCCTCTAAAAAAAATATTTAAAAAGGGCTGGGGATGTGGCTCAGTGGTTAAGCATCCCTGAGTTCAATCCCTGGTACCAAAAAGGAAGAAGAAAAAGGAGGAGGAGATGGAGGAGGAGGAGGAGGAGGAGGAAATAGAAACTTCAATTTATTCAAAAGATTCATAGAGAGAAGCATTGAATGGCATTATTTGCTTGATCCCTATCTTCAGTCAGGCTCTCTCAGAACCCGTCTTCCTGTCCCTAAAGGATGCCTTAGGCAAGTATTCAGTTAGGAAACTTTGGTTTCATATCAGATTCATCACTAGTTTCCTTGGTCCCCTGTCAGCCCAGGCCACGCCGCTGGGCCCTACACAAAGGTAAGGACAGATCTGCCACTTCAGCCCCCACTTCCCCTTTGCAAAGTTTCTGTCTCCCGTGGGACGTTGGACTGGGAGGAGACAGAGGGAGAAAGGGACGACGGTCACTTACTGTCTAAGTGCTGCTGTGCCTTCTCTTAGTGGTCACTGTGTCTCTGGGGAGGCCATCTGTGTGACCACCCTTCAGTGGCTCTCTGGAGCATAGGTTTTCTGAGGGCCATGTGGCTGCAGAGTTTGCTGACACAGGCCATTCCTGCCTTGTACCCTCTCCTGCCACCTGCTGCTGTCTCTTAGACAGACACAGGCAGTAGCTTAAACCAGATCATTTCTGCAGAATCCTGACCAAACCAAACATGGCCGGCTGCTCCCTGCCAGCGCCTCTCCACCTGCTCTGATTCCTTCCCTGCTTGCAAACACCCCAGCACGGAGAGGCCTTCTCCTCGGGCCCCCGCATGACTTCAGAGAGGCCAGGACCCCCTTGCCCTTCCCCTGAGGAGAAGCAGGACAGCTGTGCTGCTTTCCCTGGGCCAACAGCTCTCCGCCCGCCCTTTTCTGTCTCCTCTGCTCACCTGGTTTGGGAGAAGCTGACAGAATAAGCTTGTCCCCTTGTTGGTTTGATTTTTTTGTTTGGTTTGGTTTTTTGGTACTAGGGATTGACCTCAGGGGCACTTAACTACTGAGCCACATCTCCAGCCCTTTTTATTTTTTTATTTTGAGAAAGGGTCTTGCTGAGTTGCTTAGGGCCTCGTTCAGTTGCTCAGGCTGGCTTTGAACTTGCGATCCTCCTGCCTCAGCCTCCTGAGCTGCTGGTATATTCCCTGATTAATAAGCCCTAGAGGAACACGAGAGTCCGCTTCCCTTGTGTTTTCTGTTCTATTTATTTAGTTTTGTATTTATTTTGCAGGGCTGAGCATGGAATCAAGACCTCGAGCCCAGTAGGCAAGCACTCTATCACCCAGTCACACTCCCAGCATTTTCTATTCTTTGGAACACTTGGTGGGTGTTGGTCTTTGGCTTTTATTCACAGGAGTCCTTTGTGGGGTGCTGGGGAGCCCCAGAGTTCAGTCATGCACCCTTACCTCGGGAAGCCAGTTGAGGGGAAGTGGAAAGCAGGTTCTCAGGAACACCTGGCCCCGCCCGCAGGAGCTCCAGGTTAAAGACATTAACAGGTAAAGATGGCAGTGGGACCCTATGAAAGCAGAAGGTCCTGGACTCACAGTGATTTACCCGAGGATTTCTTCAACTTTGCAATAATGCAAAAGCCAGAAGCCCTTGGTAGAAACTATACTTCAAAATTGGGATCTTTCCCCAGGTCAGCAGCAAGCAGAGCATTTCCATCTCACCATGCTGCACAGCCTGGGTGAGCCAGGGCTCTCAATCAGCCCCAGGGTCACCAGGAAGAAGTGAGAGACACCACAGGGCTCCGTGTGGCTAAGCTAGGGTGTTCTGGGAGGTTACGAGGACTCCACACACTTTTAACTTACAGTGGCTTCAACTTGCCACAGATTTATTAGGACAGAGCCCCATTGTGAGTGGAGGAGTGTCCCCACAGGACACTGCACAAGGCCCACATGGAGCAAGCAGGAGGAGTTGTGCCCTGCGGACAGGGCCAGGGGAGGCTCTTGCCAAGGTCAGGGCAGCTGGATCTGGCTGGTGCTCAGAGGATGGAGTCGAGTTTTTCCTTCCCTCCCTAGGCCTTCCCATCTTACCCACAGTACTGGTCATCAGGCTGGATCATGAGAGGAAGTCTCTACCGTAGGCTGCCAGAGGAGAGCAGCAAAACTACCTTAACAATAACAACACAACATTCACCGAGTGCTTAATACGTTCCAGGTGCCTCTACATGTTTTATAAATACTAATTTACTTGATTTGCTTTAATAACACTGTGGGATAGATGCTGTTATTATGACCCATTTTATAGATGAGAAAAGAGGTTCAGAAAGGGTAAAGAATTGTCTGTGGTCTCATGACCACTGTGCAGAACCAGGATATCAACCCAGTCAGTTCAGGGCCAAGTCTTTACCTTTCTTTTAATGGAAAGATCCAAACATATACAAAAATAGGACTATATATCACGACGTCCTGTATCTCTCCGCCCAGCCTCAACAATTGTCAATGCACAGCCTAACTAGTCTCATATATACTGCCACCCATTTTACTCTGTTATTTTGAAGAAAATCTCAAGACATTATTTCATTCCATTAATGTTTCCGGAATATTTCTTGTAATGCCAAAAGGACTTTCCCCCTCCTTCTCTGAAGGCTCAAGTCATCTGAAATAAACCAACAATAGACTAATAGGGGGGGGGAAAGGACTCCCAAGTTTATTACATGCACGTGGGAATCACAGGAGAGTGAGGGTTATGCCCCAGTGAGGTTCAGAAGTGTCTGTACCCTTGGGCTGGGGCAGAGGGAGCTCGGTGGTACAGTACTTACCCAGCATGCACGAGGCCCTGGGTTCCAGCCCTAGCACTGCAAAATAAAAATTTGAAAAGTTCATACACTGTCTTCCTAGGGCAGAGAGATATGGAGAGGATAAAGGAAATTTACAGGAGTCATAAATGATTTTAAGAGAGTTGAATGGACCTACATAACAGGTGACAGCTTGTGGCTGAGACTGTGTAGGTATGGTGACTGACATTCCTTAGTCTTCCTTCCTTCCTGGAAGAGGATTTTAATCTTCCCCCTGAGGGAGGGGACCAAGGCAGTCAAGTTCCTTCTAGGGACCTTCGGAACTTTAGAGAGTGTTCTACCCTGAGCATGGGGGACAGGAGACGGGCAGATAGTCCTCGGTCCTGAGGCTACCTCTAAAACCTTTTAACTTCCTTTACTTCAAGGTTCTCCCAGTGCCAAAATGCCATAGTTTGGGGCATCATTTTCTGGGCCCCAACTTTCTAAAAGATTAAGAACTCTCTCTAAAACTCACATAGGCAGAATACTTTTATCTTGCCTAAGAAGATTAACAGTAATTGCTCAATGTCATCAAATTTGGTCACTGTTCAAATTTCTAATTGTCTCATAAATGTCACATTATTATCACAGTCAAGTGAGTCAGAAACAAAATAAGGGCTTCCAGGCACATGCCTGCAATCCCAGTGACTCAGAAGGCTGAGGCAGTAAGTTCAAGGTTAGCATGGGCAAATTGGCTAGACCTGCAGCAACAGCAAGACCCTATCTCAAAATTTAAATTTTTTTTCTATAAAAAGGGCTGGGATAAAGTGCTCCTGAGTTCAATCCCTGGTATCAAAAGAAAATAGAAAAAAAAAGAAGAAGAAAGAAAGAAATCCAGGGGGAACGCAATGAAATAAAGTTCATGCAATGCTGCTTAATAGGTTTTGTTTGTTTGTTTGGTACTGGGGATTGAACCCTGGGGCACTTAACCACTGAGCCACATTGCCAGCTATTTTTTGTACTTTACTTAGACACAGGGTATCAGTGAGTTGTTTGGGGCCTTGCTAAATTTCTGAGGCTGGCTTTTTGAGTTTGCAATCCTCCCGTCTCAGCCTCACCAGATGCTGAGATTACAGGTGGGCACCACTGAGCTCAGCTGAATTGGTATTTCTTATGCTTCTTTCAATCTATACATTCCCCTCAATTCCCCTTTTCCCCTCTATCCTCTTCTTTCTCTTCCCCCTCTTCCTTCTTTTTCTTTCTGTCTCAGCTCTGCAATTTAATTGCTGAATAACTGGAGTGATTTTCCTCTGAAACTCATCACAGTCTGGATTGTGTTGATTGCAACACCACGGTGTAGATTACTCATCCCTCTATGTTTCTGTAAATTAGGACTTGGAACTGGATCAGATTAGGGTTAGAATCTTTGAAAAGACTTTTTCAAGGGTGGTGTGGTATTTTTCCCCAGAAAGATGCATTTTGTCTACTTGTTCCTGTTTTGTGATGATAGACTGGTGCTCGATGCTCAGATCTCTAATTCTCTGGCTGTTGCTAAATGGTGATATTCCAATTCTATCCTTTCTTCTTCATCTGCTTTTCTAAAGAGAGCTAGTTCCCTTCCACTACTATTTGGTTATTCAGTGGTACCATTTAAATAGCAAAGGATGTTACTCTTTCCCTTTATTTATTGTTATTATTAGTTCATTTATTTTCTGCAGTGCTGGGGATTGAATCCAAGTCCTCTTGCATGCTAGGCTAGTGCTCTACCAGCAAGAAACACCCCCGGCCCTTATCCTTGCCTTTATTTACCAGTTTCAGTGTAAAAAACTAGTTTATTAGCATCCTCTAAAGTGATCAAGTAGGTTGGGGTCTCTCAGGAGATTTGCTGGTATCCTTTCAGTTTTGCAAGATGGGAAGTTTCTAGAGGCCTGCTGCATGGTAATGTGGATTTACCCAACGCCACTGAACCATGGACCGAAAGCTGGGCCAGTGGAGTTAATGTTGTGTGTTTAGTTGCACAATTTTTAAAAATTTCACCTCCATGATCCCCTCTGGACTCTGCAGATCCCTGTCCTTTCCCTGAGGATCTGTGTTTGGTGGCACCTCACTCTTCACATCGACGCTGTGTCCACCCTCCTGGGAATCCGACCCACTCATGCACATGATTGGCCTGTGAGCCTGGAGTTGGCTCTCCCACCAGGGCTGTGCCATGGTGTCTGTGAGGCCCTGGATCTTCCCTGACATGATCCAGGCTGGCACTGAGACTCCCCACTGGCCAACACAGTGGGTTCTGTGGTCCCCAAGAGGCCAGGCCAGCTTGCTTGGGGGACAAGGACAACTTCCCAACAGAGGGTTGAAAATAGATGGGAAGAGAGAAAGTGGAGACAGGGAGTGCTGAAGAAACTTGGCTAGGTACAGCAGGAGAGGGATCAAGTGCAGCAATGGGGAGATGCTTGTTTTATTTTATTTCAGAGGTAGGGAAGAACCCAGGGCCTCACATGTGCTAGGCAAGTGCTCCACCGTTGAGCCAGACCCCAGCCTGGTTTTATTTTTAATTTAATTTTTTTTAAAGAGAGAGATTTTTTTTAATATTTATTTTTCAGTTTTCGGTGGACACACATCTTTATTTTATTTTTATGGGGTGCTGAGGATTGAACCCAGCGCCCCGAGCATGCCAGGCGAGTGCGTTACCACTTGAGCCACATCCCCAGCCCCCTGATTTTATTTTTAAATGAGACAGTGGTGGAGGACTTAGAGATCCACATGGAGAGGCTTAGAGATCCACATCGAGTAGAAACGCTGAGGGGCAAAGAAGCTCCAGGTCCAGGGTGCTCCCTACCACCCCAGCACCTGCCCCCTCAGCAGAGCACACACTGGGGGAGACGATCCAGGCATTCACTGCTCAACACCTCCCCAGGCTCCCAACACCAGAGGTGCCCACCTCTCCCTCAGCCAAGACTACACTCCTAAAAGAACCCAATTTTTATTTCTATAAAAGACATTCCACAGTCAAATACTGAAAGGAAGATTACAACCTAAGAAATAGACAAAGGGCAAAATGGGTTGAAAACAATTATTAACACAAAAAGTTTCCCATCTGCCACGTGCAATAATGGAGGTCTATAAGACCAGTGGCTCAGGAGGCTGAGATAGGAGGATCACAAGTTCAAGACCAGTCTCAGCAACTTAGAGAAAGAAACCTTCAGCAATTTAGTGAGACTCTGTCTTAAAGTAAAAATTTTTACAGGGTTGAGAATGGAGCTCAGTGGTAGAGCACTCCCGGGTTCAATCTCTAGGACTAAAAACAAAAAGTTTACCCCTTTACCATACTGAAAATTAGTCTTCTCTAATTAATCTCCAAATAAACCATCAAAAATTCTTGTCTTCCTAAGTCTATAATAACTGGACAAGAAAAAAGAAAAGACCAGGCACAGTGGTACATGCCTGTCATCTCATAAATTTGGGAGGCTGAGGCAGAAGGGTCACAAGTTCCAGGCTAATCTCAGCAATTTAAGAAGCCCTAAGAAGTTTTAGCAAGACCCTATCTTAAAATAAAAATAAATAAATAAATAAATAAATAAAAGGTCTGGGATGTAGCTCATTAGTAAAACAATCCTGGGTTCAATCTCTGATTCCAAAACAATAAATAAATAAATAAAATAAAGAACCCTTGATACCTGATGCTACACATGCACATCTATGATCCCAGAGACTCGGGAAGCTGAGCAGAAAGATTGAAAGTTTGAGAGCAACCTGGGCAATTTAATAAGAACCCATCTAAAAGTTAAACATAAAAACAACTGGGAATGTGGCTCAGTGCCAGAGTACCCCTGGATTCAATCCCCAGCACTGGCAGGGAGCAGACAATGAGTTGTGGCTGGACACTTGGAATCCCCCAACTCAGGAGGCTGGTAAATCTGAGGTCAGCCTGGGCAACTTAGTGAGATGCTATCTCTAATTTTAAAAATTAAGAAGGCCTGGGTGTGGGTTCCAGTTGTAGAGCACCTGCCTAGCATGCACAAGGCCCTGAGTTCTATCCCCAGCACCACAAAAACAAATAAATAAACAAAGACAAAGTGTGTGTTTGCATGTATATTCATGCATATACATAATCTGTATTGAAAGTTACTGACTTACTTTGGTTCAGATTTTGAGTTTTTGAGTTTGCTGTGGTATGGAAGGTATATGCACTCACTCGGTAGGAATCTTAGCTGGAATATTGAATCTTGGTCTGTTCCTAGGCTAGAAATATGCAATATGCAAAATACAGATGCTGAACAGCAGCAGCAAGCCACAGTTCCCAGGCACCCCTGAAATCAGGAGGGAAAAGAACAGTCTACAGTGCACTATTTTGCCTAAATTCCTTCAATACAGTATTCAATAAATTCTGTGAACTATTCAACACTTACAATAAGATAGGCTTCGTGTCAGATGATTTGCACAGTTGGAGGCTCGTGCACATGTCCTCAGCAAGTTTAAGGTAGGCTAGGCTGAGCTATGCTATCTAGTAGCATATGAAATGCATTTTCCACTTCAGGATATTTTCAGTTTAAGATGGGTTTATCAGCATGCAACCCCGGCAAGGGAGAACAACCTCTGTATCTGTAGGTGTGTGTGCTCGAGCTGGGTATTTCTAGAAAAATGCACAAGAAACCAGTGGTATTTGTTGCCTCTGGGAAACAGATCGACAACTGGTTGAAGGAGACCTGGCTTTTCATTATAAACATTTTGGAGTGTGTTAATTTTCTTTCATGTGCATTATTACTTTTTTCCTTTGGAAGGGATTTGGGTTTTGTTGGTTTTTCTTTGTCTGGGGAAGCAAGTTTTAACAATAACAAAATCAAATGACACTGACACTCATTCCTAGTCCCATCTCTCTGAATGACTCATATTGGCTGATTTACAAGTAGATTAAATAAAAATGAGGGGTGGCCCCAAAGTGGGTTGTTTAGCAGCTCAACAATATGACCAGTGACCTGGTCCTTTCTCCTTCAGCTCTGCCACCTCAGTTTGTGGACTTTGTCCTTGGGCTTCCTAATCTCCAGGTTAGGATCAAATCAGGACAACAGCAGAGGTAGAGAAGAGGCTCTCTCTTCCCCCTTTTTAGTGCCAGAGATTGAACCCAGGGGTGCTTAACCACTAAGCCACATCCCCAGACCTTTTCATTTTTTATTTTGAGACAGGGTCTCACTAAATTGCTTAGGACTCAGAAGTCACTGAGGCTGGCCTTGAACTTGCGATCCTCCTACCTCAACCTTCTGAGTCATTGGGATTGCAGGCATGTGCCACTGCACCCTACCTTTTTCTGTCTATTTTTAAGGGCAAACATCCCGAAAGTCCTCCTCCAGACTCACTGCATGCATCTCACTGGCCAAACCAATCACTAGCAAGAGAAAGAGGCCACCTGGACCTTGAATTTCTCAGAACAAACAGGCTCCTCAATCCTGTCAGAACAGCTAGCTTTCTTGCAAACCAGTAACCTTTTTCTTTTCTTTTTTCCTTCTTAAAAAAAAAAACAAAAAACCTCTTATAATTACCTCCTTCCAGGTGCCGTGGTACATGCCTGTGATCCCAGTGGCTCAGGAGCCTGAGACAGGAGGATGGTAAGTTCAAGACCAGCCTCAGCAACTTAAGAAAACCCCGTCTCAAAATAAAACATAAAAAGGGCTGGGGATGTGGCTCAGTGATGGAGCACCCCTGGGTTCAATCCCCACTACATCATCATCATCATCATCATCATCATCATCATCATACCCTACTTCATTCCAGAAATGAAATTCAGAAATAACATAATTAACCTACAAGTACACATTTTAAGAAAAAAAATCAAAAAGACTCTCTGGCAGCGGGAACACAGGATGCACACCTATCATCCCAGTTACTCCAGAGGCTGAGGCAGGTGGATCACAAGTTGGAGGCCAGTCTGGGCAACTTAGTGACACACTGTCTAAAAATAAATAAAAAGGGCTGAGGATAGAGCTCAGTGGTACAGTGCCCTATGTTCAATCCCTAGTACTGAAAAAAAAAATGCTCTAGATGTAATGAAAAGGAGAATTAAAAGCCATTTATGATAACTGGGAACATGGCTCAGTGGTAAAATCCTGGCCTATCATGCTCAAGGTACTGAGATCATCCCCAGTACCACAAAAATTAATAATAAAAGAAATTTGTGGGCTAGGGATGTAGCTCAGTTTGTACAGAGTCCAACATGTGGGTGAAGCCCTGGGTTCAATCCCCAACACCATAATATACATATATATATGTTATATATGGCCTTGAACTTCCCATTATATATATATGTGTGTGTGTGTGTGTGTGTGTGTGTGTGTGTGTGTGTGTGTGTGTATTAAAAGAATATGTCAAGGGTAAGGAAAGGGAAGGTAACTCGAGAATGAGATGAGATTGATCAAATTATGTGACGTGCAGGTACAGATGTGGCATAATGAGACCCACTATTGTGTATAATATAATGCACCAATAATGTTTTCTTAAAAACAGAGGGAAAATGAAAAAACAAAACGAACCAGAAAAAAAGAATCTGTCTCTTAATAAGCAAAGGTTCAAGCCACGTTCTCTGTAGGACACAATGAAGTCGACCTGTGCGACTGCACAGGGAAATGCCCAGGCTGCTCTAGCCCCTAATGCAGATGGATAAGGGGGTGACTCACCCACTCATAAGGGGATGACTCACAAGGCCATTACCACTGACAACACCATTCTCTCAAATGGTGAACCCATGACAAAGTTTCGAACAAAACACAATGCAATCTTCCCCCGACTGAAACAGCGCTTCCGTTCCTAGGAAACTCAGGGTATATTATAAGCATGCAAAAAAGTAGTTGGAGCTTGTATGTTGAATGGAATGAAGCTTCCAGCTTAGAAAGGTTTTTCACTCACATGAAGGTCTCATGGGATATCGACGAGCCAGGTGGGATAAGGGGTCATTTTCTCAAAGATGCCCCACACATTGTAGGGCATTTAGCATTCCTAGACCCCACTCATCAGCAGGGGTCTTTCCCCCCAAATGTCCCAGCCTCCATTGATTTCAGAACACCTTCTCACACTTAGGAAATGGTACTGTCTCCTTGAAAACAACTGGCTTAGACCACGCAGCTTCTCCCTGCCCAAGTGACTTCACAGAGTTGGCTGGATACCTGCACAAAATTGCGATTCCTATAGAATCTGTGCAAGGCGATTTGAGGTTGAATAATCAACAATCTCTTCACCACAAGAAACATTTGGAAGCTGGGCGTATTGGCATACACCAGCAACTTGGGAGGCTGAGACTAGAGGATCGCAAGTTCAAGACCAGCCTCGGCAAAATAGCAAGGCCCTAAGCAACCTAATGAGACTCTGTCTCAAAATAAAGAGGGCTGAGAATGTGGCTCAGTGGCAAACAGCCCCTTGGTTAAACCTCCCCAGTACCAAAAGAAAAGGGGGGGGATATATTTGCATCTGGCTTCTTAATATATACTTTTATTTCATTGTTCATTGATTTTTAAAATTTATTTGAGACAGGATCTCACGATGTTGCCCAGGCTGGCTCCAAACTCCTGGACTCAAAAAAAAAAAAAAAAAATCCTCCTGTCTCATTCTCCCTAGTAGCTGGGACTCCAGGCACATGCCACCACAGCCAGCTATCTATATAAATATCTGTTAAATACATACCAGGACACCTGGGCTCCCGGATGGCAGAACTCCCTGGGCACAGTCAAGAAAAGGCTTTATCTTTCTCCCATCACTGTTCTTCAACTCTGTGCAGCCAGCCCTCCTCCCCAGGCCCTGAATGACAGCTGGGGCAGTCACTTTACATTTCAGTCCCTCTGTGCTGTCACAACCGTGGTAGTATTTCAAGCATGGGAGCACAGCCTTGTTGAAATCAAAATTCAGGCTCACATGAGTGTCTTCCCTCGGCGGCTCAGACCTACCCGGTGGACAGGGGGAGGATGGGTCCACTTGTCCCACTCCCTCCCCACACTCCTCCAAGTTCAGGGTGAGGGAAGAGGTTGGTGGAAGGAGACACAACTCAGAGGACAGGCCAAGGGTAATCTTTGCATATACCAGTTCTGTCTTGGCCTCTGGCGTGCGTTTTGAAGGGGCCCCCTCCCCACGAGTGTTTCTGCACCCCACCAGCAGTTCCTGGCTGTGAAGGAGGTGCTTATCAGCGAAGTCATCTCTTGTGACTTTCAGGCCCCCTGAGATTTGTTCTCCCCACAGACTTTCCCTAGGGCACCCCTTCCCAAGGCAGGCAGGTCTCTTGGGTGGGCTTCTTTCAAATAGCTTAAGCCTGACTTCTGTGGGGTTCATTTGGCTCCTAAGAAACTCTTCGCTTGACCAAGAATGGCAGGGTGGCTTCCAGAACACTGACCCCTGGAGAGAGAGGAAAAGTCAAGGTGTGTTTCCTACTCGCATGCCACTCGACACAGAACTTCCAACACGAGATGCGCAGGGGTGTTTCCCTGCATACAGAACAGTTCCTTCCCCAGCTGACACCAGCTGCTTGTCCTCCAGTGCCACCCTGACCCTTTCCATCTGGAGATGGATCAGATCTCACAAGTTGTGGGTTCCGTTCTCAAGACTGCCCCCTTCAGGTGGCAACGTAAATCAGTGCTTTTGACCAACTGCCTACATGTTGGGGCTCCCCCAGCACCCCTTTCGGATTCAATTAATTTCCAAGAACAGCTCACAGAATGCTGTACTTCCATTCACTGGTTTACTAATTAAGGACACAGATGAACAGCCAGATGGAGAGGTGCTTAGGGTGAGGTCTGGAAGGGTCTCACTTGAAGGAGTTTTTGTCCCCTTAATGTTGGGGCATGCCCTCCTACCCAGCACGCAGATGTGCTTACCTACTGAGAACCTTTCTGGACCCTATAGTTCAGGGATTTTTATGGAGGCTTAATGGATTACTAAGTCTCTTCCTGCCTCTCTCCCCTTTCAAGAGAATGGGAGAAGGTCTCTAAGGTCCAAGCTTAGCTGGGCTGGTGGCACATGACTGTAATCCCAGTGACGTGGGAGGCTGAGGCAGGAGGATTGTGAGTTCAAAGCCAGCTCAGCAAAAACAAGGCACTAAGCAATTCAGTGAGATCCTGTCTCTAAATCAAATACAAAATAGTAGGCCTGAGGATGTGACTCAGTGGTTGAGTGTCCCTAAGTTCAATCCCCGGTACCCTCCTAAAACATGTATGGCTTTGTCTATCTGGTGACCCATCTGGGCTCCACCCAGGAGTCCACCAAGAATCTCCTCATGAGAAAAAAAAAAAAAAAAGGTGTTTCTAGAACCCCATCACTTGAAATGACAAGAGTTTTAGGAGCTCTGTGCCAGGGACTCGGGGTAGAGATCAATATGTGTATTTTTTATGACTTCACACCCTCCTGCCTCCCCTGATATCATAATCTGCCCCAAGTCAGTGTCCCACCTTGAGCGTTCTCCACAGAGGAAGAGTTTTTTAGTCTTTTCATAGCCGTGACCAAAAGACTTAACAAGAACAACTAGAGGAGGAAGTTGACTTTGGCTCAAGGTTCCAGAGGTCTCAGTCCATGGATGGCAGACTCCACAGCTCTGCGCCTGAGTGAGGTGGAACATCATGGTGGAAGGGTGGGGTGGAGGAAAGCAGCTCAGGACATGCCACCGGGAAGCAGAGAGAGCTCTGCTCACTGGGGACTAAAATATGCACCTGAAGGCACACTGCCAGTGACCTCCTCCCTCCAGCCAACAGTTCACTTCACCTGCTAACAGTTACTACCCAGGGAATCCATATCAGTGGATTAATCCACTAATTAGTTCAAGACTCTTATGACCCAATCGCCTCACCTCTGAGCATTCTTGCATTCTCACACATGAGCTTTTGAGGGGGACACCTCACATCCACACCACAACAGGAAGCAGAGCTCATCTCTACTCATCTTGAATCCCAAACTCAGGACCCTTGCCACACCAACCCCCACAGTTTCTTATTGACCAGTCCCTCTGGTGCCCTGTGGGCAAGCACTCAGCTAAGGGAGAAATGTCAGTGTCTCCCTCTTAAAGTGCTTTGATTAGGCTGTGAGGGCTTAGCTTTCATGACTGTTCAGTGTCTTATAAAAGTTTGGAAATTCACTCCTTTGTCCCTTCTGCCATTGAGTACTTTTTTTTTTTTTTTTGAGACAGAATCTCACTAAATTATCCAAACTGGCCTTGCCCCCTATGTCACCTTACATGGCCAGGTATCTGCCATGTCAGGAGAATGCTAGAAGGCACAGCAATAAGACACCATCTTGAAAGCAGAACGTAATCCTCTCCAGACACCAGACCTGTTGGTGCCTTGATCCTACACTTCCCAGGCTCCATACACTGGTGTGTGTGTGTGTGTGTGTGTGTGTGTGTGTGTGTGTGTGTGTGTGTTGGTGGAGGGGTCTATTGTTTATAAATAAACCAGTATTGGGTATTTTGTTATAGCAGCATGAATGGACTAAGACGACGTAGGTACCCCAAACTCTACAAGCCATTCCCTTGACGTCCCTTTGATGAGCATGATATGAGTTCCTGTCTTGTTCCCCAGGAAGAAAGGGATGAGCAGGCAAATGCTATGAATTAACTTCAGTGAACTCTTTTAATTTTTTTTTTTATTGGTCGTTCATAACATTACATAGTTCTTAATACATCATATTACACGGTTTGGTTCAAGTGGATTATGAACTCCCGCTTTTACCCCGTATACAGATTGCTGTATCACATCAGTTTCCCTTCCATTGATTGACATATTGCCTTTCTAGTGTCTGATGTATTCTGCTGTCTGTCCTATTCTCTACTATCCCCCCTCCCCTCCCCTCCCCTCCCCTCCCCTTTTCTCTCTCTACCCCTTCTACTATAAATCATTTCTTCCATTTATATTAACTTGTCTTACCCCTCCTTTCCTCTTATATGACATTTTGTATAACCCTGAGGATCGCCTTCCATTTCCATGCAGTTTCCCTTCTCACTCCCTTTCCCTCCCACCTCTCATCCCTGTTTAATGTAAATCTTCTTCTCAAGCTCTTCGTCCCTACCCTGTCCTTGTTTACTCCCCTTATATCAAAGGAGTCATTTGGTATTTGTTTTTTAAAGATTGACTAGCTTCACTTAGCATAATCTGCTCTAATGCCATCCATTTCCCTCCAAATTCTATGATTTTGTCATTTTTTAATGCAGAATAATACTCCATAGTATATAAATGCCACATTTTTTTTATCCATTCATCTATTGAAGGGCATCTAGGCTGGTTCCACAGTCTTGCTATCGTGAATTGAGCTGCTATGAACATCGATGTAGCAGTGTCCCTGTAGCATGCTCTTGTTAGGGCTTTAGGGAATAGACCGAGAAGGGGAATAGCTGGGTCAAATGGTGGTTCCATTCCCAGCTTTCCGAGAAATCTCCATACTGCTTTCCAGATTGGCTGCACCAATTTGCAGTCCCACCAGCAATGAACAAGAGTGCCCTTTTCCCCGCATCCTCTCCAGCACTTATTGTTGTTTGACTTCCTAATGGCTGCCAGTCTTACTGGAGTGAGATGGTATCTTAGGGTAGTTTTGATTTGCATTTCTCTGACTGCTAGCGATGGTGAGCATTTTTTCATGTACTTGTTGATTGATTGTATGTCCTCCTCTGAGAAGTGTCTGTTCAGGTCCTTGGCCCATTTATTGATTGGGTTATTTGTTATCTTATTGTCTAATTTTTTGAGTTCTTTCTATATTCTGGTTATTAGGGCTCTATCTGAAGTGTGTGGAGTAAAGATTTGTTCCCAGGATGTAGGCTCCCTGTTTATCTCTCTTATTGTTTCTTTTGCTGAGAAAAAACTTTTTAGTTTGAGTGAGTCCCATTTGTTGATTCTATTTGTTAACTCTAGCGCTATGGGTGTCCTATTGAGGAATTTGGAGCCCGATCCCACAGCGTGTAGATCATAACCAACTTTTTCTTCTATCAGATGCCGTGTCTCTGATTTAATATCAAGCTCCTTGATCCATTTTGAGTTAACTTTTGTGCACGGCGAGAGATATGGGTTCAGATTCATTTTGGTGCAAATGGATTTCCAGTTTTCCCAGCACCATTTGTTGAAGATGCTATCCTTCCTCCATTGCATGCTTTTAGCCCCTTTATCAAAAATAAGATAGTTGTAGTTTTGTGGATTGGTCACTGTGTCCTCTATTCTGTACCATTGGTCCACCCTCCTGTTTTGGTACCAGTACCATGCTGTTTTTGTTACTATTGCTCTGTAGTATAGTTTGAAGTCTGGTATCGCTATACCGCCTGATTCACACTTCCTGCTTAGTATTGTTTTTGCTATTCCAGTGAACTCTTTTAAATATCGAATCTTCAGTTTGCACAGCTTGAGGGAAAAAGAAAGTAGAAAATTACAGAAAAAAGTTAGCATTCTCTTAAATGACCCATACCTCCAAGTCAAATCTCTTCTCTGGAAATGTATTATGTGTTAATCCAATACTTTTAAATACATGTACACATGTATATGTATTTAACATATTTGCATATGTAAATACATGTACATACACACATGTAAATGATACAGTGTATATAATTGTAAACAGGCATGTGTATACAGTTGTGCATGGCTTAATGACAGTGATACATTCTGACAAATGTAAAAAATTCTGTTGGTAACTTTGTTATTGTGTGACTATCACAAAGTATGCTTACACAAACTAAGATGGCTACAGTGGCACTAGGCCATATAACCTTATGGGACCACTTTAGTATGTACTTCCTTAATCCTACATTGTAAGGCAGTGCATGAAAATACATATTATTTTAGTGGTTTTGCTATTTACATAAAGGATGTTTTCTATGTACATTATTCTGGATCTTGGCTTTCCCACTCAATGTGTTGAGCATCTTTTAGGTCCAGTTATGTCTTCCTTCCTGTCCCTGGCATCTGGAGCAGGGACAAATCTACAAGCCTCAGGGATAAATCCTTTGTGGACCAATTCTTGCTGTCTAGGAGGTGGGAGCCAGTATATAAGTATCACACACCTTCAGGTCTCAGGAACACAGTTCTAGGCAACTTCTACATGATCTCTCTGAAGGTCTCCAATTAAATGATTGCCCTCTGCTACAACTGGCTTTCCTCTGCTTCCCTGACTCCTAACTTCTGATCCCTGGAATCACTTCCCAAAATAAACAAGCTGAATATAATCCCTTATCCCGGGTTTTTGGTGGAATCTAAGCTAAAGCACTAAGCCTAAGACAATGTTAACAATAATCTACATTGATCAATACCAATATACTTGAGTGGTCCTCCAAGTGATTTGGAACTCAGTCCTTAAGACTGTTTCTGGGGGTCTACAAGGTCAAAACTATTCCCAAAAGCACACAAAGAGGCTATCTGCCTTTTTTATTCTCATTCACTCACAAGCATACAATGCAATTTTTAACTATTTATTTATTTATTTATATGTGGTGCTGAGGATCAAACCCAGTGCCTCACATGTGCTAGGCAAGCGCTCTACCACTGAGCCTCAACCTCAGCCCTACAATGCAGTTTTGTTTTTTTTTCTGTTGGTTTGCAATGTTGAGGATTGAACACCCAGGGTTTTACACATGATAGGTGATCACTAAACTACATCGCCAGCTGTTTACTTTATTTTATTTATTTTAGACAGGGTTTTGTCAGGATGATCTTGAACTTGGTGATCTTTCTCCAGATCCAGTGGGATTACTGGTATGGGCCACCATACCCAGCCTATCTCTTAATCTGAATGGAAGCCTTAGAATTCACCTGTAAATTGTTAGCACACAGCTTGATAGATGCAGAACTTCTTTCCCCATATAAGATATCTCTATATTCCTCAATGCCTAATACCAGTCACCATGCTTGAAGGCATGCAGTAAATTTGAAGCAAGAAAACACTGCATAGAAGTTGGTCATGGTAGCACATGCCTGTAATCCCACCAACTCAGGAGGCTGAGGCAGGAGGATTGCACATTTGAGGCCTCAGCAACTTATAAGGACTTAAGCAACTTAGAAAGAGCCTGTCTCAAAATAAAAATTTAAAAAGAGCTGGGAATTATTCTCAGTGGTAAAGCACCCACAGGTTCAATCTACAGTATTAAAAAGAGAAAATAAAATGTGCCTAGACTCTGGGTGAGCAATTGCTCCAAACTGCCAAGGACCGTAAAGGTGCCAGCCTTTGGCAACGTTGGTAACAACCCTAGTGGAGAACTGAGTGCCTTCTGCTTAGCCAGGGGACTCCCTGGTACCAACCGGTCTCCTCCATCAAGAAGTGGGTTCAGGCCTGGCACACATCTGCAATCCCAGCAGCTCAGGAGGCTGAGGTAGGAGGATAGCAAGTTCAAAGCCAATCTCAAAAAAAAAAAAAAAGTGAGGCACTAAGCACCTCAGTGAGACCCTGTCTCTAAATAAACTAAAAAATAGGGCTGGGGGTGTGGCTCAGTGGTGGAGTGCCCCTGTTTTCAGTCCCCAGTAACACCCTCCACCTCCCAAAAATGAAGTGGCTTCAGAGATGCACTCTGAACAGTAGCCACATCAGGGCCCTTATCCCAGCATCCTGGAGCTTAAAAAGTAAAAATAAGAAGAAGGAAGAACACACCAAGCACACGAGGAAACCATCACCTGTGTGGTCCACCTCTTGGAGACTGCTGTGGTTTAGATATGACTTGTCCCCAGGGGTTCCTTGTGGGAGGTGTGGGCCTCAGTGTAGTGATGGTCAGAGGCGATGGGCCCAGTCAAGCTGACACCTAAAATCAACCATCACAGCACGTGTGTCGGTCTGTGTGGGAAAAATGGGAGGCAGCAGCTTCCCTTGGCTGAATGGAAGTTACCAGAAAGGAGGGTGAAGGTGACATGGAGCAGCAGAAGATGACACTGGCCCAAGTGGGTTCTTGACTCAGGAGGCCGGACTTCCAGGAAGTAAAGGTATCCTGCTCGAGCTGCGCCTGGGCATCCCTGGTGTGGAACCGGACCCTCTTTTTTAGATGGCAGCTGAAGAAAAATCCAGCACACAGGAAGCCCTGGGGACAAACCACAACACGCTAATGTGTGTGCAAAAGCTTTGATTTTCCCTCCTTTAAAAACATTATTTTTATTATTTATTTATTTGTTTTGGTACTGGGCATTGAACTCAGGGCACTCAGCTCCTGAGCCACATCCCCAGCTCTATTTTGAATTTATTTAGAGACAGGGTCTCAAGGAGCTGCTTAGCGCCTCGCTTTGGCTGAGGCTGGCTTTGAACTCGTGATCCTCCTGCCTCAGCCTCCCCAGCCACTGGAATTGCAGGCATGCACCACCATGTCTGGCTACAATTATTCTTTTTTAAATAACTTTTTTTTTTTTTGTCTGTAGTGCTGAGGATTGAACACAGTGCCTGGGTGAGGAGAGTGCTCTACCACTGAGGCACACGCCAGCCCCTCCCTTCCTTTCTTCTTTCCTTTTTTTTTCTCTCTCTTGCCTGACTAATGTTATGTTTTGATGGACATCAAATAAAAATGTAAGGAAAAAATAATTTTATGGAAAGTTCCCCTTCCTCCATTCAACTTTCATCTCTACTAATAAGCTGTTTGGCTCTCAATGTTGAACAAAACAAAACAAAAAATTCTCGCATTTCTTGTTCAGAAAATTGCAATGTTTTTATTCTTTGTAAAACCAAGGACAATTTGTAACAATTTCTGCATATGACTCTTTCATGCAGGGTAACCTATGTTAGGGTAGATGTAGAGCACTTTACTTTATTGTATTTTTTTTCCTTTTTTTTTTTTTTTTTTTGCAGTGCTTGGGATTGAACCCAGGGCCCATACTGAGCTATATCCCCAGAAGGGAATATGGCACTTTAAATAGAGTTTTCCCTTCAAGTCAAGCATCTAGTTATTTCATTAAAGTCCTTGATTGTATGGATTTTATTTCTGTGACCCTGGATGAAGGCCAAGAAACTTGTATTTACACAAGTAAGTGAAGTAAGTCTGACGCTACCGCCCTCCCCCCCACCTCCAAGCTTCCTGGTTTGCTCTTCCAGCTTAGAATGGGGAAATGGAGCACAGTCCCACTCACATGTTTGACTGAACTTGGGAAGCTCCATTTGGGACTGACCCTGACCTTTTAGAAGAAGAGAAAACTTTTTAAACATTAGCAGGTGCCTAATACAGTGCTTGCTGCCATGAAGTCACAAGGGGAGGAGAAAGCACCATTTCTATTGGTGCATTTCACAATCAGGTGTGGGGAGGGCTGGGGGTGGACATTAAGGTTGTTCCCCTTGAGTGCCCCTGGGGGTGAGGGGATAGACCTGTAACATCCAAAATTCATTCTCCCTATCCCCAGGTCTGCATCCTAGGTAACCATCCCACCTTTCTGCCCACTGTGGTCCAAGGAGCTCCATCTGGTTGGGTGGGTGTGCTGAAGGCTGAACATGGGATGTCCACTGCAGAGGCCATGGCTGGGTAGAAGGACTTGCAGGCAAAAGCACCTGCAGCCCACACAGCCCTCTCCAGCCTGGGGCACTCCTGTCACCCCGGCCCCCTGGGTCTGGATCCCCACCCCCACTCCTTCCCGCATTGCTGGCCAGTGGGGACTCACTGTAACCATCTTCCTCCCACTCCCAGGGAACACTCAGGCACTTTTTCCTCCCGTTCAGGAAACAAAAGCTCTTGTTACTGCCGCAGGTAATTTCCGGTTCTTTTCAAGGCACAGTTTCTCTTTGCTCTTGATCCTGACGTCCTTTTTTTTGCCTGGCTCAGGCAGATTACTCAGAGAGCAGGGCACGGACAATAGCCCAGGGAACAATTCCACTCCTTCTGGACAGGGATCCATTTTCCAATTATTTCTTTATCCCATTTACTTAATGACCAAATCTACCATCATCCCGTATTTTCCAGTCATGAGCAGACCTGTGATGAGAGAAAATGGTTCATGCCGCTGGGCCCACTCCTGCCAGTCCGGAGGAGCCCAAGGAAGCTTCCAGATCTCCCTCTCCCTGCACCTGTGCACCAGCCATTGCCTCCAGGGTCAGCTTCCCACTTCCCCTCAGCCCACTCCTGGGCCCTCCCTTCAGAAACAAACCCCAGTGGAATGGGCCCCAGCCTCACAAAGCTCTTCCTGCCTTCCCTTCCCTGCAGTGACAGCAACTGCAGGCTACTGGCACTCCCAGTGGCCAGGCAAAAAGCACAGTGCCATGCAATTTTTCAAGTGTTGCATCCTTGTGTCACAGGCACAGAGGAGTCCATTACTCCACGGTTACACAGAGGCTGCAAGTAAATGAGCTGCAGCCTGAACCCAGCACAACTCTAATCCTTACACCAGGGTTTGTGCTCTTACACCAGGGACCAGGAGGCAGCCTTGCTAAAAGGGCTGACTCTTCCCTCGGGTCTGCAGAGACCTGATAGGTAACTAAAAGCAGGATAAAGCCGGACATCTCTGCCTTCATTCTGCATCTGTCCCCTTTGCCTTCGACTTTGGTTCAGTTGTCTTTCAACTCTGCACGTAGGCATGTTAATCATTCAAGGAGTGTGCATCTAGAGCAGGCCATCCACCTGCCTCCAGGCTGAGCCTGCAAGAGCAGCTGGGATATTTTCAGGTTTGCAGGAACCTTCAATTGCCAGTGTTTACAATGTCCTGCTCCAGACTCCTGGAGTGGCACTTGGAAGTCTCCAGATGAAGTAGGATAGAGAAGTTTAAAACAAGGGCTGGGGTTGTGGCTCAGTGGTAGAGCACTTACTTGCCTAGCATTTGTGAGGCACTGGGTTCGATTCTCAGCACCACATATAAATAAATAAAATAAAAAGGTTCGTCAACAACTAATAAAAAATTTTTTTAAAAAATTTTAAAAAGAAGTTTAAAAAAAGGTAGAAAGAAGACATAAAGGGAAGGCAAGGAAATATGCACACACACATGTATGTGTGTCTTTCTCTATATATACACATACACATACATTATATATGTGTGTGTGTGTGTGTGTGTGTAAAATATATATATATATATAGTACTGGGAATTGAACCCAAGGGCACTTTAACTCTAAGCTACATTCTCAGCACTTTTAAAAATATTTTTACTTTTTATTTGGCGACAAGGTCTCACTATGTTGCAGAGGCTGACCTCAAACTTGCTATCCTCCTGCTTCAGCCTCCGGAGGCTCTGAGGTTATAAACATGCACTCCCATACCTGGTGGAAATATAATTTTAGTCCAAAATTCCACAAAAATATTCCAGGTCCATCTCTCCCTAAGCCGGTCTGTCTACCAGGCCTGTCACTCCCAAATCTCTGGGAAATCTGTAAACCATAAAGTCACTCACTGATGATAATGTTAATTAGCCCACCAATAAATAGATCAAGCAAAGAGAAATAGGCTATTTTGAAAAACCAATAATTTAGGGGAACTTTCCACCATTATCTACCAATCAGATATCTACCATCAGCCTCTAGGCTGAGCATGCAAGAGCAGCTGAGATATTTTCAGCTTTGCAGGACAATTGCCAGCTTTTACAATGTCCTGTTCCAGACTCCTGGAGTGGAACTTGGGCTGATGACTAGACTACCATAAACCATCCTGTAATCACCAAACTGATGTCGTCCCTACGTACCTTCCCATACCCAACCCTCACCAATTTTCCTTTCAAAGAAGAGCCAGGAACCCCCAAAACATTGAGATGACCCACCTTCTCCCTTGAATGTGTACCCCTGGCTTTCCTAAATGAATCTCTGGGCCTCTACCGACATGTGCTGGAATTATTTTCCGCCACATACGCCAAGGACCCCACTTATCTTGAGTCAAGAGTCCCCCCTCTCTGGGAACTCCTCAGGACCTTCTTCGGGGGTGTCTCTTCTCCAGTGACACAGCCATGGCCCTTCACCTTCCAGGAACAGCACAGCCTTCCAGGCCGATCACCCCACCATGACACTGTCCCCCTAAGCAGGAGCAATCATCTCATGGGAACTGAATTGTCCCCTTCCGTAAGCACAGGTCTGATGATAAGCATGCTGTGAAGCACAAGGAGACTGTCCCCTCCAGTGGAAAAAAAAAAAAAAAAAAACTTCCCTGGAGCCACCTGCAGAACCAGAACCGAGGTAACAATCAACCAGACCGCAGTCTGATGGAGACTGTTTGACCAGGTGTCCCCTCACCCTCTACCCCAGTCCTTCCTCTGCATAACTCTAAAGCTCTGTCAGTCTCTGAAGACAGGGCTGAGAGGTTACTCCCACTCCTCTTCTCAAAGTAGCCTATTGATTCAACTCCCTTTCCTGTTCTTTGCCATTACTTTTTCCAGTTGGCTTTGGGGTGAGTGGCTGGACCTGATTTTTTGGAAACCCTCAGAGTCAGGCTCTAGCCTGGGATTCCAGTAACACTCCCAACTGGTGCCCTAGCTAGCCTCTCAAAGCCACCAGGGGCCTCCCCACCAGGCTCCTTGTGGCCCAGGCTTCCTTGACCTCCAAGCAACATCGACTCCCCTAATGGAGACCACATCGGCCAAAGGAATTTAGGCAGGTCCTCCCTAATGAGCCCTCCCTCCCCATCTCACAACCGCTGACTCCTGGCTCTCCTGCTCTGTCTCTGTTCCCTTACCTCTGAGTTGAATTCAGGCTGACCTCTCCCTCCACATTATCCAGTTGACACCTGAGGTTTCTTGTTTTTCCCCCTTATACCTGCCAAGTCTGTGTGTCCATCCAGCCCTCCCCAAACTTCTCCTCAGCTCCAGAGATGGGTTTGCAAGGTGTGTTTCACCCATTCTCTGTATGCTCCGTCCACCAGAAGCAGCATCATGGACCACTGTTCCCCATCCTCCTGCCCACTCAGGCTGCAGGCTCCAAGGTCAACCTTGGCTTCTCCTACCCTGCCAGATCTCCCACTGAGGGACTCAACTACCCACACTTTCCTCTGTGGATTCTCATCCTCGCTGAAGCTTAGGAATTCCCTTGCAGGGCATTGGGAATTCGTGATGGCCACCCTCCTTGAGAGCCTGATGGACACCAGTCTTGGAGTCCTTCACCTGAGCCCCTGTGCATGGCTATCCAGGCAAGTGGGTACATGCAGGGCGAGCTCTGGTCTCAGCTCTGAAGCCACCTCCACCAGGAAACCACTCTTCCTCGCTGGCCCATTCTTCTCCGGACTACCTTAATACTCTGTTGTTCTGGGCCAGCTGATGAGCACCTAGTAAAAACTCATAGTCCCTGCCCTCAAGAAGTTTCTCGAACTATTGGAGGATGCCAATAAATAGTCAGATGTGGAGAAAATGCCCAAAGTGTACCTTAGGTGGGATTTTCATGCAGGGGACAGACATTTGCAAGGAAAAAAACCAAAGCAAGACTGGGAAGAGGATAAAGCTAGACAGAAATGTAGCCACAACTAAGGCCTCAGCCGACCCCATGAGGTGCTCTGACACTGGATGGCCCTTGAGTGTTGTCCCAAATTGAGGCAAGTGGAATGACCCCAACCCACTGCCAGAGGTGGGCTGCTCTCAGAGGTGGGATAAACTGCCACAAGTCATCTGCCTTCAGAGAGGGATGCGGCCATCTCTTTATCCGTAGCTAATACTAGAGGCAGCTGGGAAATGTCCAGAAGGAGGGTCTGGGTGGCACGCCACAGCATCCACTACAGGGCCCATGCAAGGACGCCCAAAGGAGGGACTGGTCAAGTTTCTTGCCTGAATGCTTCCCCAGGGTAAGGCCTGCCCCGAACCTGACAGAGGCAGGTTTCTCATCTAGCTTGACAAATGGGGGCTTGCAGCCAGTTTAATTTGTTTTTAAGTAGATAAAATAATGTGACATTCTTCCATTCCCCCAGCAAGAGCTAACCCACTTTCTCCAGTGCTTCTAGAAAGTAGAAGGCATTTTCCTGATATGGGCCCTTTGTATGAATCTCCTTCCTCCCTTGAGACTTTAATCTCAGGGGAGACATACTGGGATTTTCAGCACGTCTGCAGCCCAGATGAGGCTTAGCAAGGACCCAGAACCCAGTGAGTCTGCCACAAATGATATCTATTGCAATCAACCTCCCTTTACGTCAGCGCATAAGACACTGAAGTGTTGTTCTTTTTTTCTTTTTTTTTTTTTTTGGCATTTCTGCATCCCCCACCTTTCCCTCACCTCACAGGTCTCCAGGCACACATGAGCAGGTGTTCATTAATGATGCATGAAAGATGGATGGATGGATGGATGGACAGGTGGATGGATGGACACACGGGACAGTAAGCCAGTGAAGGGATGCTTGCCTCAGAGTGATCTATTTGGGCCACTGCCATTTCCTGTTGGCTGAGCAATGAGCATGCCACAGGGCCAATCAGCTCCAAATGCAAGGAGTACATGGTCAGGGGACATCTCCTGCCACCCCTCAACAGCCACCACCCCGGGGGTGCTAACCGAGGCCCCTGAGACAGCTCTGCCATCAGGAAGGAAAGGGCCTGGCACAACATTTTGCATTCAGAAAATTAACATGTATAACACAGGCAGAGAGCTATGAAAAGATCTCTGCAGCCAAGCACAGGGCAATGTCATGCCGATGGGCTCCAATAAGCACCGGCACACTTCCTCCTGCTCCCACCACCCCTATACCACAGGTGGCCCCAGAGGCCCAGGGGGCGCAGGATAAATACACAGGAGAGGCTCAATTTCAGGAATGGGCCTTGGGTGAGTGTGGGGGAGGGGTGGGCCCTGTCTCCTTGAGCGGGGGGATAGGGAGGCCCTCCCTGCCTTGTTCTCCTTGGCCTGGGCAGCTGGGCAGCTGGGCAGCTGGGCATCAGGCCCACATTCAGAGAGTCAGATATTCCAGCCACGGTTTGGGGAAGGTCAGATATTCCAGCCACCTAACAGCAGGGCAGGTCAGAAGTCCTGCTGGCTGAAGTAGTGTCACAGACCCTAGCTGCAGAGGCAGCAGGGCACATGGTGGCACCTGATGTCCAGGTTGATGGCCACAGTGCCCTTGCCAGACAGTCCCTGCCCTGTAACCTCATCTGTCTCTCTGACTACCTCGAGTACCTGCATGTTCCCGTAGGTCTCCCTAGATTCTCGGAGGAGTCTAGGCAGGTCCCCTGTAGACAGAGCCATGGTGATCATTGAAGGGGCACAGGGAGGGGCACATGATGCTGGCAGAGGTCACCCCCTGTGGCATCTGGGAGTTTAAGGCTGCTTTCAGCCCAGTTCCCATCATCTGAAGCTTCCTGGACACAGCTCTCGGGAACACTTGGGTTCCTGAAATGCACCTCTGCTGTGGCATTTGTCCTCTGGTAGTGGTTACGTGTCTGCCCTCTTGATTTGCTGGTGGATGTCTGGAGGGCATGCCATATTTCCTCCCTGCGTGCCTCTGTCTCCCATCTTTACAGAAGAGGTTGGGCTGGTTATCTGGAAGGCTGCTTGCACTGTGGCCCTAGGGGCTGGCCCACGCTTTCAGCCTGTCAGTCATGGAGCAGGTAGGGCGAGGCTGTAACAGGGGTTATATAGGTGGAGAAACTGAGGCCCCAGAGAAGAAAAATCAATCACCCAAGGTCAAAGAGAGAGAACAAGAGGTTAAGGGCAGGAGTGTTCTTGTTACTGTAGCTCCAAATTCTACCACAAAAATTGATGCCTGTTGTCTAAATGGAACCCATACTTTTTGCATTTCAGCATTTATTTGCAGATCAATATCCATTAATAATTGGAGGAGATGGTCCAAGACTTTAACAAAGTTCCCCAGAGGTCTTCTGAGATGTGTCCAAAATAATGAGGACTCACTTACCAGTGGTGCCCTAAGTCAGCAGAGGTGTTTTGGAAGCCCGCCTCACTCACTCCCACCCCATCACATCCAGCCACACTCACCGGCCCTCCTAGGACCTAAGCGTTCATCACACAGGGGCCAACTTTGGAAGCTGCTTACCTTCTTTCCCTTTTCCCTGTCATAAAATGTTGAACAAATTAATACATATATTACAAGAGGGAATCCATTTACCTCTCATTGCTCCACTAAAAGCCCTGGAGGCAGTTTGACATGAACCTAGGTTTATTCATAGCTGACTCTGAGCCATGTGCAGCCCACACCTATAATCCCAGCAACTCAGGAAGTTGAGGCAGGAGGATCACAAGTTCAAAGCCAGTCTCAGCCACTTAGTGAGAACCTGTCTCAAAAGATTAAAAGGGCTGGGGATGTGGCTCAGAGGGGAAGCACCTCTTTGTTCAATTCCTGGTACCAAAAAAAAAAAAAGAAAGAAAGAAAGAAAGAAAAAGAAAAAAAAGAAAGAAAATACTGACTTTGAGGAAGGTAGTAGAAATTCTT
Source organism: Urocitellus parryii (assembly GCF_045843805.1). Taxonomy (NCBI): domain Eukaryota; kingdom Metazoa; phylum Chordata; class Mammalia; order Rodentia; family Sciuridae; genus Urocitellus; species Urocitellus parryii. Next base: position 179,320,960 of record NC_135531.1, read on the forward strand.
CTGTCACAAAGCTTATCTTTGAGTCTTTTTTTTTTAATATTTATTTTTTAGTTTTCGGCTGACACAACATCTTTGTTTGTATGTGGTGCTGAGGATCGAACCTGGGCCGCACGCATGCCAGGCGAGCGTGCTACCACTTGAGCCACATCCCCAGCCTATCTTTAAGTCTAGGGCACAGAAAGTTTTTATAAGAAAAGAGAAAGCAAGCCCGGTGCAGTGGTGCATGCCTGCAGTTCCAGCTACTTGGGAGGCTGAGTCAGGAGAATCCAAGCTTAAGGCCAGCCTGGAAAACCTTAGTAAGACCCTGTCAGGCCAGGAGTGTAGCCCTTCAGCCTCTACCTTCAGGATGAGGAAACACAGACGCAGAAAAACTGCTATCAGGATGTTGCCTTTAATTTCAAAGAGACTGTTTCAAATGGATCTCAATTTTCCCAGGGGCACTTTGCCACTGACCCACATCCTTTTAACTGTTTATTTTGAGTCAGGTTCTCACTAAATTGCTGAGGATCTTGCTAAATTGCTGAGGCTGGCCCCCAACTTGTGATCCTCCTGCTTTAGCCTCCCAAGTTCTCTGGTTGAGACACCACACTTGGCTCAGTTTTCATATCTTGAAGTGAGAAGATTGGACTAGAATTAACTAGAGGATTCTTGGAATTCCTTTCAAGTCAGGCAAGTAGCATTCACCTCTAGTCCCACCTGCTAGGGAGGCAAGAGGGTCACTTGATCCTAAGAATTCAAGACCAACCTGGGCAACATAGCAAGACCTGACAAAAAAAGAAGAAAGAAAGAAAGAAATTCCTTTCAGCTCTGGCATCATCATGTACTGCTAAGTGGTTGTGAAACTGGATTTGGTAAGAGTCTCTGGCCTCACCAATTGTTTGGCACCTTTAGGCTTTTTCCTCAGCCTGATGGTGAAAGATGTGCCCAAGGGCAGGGATTGTGGTATCTGTGAGTCAATCTGGATGATGTGGTCCTTCTGGGACTGTCCCTGGCTGTATCAGATGTATTGCCCCATCTCACACCCCCTCAACCACTCTCTGAACATAGCCAAGCTGCCTGCAGGCTTTATCTTATTATTTTTATTTTTGGTACTAGGAATTGAGCCCAGGGGTGCTCTATCACTGAGGCACATGGCCAACTCTTTTTATTTTTTATTTTAAGTCAAGGCCTCTCTAAGTTGCCCAGGCTGGCCTTGAACTTGTGATCCTCCTGCCTCAGCTTCCCAAGTCTCTGGGATCAGAGGCCTGGGCTGAGCTCAGCTCCTACAGACTTTTCACAGAGCCCGTGCTTTCTGCATGCTTTCACTCCCTATGAGGCCCCAGAATTTTTCTGGTTTTGTGAGGCGTCCCTGGCAGCATGCAGGACAGTCAAGGGTCCCTGTAGCAGCCCTTGGTCCAGGTGTGTGGCTGCAGGGTGAGCGGCAAATGCCTACACCCTCCCCAGAAGTTTCTAATGGAGCAGAGATTAGCTCAACAATGCACCTTTGACTTGACTCCTTCATCTAGCTCCCCAACCTTCATGCTGCACGTGTGCGCATGCGCACACCTGCCTCTAACTCAATGCACTGGGGCTGGGGCTGTGGGCTTAGTGGGACTCCCGTGAAGGCATCACTGAGAATTTGGGCTTAGACCAGAGAAGAAAGCTGGGTGTAGGGCTCCAGCTGTGGGCCCCAGCCAAAGGGGCTTGGGGAGCACTGAGTGGGATCCCAGGCTGAAATATGCAAACAAGAGATTCCTCTCAGACAAATTGAGAGGTGTTCTGAGTCACCACTGAGGCTCCCAGAACTCACACTCCGCATCCTGCACTCCCAGTGTGGACACAGCCTTTCCCTGTTCCTCCCCCTCAGAGGACAGAGAAGGAACCCAGGACCACAGCTCTAGGAAACGCTGGCACCTTGGTGCAGAAATGACATGTGGGGCTGGAAATAACTCCTCGCAGAACATCTCACATCATGGTTTCTAGAAAGAAGTGACCGGGTGCCCCGAGTTTAAGGGACCTCTGTGTCACAACATCCTTCTATCTGGCTTTGAGCACTAGCCTTCCATTCTTTACCAGGTAGCCTGAAATTCAAAATCCCTGTCATTTTGAGATGCAGGACAATTTATGTTCCATGTGTCTGGCTCTCTGGCCTAGGTATGGGCTGAGGGCCTGGAGGGGAGTCTGCCTTTTTCAGCTAAATGACTCCTTAGAGGCCTTGTCCCAAAGGAGCAGTTCTACCATCTCTCTCTAAAGGATCCTGCCATCTGCCTTCCTCCCAGACCCAGGAGCTCAACTTGCCTTTTAGAAAGAAGATTACAGCTGTCCTCATTTCAGAAACATCTACCTGGACCAATGCAAACAAGGCAGACTGGCCGTTCAGTGGTGACGTGCTCTGGGAAGAGCAGGACAGTTGGGACAAAAGCTAGGGCTGCTGACCATCATGTAAGTGGCAGCTTGGGCAGGTCTTTGCCCAGGTCAGGTGCTGGATTGTGTAAGTTCTGGTGCTGACATCTGAGAGGCTGGAGAAGGCCCAGCAAGGAGGGGCATGGCAGGTGGTAGGGTACCCCCTCCTCTGCATCAGGGCTCCACACCTGTGCAGCTCCCACGGAGTCCCCAGAGTATCCAAGGCAAGCCTGCCCGTCCCTCTTCTTCACCCAGACCCTGGCCAGCTCCAGGCAGCCCTGCCACACACACAGCTCTCCAGCCTCTAGTGGCTCATCCCTCTAACTGGGCAGGGTATTTTATTTTAAATTATGAATTCTTTCTTTTTTTTTTTCATGTATTTCTAAGTTCCTCTGGGCAGGATATTTTAAAGATTGGAAAGAAAAATGGAAAATGTTAAGGGAGAAGGAAGTCAAGTTCAGGATGGGACAATCTCAGTGTGCCCTGGATAGAAGGTTCATGATGTTATTGGCTCTGCATTCCCAGTATTTAGATAAGGAGTTTGGAGTAGTGTGGCTAAGTCAGAGTGTGAGGATGGCTTTAGGCCCAAGCCATTTGAAACCTGCAGTTTCACCAGGCACAACCCACAGAACCCACAGGGCCCTCCAGTGTGGCCTCAAACAAGTCACTTCCCTTCACCCTGATAAACAGAGTGAAGCCCCTGGCAGGCTGTCCTCACCTGGTAAGAGGAAAAGGAGAGAAGATTTGGGTGGAGACCACCAGACCAGGTGTTTCTGACCCCAGGGTAAATGATGTCTCTGAGAAATCTGTGGTAGCTGATAAGGTTTGAAAGGGGGGTCAAAAGCCCCCAAATTTAGTATAAATAATAGAGCAAATGAACAGGGATTCAGGCAGCCGAAACAAGGATGCACTCGAGCTGGAGAGCCTGATGAGGACCTGACACCCCGTCACTTGTCCTCATTCCTGAGCCTCTGCGTGAGCCTCACCACTCTCAACTCTACCGCCTTGTCTGGACCTTGGCAAGAGCCACAACTTCTCTCTACGACCCTCTCCTCAACCGGTCATCCACTCCACGCCAGGAAAACCTGCCTTGGTTCAGACCTGATCACCGTGGTCTGAGTGAGTGTGCATCTGCTGGACTTAAAGCCTAAGGTTTGAGACTTTTGATCTGACATTTGAACTTAGTATAAAGAGGGAATGTCTGTCATTAGCCTGTCATGATTAAGTGTGTTTTCAGTGCTTAGAATTAATCTAGAATTATTTGCTGTGAATTGATTATGTCTATTGCAGTGCCTCGCATTAAGGATTGTCGTTTTCTTGATTAAGAACCTATAGAGTGAAACTGTATTGAGTAATTTGAGTGAATAAAGCATTGAAATGGGCAGAAGCACGAGGACCTTCTTTATTTCTCCCCTCAACTGCATACGTCACAATTTTGCCCCCTCTCGACACAGAGACACCAAGCCCTTTAGGGAATCCTGGATCCCTTCAGGATGCAAAGTGGATACCTCTGACCTAAGCAATCATTGTGTTAGCTTTTCATGCCAGAAGACCTGGCACATAGAAGAGGAAGTTTATTTTGGCCCACAATTCATAGGTTTCAGTCCATGGTCCATGGTCAGCTGTGTTGTTCTGGACCCTAGGTGAGGCAGCATATCAGGGTGGAAGGGTTTGGGGGAAGAAAGCTGCTCAGCTCCTGGCCTCCAGGAAGCAGAGAAAGAGACAGCAAGAGGCATCGGGAAAAAATATAAACCCCAAAGGCACATCCCCAGTGACCTACTTCCTCCAGCCATGTCTACCCACCTACAGTTACCACCCAGTAAGTCAATTCAGATTATTAATCCATCAGATGGATTAATCCACTGATTAGGTTACAGCTCTGGGGACGTGGCTCAGTGGTTGAGTGCCCCTGAGTTCAATCCTGGGTACAAAAAGAAAGAAAATGTGCAATTGGGAAAATTCTCCATCTCTGCTTCTCATCCACCCAGGCTCCAGTATACACAACCAAAAAGCTAGAACCAACCCAGCACCATAATAACCATGATGCATGTCAAGGTGGCCACAAGCTGGATATGCAAACTTTGGTAACTATTAGAAATTGTGTCTGGTCAAAGCTGGGTGAGGTGGTGCACACCTGTAATCCCAGCTATGCCAGAGGCCGAGGCAGGAGGATCACAAGTTTGAGGCCAGCCTCAGCAATTCAGTGAGACCCTCAGCAACCTAGTGAGACCCTGTATCAAAATAAAAAATTTAAGAGAGGGCTGAGGTTCTAGCTCAGTGGTAAAGCACCCCTGGGTTCCATCCCTAGTATAAAGACAGAAAGAGAAAGATATGGACTGACAAGATTTCCTTTTATTGAAAAAGACTAAAGTTTTATAGCTGGGCTAATGGTATATGGTACTCACGTAATCCCAGTTATGCAGGAGGCTGAGGCAAGTTTGAAGCCAGTCTCAAAATTAAAAAATTGAAAAAGGCTGGGGATGTGGCTCAGGGGTAAAGCATCACTGAGTTTGATTCTCAGTACAGGGTAGGGGGGAAGTCAGATCATATCACACATCATAAGAGTAAATGTGTCTCATAGTGCTTTTTATTTTGCTTATAGGTACAAAACATTTGATTCTGTACATATAGAATCAGGTTGTGCAATCACATGACATAAGCTTGAAAACCATAGTTTTATACCCATTTGATAAACCAACCATCCAACAAAGGATTTGTGTGTGTGTGTGTGTGTGTGTGTGTGTGTGTGTGTGAGAGAGAGAGAGAGAGAGAGAGAGAGAGAGAGAGAGAGAGAGAGAGAGAGATATCCAGGGCTTCATGTATGCTAGGCAAACACTGAGCTAAATCCCCATCCTTTTTATTTTATTTTGAGAGAGGGCCTTGCTAAGTTACCCAGGTTGGCTTTGAACTTGCAATCTTCTTGCTTGAGCCTCTCTAGTAGCTGGAATTACAGGCATGAGCCACCACGTCTAGCTCTAACTTCCATTTCTTTACTGGTTGCAGTTCATGTTCTGCTACGCCATCATTTTGAATTCATGTTTCTTTAATTCATTAGACTTTCCTGGCTGTATAGTTTAAACAACTGAAAATCTCCTTAAAACTGTAGCAGCAGGGCTGGGCATGTGGTAGCATGCCCGCCTGGCATGCGCGAGGCACTGGGTTCGATCCTCAGCACCACATAAAAATAAAATAAAGATATTGTGTCCACCGAAAACTAAAAAATAAATATTTTTTAAAAATTCAAAAAAAAACTGTAGCAGCAGGTCATAGTTCTAGCAAAGAGAAAAGTGGTGGGATCAAACTTTGGATTTTCTTTCTTGTAGCTTATGACAGACTTTTTATATGGCCCTTTAAAAAATGTACTGTGTACAACATTCAAAGCATCACTGTTGGGATCAAAACAAAACCCAGCTCATTTCCTGTTGCTGTAAATTAAGGAAACATTCTTAAACCAAAAACCATGGCACTGATTTGATGGTTCATAAGGTGCCACCCATCACATGGCTTCCTTCCAGTCTCTCTGCAGGAGATCAGTATTCACAGCTGCAAAATGGGCATAGGGAAGGGAAGATCCTCCCTTACAAGAGCACAGAGATGTTAGCGACGATGAATGTGCAGCCTCAGCTCACGGGAGCGGCAAAACCCACCTGCACACCTACGGGGAGCCCAGGGTCAGTCAGGGGGAGAACGAGAGCCTTCAGCCCCTCACCCAGCTTGTGTCCTGCCTCTGCTCCTGTAGGGCCTCTGTAGTGCTGCAAGAAAGAGCATTTTTGAGGCTGAATGGGGACTGTGGGCCTGTCAGGGGGAAGCCCTTCTGGTGAGAGGTCAAAAACTGGCTCCCAGGCCTGAGACTCAAGTGGGTCTGCGCCAGAGGCCCCCAGTCCTCAGGCTCACTGCCCAAACACACCCTTGAGGAAGTCTGTGTAGGGCAGGCTTCTTGTTTTCCTCCCCACTCTCCTTTTCCAAAAGGCAGAGAAGCCCTGGCTGCCTTATGCCCGCTCTGGGGCCACTGGCACCGTGTGAGCCCCGGAGGGGAGGCCCTTGTCCAAGGAACGTTCGAGGCCTGTGGTTCATCTGCCAGCACTCGCTGGCCTCCTCAGCACTAATGGACCTGGGAAAGGACTGAGCCTCCCCCTGCTAAGTGCTCAGGCCTCCCCCACCTCTGCCCCGCAGCCCAGAGGGCCACACCGCCAGCAGCTCTGGTCTGCCCTCTGCCAAGGACTGGAGCGTCTGCTGTGGGGTTTGGCGTCTTATTTTACTGGTAATTGTACCTGCTCCTTGTCTGACAGCTCCGGGAAGTGAGAGTTATGCCTGTTTCACTAGGGCCCAGTCGAATCCTGAAGTACAGGGGACTGGGAAAGACCCGCAGGGCTCAGAGGTGGGCCGTGGAGGAGCCTGGCTGCGGGGTCTGGAGACCCAACCCACCCTGGGGATCCTAGGTCCCTGGCCACCTTTGGCCATTTCTGCCCACCACACTGTCCTGAGCTGTGTTGTCCCACCACGCTCTGCCTGGCTGGTCCTTGAAACAGGGAAGTTGAGGTGTGTGGGTCCCTGAGCCTGTCACCTCGTGATGCCCTAATGAGATCACTCTTGCTTTCGAGGCTGAAATCTCTATAACACAAGCCCTTACCACCACCTACCCAAAAAATCCATCCCCTCCCGAGGGACACAGGCCCATCCGCCCCACCACTGTGATTTCTGAATATTTCTCAGAAAAACGGTCTCCCAGGGCCGAGAGCAAGGAGCCCTCCCCCTGCCTTGCATCTGGCCACTGCAATGATGTTTCCTTGATGTTGATCACATGAGATGAGTTCTATCCACTGGGGACCACTGATGTCCCCGCTGGCTTTGGAGAGGAAGGAGATGAATCCCTGATGGCAAACCCAGCCCAACTATGACTTTAAGCAAAACACACTCGAAGCTGTACTTAGCTCAGTCCTGTCCTCTGGGCTCACTCAGACCTCAGCCTGCTTCCCTCAGTCTGTGCCTGTGCCCAAGTGGTGACTCCTGGGCCTGAGGACTAAATGATGTGAGCAGGGAAGGAGGAAGGTGAAAGCTCCATCCCAGCAGAGTGTTCAAGCCAAAGTTCTCCAGGCCCCAAGGGACCTCACTCGACAAGTCCAAGGCTCCCCTACCACCACTCCCACACCATTAACTTCTTTGGTAAATCACCGGAATACCCCTTCCCTGTGTAGCAAGAAAACCCCACCCTAAATACCAGGGTGCATTCTGGCCTGGACCTGGCCAACTTAAGAAAATAGCAACAAAATCAACCCCCCACCCCACCCCCATACCTTTGATAGGCTTTGTGTACCTTAAAGTCCAGCTTTTGTGCATTAACATTTACAGAGCCAGGCACTAGGGGACCCTGTGCCCAGCTGTATACACATACTCAAATTATTTATTTCCAACGTTTATTTATTTGTTTGTTTATGCAGGACTGATGATGGCACTCAGGGCCTCAGGTATGCTAGGCAAGTGCTCTATGTACCATGGAGTGACAAGCCCAGCCCACGTTACTTATGGACCTGGTAGCACAGCGGCGCATGGCGAAGGCTGCTGGACTTGCCACCACAGGAATTTCTGGAGAGAACCTCGACTCAGGACAAGTGGGGTTCTTGGAGTATGTGACGGAAAAGAATCTCAGCATGAGCCAGGTAGAGACACCGACAGATTTATTTAGGGAAGCAAGTATACATTTGAGAGAAAAGGTGGGCTATCTCAAAGGACGGACGGATGTCTTGGGGAGTAAGAAATACAACATTCAAGGGAGAATCTTCACTGCAAAGGAGAATGCCAGCCATCTTGAGAGTGAGAAGCTTTGGGTGTAAATCAGGAAAGAGGGGGGCACCCCCAGAGGGAGAGGCAACAACCCATGGGTGTGGGTGTGTTAATATTTATAGAGGAACAGTTGCAGGGGATGGAGGAGAGGTGGAGTTGGGGCGGAGGAATGCAGTTTTCATGCCGGTTTTCCCTGTGCTTGCAAGTTGCCCTCCTCTCACTTTTTGCAGGCAAGGGCATGGGTCAAGGGCATGGGCCAAGGTCACAGGCTAAAGACCTGGGCTAGGGTGCTCAGGAATGCTTATTTGGCATTTCAAAGTTCATGAGCATTTCCTGCATTCCAATGGTTCCTGGGCACTACTCTCAGTTTATGGGTTGTTTTTTGTTGTTGTTGTTTGTTTGTTTTGTGTTATTTATTTATTTATTTATGGTACTAGGGATTGAACCTAGGGGGCACTTACCACTAAGCTACATCTCTAAGCCCATTGCTTAGGCCCTTCCTAAATTGTGGAGACTGGCCTCAAGTTTGTGATCCTCCTGCCTCCACCTCCTGAGTAGCTGAGATTACAGGTGTGAACCATCATGCCCAGCACTTTATGCTTTTGGTCCCCCTCTATCACCAAATTGCTATCTCAGAATCAAAGCCAGGCAGCTGTGGATAGGAGTCCATTTCCTCTGCCTCTGGCTGTGGGACAGAAAAGTCCCCTACCCCTCTCCTAGCCTCACGGGCACCCCCTCAAGTCCATGGTGCTTTCTTGCTCTGTGGCACCTGTTCCTAGTTGGTGCTCCATAGCTCCTTGTTGTCCTGCTGAGAAAAGGGACCTATGGAAGGAAAGCAGGTGGGCGGGTCCCTGCCGAGTCCTCCGAGGCTTAAGGCAAAGTTGGAAGTGAAAAACAGGAGGGGAGCACCCCACCCGCAACCAGCTGCCATCCCAGGGCACCCAGCCTAAGGCCAGGTTCATTTGCATGTGTTTGCATAAATCTGCATACGTTCTATATTCCAAGTGCGTCCTGTAGCCAGTTATTGTCTTCAGGCAGCTTTTAGTCCCAGGAAATGGGGCATCAGCAGAGAGACGGACCCCTGGGCTTCATGACAGTGGACCCCCAAAGCCCTTCCCCTACTCTGAGCAAAGTGTGTGTCCTGAACTTGTCCCGTGCTGTCCCCATGATTATCCGCACTGCCTCTGCTGGCTTCCATTTGGATTGGTGGGTTTTGGCATCTCTAATACTTCAAAAAAAATCTTAATTTGCCCCATTAGACTGGGTGTGGAGGGGACTTCAGGGATGTTAAACTCAGGGTGGACTTTTAAGGCAAAATCCCTGGTCTGGATAAGAATGACTAAGGTTCAAGTCCCACCCTTGTTCAATCCACTTTCCTCCAGGGGCATCTGCAAAAGCCTCAGATACCTCAGAATATTTGAGACCCCCCTCATTTATATCTGGGAACATGAAGGGGATTGAGCGTCCAAAGAATCACAAAATGACCCCAAAGATTACTGTGCTGCAACATGCTGAGAGGCAGTAGACATTGCCTCAGCATCAAGATTCCTCTGACCTTGATTGGAGAAACTCTGGAATTTTCTCCTCTAAGGAAAGCTTCTTTCAAAAGAAAAGCAGTGGCTGGGGTGAGGCTTAGCATTTGCCTAGCATGTTCAGGAGGCCCTGGGTTTCATCCTGAGCTCTGCAGATGATGATGATGATGATGATGATGATGATAATAATAATAATAATAATAATAATAATAATAATAATAATAATAATAAAGCAAGCTTGAAAGCCTGTTCTTTCTAGGTGTCAAAGTAGGCCTGGGGTCTTGAAATTCTAATGCTTAATGCTTAGAACAGGGCCTGGTATGTGGCAAGTCATCAAACAAATGCTTGCCATTATTATCAAAGACACTCTTAAAATATCCCTGCCAGCATGATGAAGCCTGGCTTCTCACCAAAGGAACCAAGGCCTCCCCTGGCTCCCCGCTCCCTCCTCAGCCCTGGCTCCTGCTGTGCCTCCCAGGCCCCCAACCTGTGCCCAGGCCAGAGCCTGTTCCCAGCAGCTCTCACAGCAGTGAGGGAGGTTGCAACACCAAGACCTCAGCCACCTCAAGCTGGCAGGAGAGAGAGGCCCAGCAAGAAAACAGCCTGGGAGTGGCCAGCCACCATGCCTGATTCCCACACCGGGGTGCTCACTAAGGCTGGTGGCCATTTCCTACCAGGAGTTCCTTGCCCTGGGCAGGTGTCAGTGGAGGACAGCAAGTTCTCTAGGCTTCTCCCAGGAAGTCCTCTTCCTGGGGAGGAACTTCCTAGGGGATGCCTTCCAGGAGACACATGTCTTCAGAGAACTGATTTTTCCAGCAGTCTTTCCGCTGCAAGGGTCTTGATTCCAGTCTTAGAAATCAGGATGGGGTCCTAGTTCCCCAGGTGTTGAACACTAAGCTCTCAGAAACACCAAGGCAAGCTTACAAGGCAAGTTCTATTTGAGAGAGACTGAGATAACTTCTCCAGAGACAAAGGCACCCAGAGCTGGGTATCCCTAGGAGTGGGTGTGTCTCGCCTTTTTTATAGATCCCAGGTGTTCTCTCTCTACCCACCTGCCTATGTCTGGAAGGGCAGGAAAAGAGCAGCCCTGGGGATGATCATTAGCAACCCCTTGGGCTAGGAGGAGCGACTCCCAAGAGGTGTTAGCAACCCGTTTCCTTCTCCTTGATAATTAGCCAATTAGCCCTCATCTTTTCAACTTGATCATTTACTATCTAGGCTGACCACCTGTTCTGTGCCCCTGTCTCAGTCTGATTGCTTTTTTTTGTTATTGTTGTTATTCTGAGATGAGGTCTAGCTACATTGTGCAGGCTGGTATTCAAGTCCTTTGGCCCAAGCCATCCTCCTGTCTCAGCCTCCCGAACAGCTGGGACTACAGGCACATACCACCATGCTTGCTTGGTCTAACAGAGTTTTAATAAACACCTACCAAATATGTCAGGTACTTTCCTAGTGATGTTTCACTTCATGTTCACAACCAGCTCTACATGTACATACGTCCCCAATTTGCAGCGGAGGAAACCATGAGGCTAGTGCAAAGGGTGAATTTGAACCCTGGTTTGTTTGGCTCCAAAGTCCGCACATGTTTTTTTCTTTTCTTTTTTTCTTCTCCTCCCCTCCCCTCCTCTCTCCTCTTGTTTTCTTTTCCTTTCTTTGCAGTGCTGGGCATTGAACCCAAGGTCCCTGTATGCTAAGTAAACTCTCTACCACTGAGCTCCATCCCACCTACTGTGAATGCCTCCAGAGGCCAAAGTCTTGCCCCTACGCTTCCCTGGAGACCCTAAGCCTGGTTTGCTGTGACCCAGGACCCTGGGCACAGAAGCAGATCCTGGGTCATCATTTCCTCTCCATCCCCCTACTCACCTCAGAGGGACTAGGCTTCTCCCATGCTGCATTGATACTGGCCTTGGAAATCAGGATTGAGTCCTCATTCCGCCCCACCCCCACCCCCACCCCCACCCAACAAATACCCAGGCAAGCACAGAAAGCAAGTTTTATTTAAAAGAAGGATCAGAGATAGTGAACTTCTCCAGAGAGAAGCTAGGCTTCTCATGGGAATGGGGGTGTCTTGCTTTTTTATAGACCCCTCCACCTCCTTTCTTTTCCTAGGGGGGCCTTCTGGGAGACATATGTCTCTCAAATAGAACTTGCCTTGTTCAAAGGCAGGAAAGAGTAGCCACAGGAGGTAATCATTGTGTTGGAAAGTCTAAGTCAGATCATTCCCCCTAATGAGGTATTAGCATCCCATCTCCTTTTCTTTGATAATTAGCTCCCATCTTTCCGACCTGACCATTTATTATCTACATTGACTTCCTGTCCTTTGCCCTAGTCTCACAGTCATCAGTAGTGACTAAAGATGGCTCTGAATGATGACCCTCTTGCATGGTAACAAGAAGGCAGCCAGAACACCAGACTGAACCAGACAGACCACAGGTAGATGCGATATGGAGCAGTCACCTTTTAACAGTGGTCCACATCATGCTTGGAACACAGCCCTTGCTGCTCTGCCATTTCTCTCCCAGCTCCTCCCTAATCTTTTCCCTCCCTAATCTCAGGGGAAACGGGATTACCTTTCTTCCCATCCTAGGCAGAGTCCTTGAGCACATACCCACCACAGGGAGGAAGTCATCCAGACTTTGGGGATGGCTCCAGAAGATCTCAGAAGTGACTATCTCCCAAATTAAGGAGTGAATTACAACTCCAACAGAGAACGCCATGGAATGTAGCCTTGAGTCACTTCTTTAAAAACCTCCTGTTGGGGGGAAGAATAGAAGTTTATTGGATTAGACAAAGGGGAATAAACAGAAGGGAAGAGGCATGGGAAAAGGAAAGACAGTGGAATGAATTGGACAGAACTTTCCAATGTTCATATATGAATTCATGACCAGTGTAACTCCACATCATGTACAACCCAAGAATGGAAAGTTATACTCCATGTGTGTAAAATATGTCAAAATACACTCTACTGTCATATATAATGAAACAGAACAAATTTAAAAATAAACAAATAAAAGCCTCCTATTCCCCCGGAAGGAAGGGCAGAATCAGCCTCTGGGACAGGAGTCCCCTGTGTTTCTCCTTTAAAGCAATAAACCTTCTTTTTCCTTTTTCTCAAAACCACGTCCTTGTTATTAGATTGGCCTCAGGGACAAGGACTGAGATTTTGGTAACAGCCTTGCTAAGAGACTGGGGACAAATGGAGAGATCTCCCTAAACAGGGTGAGGTGCATTGCAGGGAGTGTTTGGAAGTGAATTATCTCCCTCTGGTCATTCTGCATGCATTACCCTTGCTGGGCCCAAGCCACACTGCCGCCAGTCCTCAAGCTGTCACCAAAGGCGGGCAGGCCACTCCCTGCAGAAGCCTCTAGTTGGCTCATAATTAGATCAAGGTGACCAGCCCAAGTGTAGGGAAGCTGGCCCAGCACCTTCAGGAAGCTGAGCCCAGGAGCAGCTGCTTCCTGTCTACGGTAGACATGGTCCTGCCTTTCCAGTTGGGGGAGATTAGGGAAGAGAGGTAGGGAAAGATCTGGGAAGATCAGGGGAACCTGGTCCGAATTCCAGATCTGCCATTTCCTCACTATGTGACGCTAAGCAGGTAACATCCTCATCTGAAAAATGGAGAGTCTGTGCCAGATGAGCAAATGTCATTCCCTTCCCTTATGTCCCCTTGGGGGCCAAGACCAGGGGAGCAGAGAACTGGGCAGGTTAATCACAACCCCAACCCTGGAGGGAGGTTTTATCTCTGTCCTTGATCTCAGTGTTTGCAGATGATCCTGGGGCCACTGACCTGCACGCCCTCCTGCAGAGTCCGGCTGTAATCTGCCTGCCCTTAAGCCTCAGTCCATCCTGGTCTCTACCACCAGAGCTGTGTTGAGTGAGCTCCAGCCACCCAGCCTGGGGTCCTCACAGCAGAAGGAGCAGCACTCAGAGACATGGCAGCTGAGATTCCTGGTGACCAGGGCTCCTGCCCTACCGTCACTCCTCAGGACTGTGGAAAGTCACCTGATGAGGACAGCACCTCCCACTGCAGACCTGGTGAGCTGGGCTCTGATGGGCCGGAGGACGCAGGGAGTGGCATGTAGTCCAGCGGGAGCATCCTGTGCCAATTCCCTCACCAGCTGTTGGGGTTTCTTAACAACTTCTGGCAGATGTCCAGGGAGGCATGCTTCCTCCAGCCCCTTCATCCTTTTTCCAGAATTCGGTAGAAGTCATGCCATGACGGTGAAAGGATGACAGTAGTCAAAAAGAAACCGCGAGGGCTGGGGGTTTAGCTCAGTGGGAGAGCATTTGCCAAGCATGCAGGACACCCTGGGCAATCTCCAGCACTGGGAAAAAGAAAAAAAAAAAAAAAAAAGGGAGAATTTGCCATTGTATTCCACACAACTTTCCTATTTATTTTGTTCCTAGTATTGGCTTGGGATAATTTACAATGGAAAGCTTAACAATAAGGCGATAGTCAACTAGACATAGAATCACGGATTAGGAAAAAAGAATGTAGAAATTATATGTGTTTCATATGGATAATCGAGTCTGAAACATGGTTCTGAGTGTCCTAGCCACTGAACTAATAAGATCAGTTATTGGAAAGGAGCCCCGCCAATGGAATGGCTGAGCTGTCTAAGGAACTTCGTTCAGGAAAGAGTAAGTGTATCTGTCTTTTTTTTTTCCTTTGAAGTTTTGTGTAACAGGCCCTGAGTGCTATGAAGGGTAGGGTCATTTGCCTCATATTTATAGAAATTGAGAATCAGATTAAAGGAGGGTCTTTGGCTCCCGAGGACCTTGGGGAAAGCAGAGTATAATACTGAAGTGCAACCTGGTGAGGGTGAGGGTCCTTCGATTACAGGCTTCTATTGACCCGCCTTGACCCAGGTGTGCAATGAGCTGCCAGTTCCCTCAGGTATACTGTGAACCAGTGCTTTCGATCTTGAACATGCGTAATGTTCTAGGGGGGCTGGTTAAAATGCAAGTCTCATCCAGGAGCTCTGGAGCTGGCCTGATGCTGCAGTTCTAAAACCCTTCCTGGTGTCATGGAATAGAAAGGGCTGAAGCCCAGACTTCTCGAGCTTTCTAGGGGTGCCATTCTAATCTCCCCCGACTGGAATGGCAATACTATGACGGCTGTAGATACGAAGCAGCTGCGCCTGGCCTTAGCAAATGCTTCCTAGAGGTACTGGGCCACCTACACTTGGTTGGTCACCTTGATCTAATCACAAGCCAAGTTTCTTGAGTACTACTAAGTACCAGGGAGATCCCATAGAAAAATGGGATCTTCCCTACGCCACCCAGTCCTTTACCCCCCCCCCCCAATAGCACCTGCCTGGAGAACCTTCCTCATGCTCTTGCGTCAGCCACCGTTAAATCTCCCTGTGGACTCACAGTCTTATTACCCTGAGCTCAGAGAACTTATCTTCTCTGGAGAGCTTCAGGTTTCAACAGAGGACTGCAAGGAGGGCCACCTTGCACCACAGCAGACTAGTGACCTTGGGGTAGATTTGGGATGTGGATGGGGGGTTTCCAATGTCCTGTAAGCCACACCATACAATGCCGTGCAATATACAACACTGGATCACAATCATGTGCTGTGGAAGACATCTGTGTATTCATATATATATATATATATATATATATATATATATATATATATATATATATTAGTTGTAGTTGGACTCAATATCTTTATTTATGTATTTTTATGTGGTGCTGAGGATCAAACCCAGGACCCTGCATGTGCTAGGAGAGCATTCTACTGCTGAGCCACAACCCCAGCCAATATTCATATATGTTTAAAAGATTTGTTGTTCCTTTCTTTCCCTCCCTCCCTCCCTCCCTTCCTTCCTTCCTTCCTTTCTACCAGGGATTGAACCCGGGGGACGTGTAACCACTAAGCCACATTCCCAGCCCTAGCCCCACCCCCACCTTTTTATTTTTAGAGACAAGGTCTCACTGAGTTATTTAGGGGTTCACTAAATTGCTGAGGCTCGACTTAAATTTGCAATCCTCCTACCTCAGCCTTCGGAGCCACTGGGATTACAGGCATATGCCACTGCGCCTGGCCTTGTTTTATTTTGTGGTGCTGGGGATGGAACCCAGGGCTGTGTGCATGCTGGGCAAGCACTCTACCACCACTGAGCTATATGTTTGGCACCACCACTCATATATTTAAATCCCAGGGCCCAGCACATTTCTGCTAACTTGCCTCAAGGTCCAGTTGCCTGGCCCTCTCTCGGCCCTGGGTGTGGCCAACATGGGTGACACTGGGTCTTCATGAAGGCAAAGACAATTCTCTCATTTGCCTGTCACCCTCAAGACCCTTCTGCCTGAGTACAGCCTCATCCCCTCCCTCACAGAAGGGAATCTCTGGGTGCTCCGTCTACTGGGAGAAGCACACAATTCTGCAAGGAACACTAGCTTCCTTGGGACACAGCCCACCCCATTCAGCCAGGCAGGAACAGATCCAGGTGGCCTGGCTCCTGGCCAGGGCTGTCAGAGTACATTGAGGCTCATGGCTTCCTGTGGACATCTCATTTTAATAGTCAATTAGAGGATTTATTGGGTGAAATGGATGTATGCTGTCCCAGCCTACAAATGCTGGATCAATCCAAGAAGCTGAGAGAGATCAACATCCCAGTTTCCTCTGGTCCAAGTAGAAGATTAACCTAGATTATCACCCTAGAGACTCTTGTTTATTTACTGGTGCTGGGGATTAAATTCAGAGGTTGCTCTACCACGGAGCTACATCCCCAGCCCTTTTAAAATTTACCCTGAGACAGGGTTCCACTAAGTTACCTCGGCTGGCCTTGAACTCCTGCCTCAGCCTCCTGAGTCACTGGGATTACAGGCATGTGCCTGGCTTCATTCTGGATACTCTTGTCCTTAGAGCTAAAGGGCTAGTCTCCTCTTCAAGGAAAAGATGATCCTAAGGCCTCTGTAAATAGAACATTCAGCAACCCCAGGCACAGAGACCCATAAATGCAGGTACAGCATCACATGGTTGTTGAGCACACAGGACAGCAGGGTGGGTAGGAACCTTGGTGGAAGCTTCCCAGAGCTGCTGAAGGAGTTGAAAGAGGGCGACAGGAAGTGTGTTCATTTGACAAATATTTGCTGAGCACCTACTACATGCCACGTGCTACTTTAGCAATGAGTAAAACAGACAAGAATCCCTGCCCTGGAGGAGCAAAGTGGGAGAAAGTTATTACACAATAGACATAAAAAAGCATATGCTACAGTGTATTAGAAAATGATAAAGCCTATGGAAGGAAGGGAGGAAGGAAGTCATCCCAGGATCCAGGGTGGGGGAGATGAGGGTAGGCTCCTGAAGGCCACATTTCAGCAAATGCAGGAGGAAGGGAGGGGTGGTGGGGATTTCTGGGTCAGCAGAAGGAACTGCAAGGGTCATGGCCCTGTCTGATCTGTTTGAGGAAAAAGAAGGGGGCCAGCTCAGCAGGGTGGAGCTTGAGTAGAGAGGAGGATAGAAGATGGGGTCCAGAGTCATTCATGCAGGACCTTGGAGGCCATTCCAAGGATTTGGCTTTTGCTCTGAGACACCCTTGGGAGCCAAGGGATGGTTTTGAGCAGAGGAGTGACATGATCTGTTAAAGGTCTTGCAAGGGTGAATCTGACTGCTCTGCCCTTGGGCTGGTTCAGGACACCAGAGTCTGACCCATAGAAGATGTTCAACGCACTTCGGTGCATCCTGTCAGTACATCCTTGAAGAAGACAGGTGAGAGTCCAGGCCAGCAGAGCTGGGGAGAGGGGGACACTGCAGGCAGGAAGAAGCCCATGGTGGTGAGAAGGCACAAGGTGCTCATTGTGAGTCTCATGAGCTGATGAGAGGACAGGGCCAGGCGGGGGCTCACATCAGCCTTTAGGGCAGAACTCTGCCTCCTTGGTTCTGCTGTACCTTTTGGGGTCCTAGGGCAGGGCCATTCTGGAGGCCTAGCACCCCCCACCTCTGGCTCCCCAGAGCTTATCGCTCATGCATTTTGGCTTCCTGGAAAACAGGAGTCTTACACTTCCTAAGAGTAACTTGAAGCTGCTTATCAGAGGCTGGTGGAATATGTGCCCCCTCCTCCCAGGAGTATTCTAGAAAAAGTCCCAGGGGTTAGGAAACCTCCATTCAGCCTTCCAGATGCTGAGTGAAGTTGGTGTCCCCCCTTTGCCATCAGCCCCCATTTCCTCACCTGTAAGGAAGAGGAGGCACTGTCAACAGCTGATGTGGCCTCGCTGAGAAACGGCTTAAGACAAAGCACAAAGGTACCTCCACCTTCGAGCCACCTCCCTGTTGTGCCTGTGGGATGAGGGGTCGGGCAGCAGTGGGCATTGTCTGGGGCAAGGGGCTAGGCAAAGGTCCAGCACATCCTGGGGAACTGAGGCTGACCCCCAGCCCCCAGCCATAGGAACCGCAGACTATAAGGAAAGGTCAAAGGTCCACCCTAAAGGCTGACAAGAGACAGAGATTATGAGAGGACCATAAACGCTTGGAGGCGACCTTGTTAGAGGGAGGGGGCGGGGCCTCCCGCCCTCACTTCCACTGGAGGGGAAGAAACGGGTGTCCACCTATCCCGCTGGGGGTCCTCTGCCCACCTGTGCATGTTTAACCGGCCACTTGCTAGTATGACCTCGGCCATGACATGGACTTGGATTTGA
Source organism: Urocitellus parryii (assembly GCF_045843805.1). Classification (NCBI taxonomy): domain Eukaryota; kingdom Metazoa; phylum Chordata; class Mammalia; order Rodentia; family Sciuridae; genus Urocitellus; species Urocitellus parryii. The sequence continues at coordinate 179,339,304 of NC_135531.1, forward strand.
GCTGGCCCTCAGGTCGGGGCTGGGGACGAGGTCACCTTGTACTCCATGCCGGAGTTCTGCTCGCTTTAACTGTGCGCGGACAGATAAGCTACAGGGCTGTTTCCAAACCTCCCGCCGAGGGCACGAGGAGGAGGCTGGTTGGTCGCTTCCTCCGCTGCCGGGGTTGTAGGGCTGGGCAGGGACCGAGTTCTCTGCCACTCCTGATTGCGGCCGGGAGAGAGGTGGCCGAGCCGGATAAGCAGTGGCGGGCTAGCTGGAGGCCACCTCCCGCGCAGCTCCTGCCCCCGCGGGTGGGCGGGGCGCGGGCAGAGGAGGAGCCTGTGAGCGAGCCACCGCCTCCGCCTCGGACCTGCAGCCACTGCCGCTGCAAGGAGCGGCGGGCCGCCGAGGTGAGTGACCTTCCCTGTCGCCGTGCGCTGCGCCGCGTTACAGGGACCCCAGCCCATCTCCCACCCAGTTGCACCCCGAGCCATCACCACTCGCCTGGCAACCTCCATGCTTTAGGACCGAGCCACGTGCGACCGGTGGTAGAAGAACCCGGTCCTGGTTCCCCACCCTGTGCGCTTCCTCTTCTAGGGACAGAAGCCGCGCGCACCGGGCGGGGTGGGCAGGGCCAGGGACCGAACTGGGGAGAAGCAGGCGATCAGAGTTCGGGGTGCACCTCTAAGCGCCCTTCCTGGCGGCCCCCCGCCGAGAGCCTTCCGCATGCCCTCAGGCTCTGTGCAGGCGGTCCCAGGGGAGGGCGGGCAGCCATGGGCGGGACCTTCCTGGATCTTCCTCTCCCTGCCCTTGGCTCCAGCACTGTCCCAGCAGGGGCGCGGGACCTTGGTCCAGAGGAGGCTGGACTGCCCAGTGCCCGCCCCTGTCCGCAGAGCCCTTGCCTGGGAAGTTCCCCCTCCTTTCCAGTTCCCTGAAATTTGGGGGCAGGCTGCCCGGAGAGGTGTGATTGGAACTTTGGTCACTCTGGCTAGATGAAGGAGGGTGCGACTGGCAGTTTTTTCCTGTGGGAGTCAGGAGGCGCAATCTGCCTGGAAAAGGAAAATTCCCACAGGTTCTTTTGAAGCCCTGGCACAGGGCAGGAGGGTGTTCGGAGCCACTTCTGCGACAGGCTCCAGAAGTGGGGTTCTGGAAATGCCCCAGGGAAGTATTTCTGTCCATCAGAGTGCAGTCATGATATAATTAATAGCAAACATTTATTGCACGTTTATGTGTTCCAGGCCTCTTGCTAAGGGCTCTGCACACAGTATCCCAGCTAATCATCACAGCAGGAAGGCATCTTTATTATCTCTTGTTACAGATGGAGATGCTGAGCCTCAGCGAGCCTGGGTATTTTGCAAAGACACTCAGTTAGCAAGTTGCACAAGATTTGAACCCTGATTTATCTGACTTGGGAGCCAGGAGGAGCCTACTAGTGGAGAGGGACAGGCTGGGTCCTCAGAGGATCCTGGCAGTCCAAAGAATGCAGTGCTAGAGGCCATCATGTCCACAAGACCAAAGGGCCTCAATGGGTGTGCCTCCTCAGTCACCTGGAGGCTCTACTAAAAAATGCCAATCCGGACTGGGGCTGTAGCTCAGTGGAAGTGCACTTACCTAGGATGTGTGAGGCACTGGGTTTATAAAGGTCCATCGACAACTAAAAAATATTGTTTAAAAAAAATGCAAATCCCCAGGTCCCACATTCAGTGGATGGAATCAGTCAGGTGCACCTGGAGGGCCTGGGCCCACCTCTACAGCAGCTTGCAGAGGAGCTGTTGGGAGCAGGTGCTTCAATGTCTGATGGATAAGTGGATATAGTGGGGTAGAAGGTGTCTCTGGGAGAGGAGGAGGAGGAGAAGGCTCTCTGAGAGACCTTCAGTGGTGCATAGGTGGCCTCTACCAGGCAACCTGGGAGGAAGGTATGGAGTTGACATCAGGTAATGCTGGCCTTAGAGCCCACAGGGAGTTTTTAGGCCAGATCCCTGGTCAGTCACTTGAGAGCTGAACAGCCTTAGCCCAAGCCTTTCGAGATCTTGGGGGATCCTGTTAAGGTCTTGGTCAAGCTGGGACCACAGATAAGCCCTTTCCAGCCTAGAGATGTCAAATAGGTGGATTCCTCTCCCATTCATGTTTCCTGTCCTTTGTCCCATAGCCCTTTCCTCCCTGAACTTATCAGAGACCAGAGTGATAGGCAAATTAAAAAGTGAAAGTTTCTGACAAAGTCCAAAGTGGAACACCTGAGCGCCAGGTTGGGGAAGTGGTGGCTGACTGCCTCTAGGGCAGAGCCTGAATCTCAGCTGTCAGTGGAGTCTTGAACTTGTTTCTTCATCCCGTCAAGCAGGGGTGATGATGGCGGCCTGTGGGTTCACTGTGTGGAGCGTTGGGTTGTGGAAATGTTATGAGATATCAGGCCCTCTCTCTTCCCCTAGGATATGTGCGTTAATCCAATGGGACTTTACAGGCTCATTGCTTTTCTAGTCTGAACCCTGGGTTCCCTGGAAAAGGTAACTGAAGCCCAGAGAGTGACCTTCAAGGTCCTCTTTGTGGCAGAGCTGGCTCCAGCTCCAGGGTCCAGGGTTGCCAGCTTGAAGTCTTGGCCAGTGCCTTTCAGCCTGGAGGAGAAGTCTGCTTCATTCCTTGTCCATCCTGCAGAGGAGAAGCTCAGTGGGCTAGGGTGGTCTTCAGACAGTTGGGGTGCAGTAGGAAGCAGGCCATTCAGGAACTTGGGTTCCTCTGCCTTTCAGCTACGACTGGATCCACCTCTTCTTGCCCTCTCTACCATGCCTTCTTGCCAGGAAGTCCTGGGCTGGGCAGGTGGGAGCTAAGCTAAGCACTGTATGTAACTGGTTTCTAGTTTGGGAATCAGAAATGGCCCCCTTGATTTAAAAGGAGGAAGTCTGCCAATTTCAGTAGTTATTAAAAATCTAAGGCCAAATTGGCTGTATTCTTCCTCCTGGAAGTTAAAGGAGCATGTGCCTCTTCCACACCCCGGCCCCCCAAGCCCCCATCCCATTTCAGGAGACTATGGTGATAACAGAACTTGGAGACAGGAAGGCAGAGGATGGGGCAGGTGCTCTGGGTGGAATGCAAACATTTGACTATAGAAGTTTCACTTCCTCCTGGCTGCCCCCTGCTACCTAGGCCCACCCACCTATCCAACTCTACCTCTCATGGTTCCCAAACCTCTTTGCATTTCCTCTGTCAGCCCTTCACACACCCCCAACATCACACCTGAAATGCAGTCCTCACCCTTGCCATTCAGCCTCCCATGTGCCAGGCCCTGGACCAAGCAGAGAACAGGCATGAGCTCATTTGTTCCTCCAAACTCTTAAGAGATGGATAATGCTGTTCTCCCAACCACATAACATTCTCAAGGACAGATGAGATTCCAGTCTCTTCTTTCATCCCCAGTCCTGAGACTCCTAACCACTTAACTATATGCCTATCCAAATTCTGCTTCATCTTTTATTCATTCAGCAAACACTTACTGAGCACTCACTTTGTGCCAGGTACTCTGAGCCCCACTTCTGGCAGGGTGAATGTCACAGCCATCATTTGTCACTCCCAGAGGCTCTTACCATCTACATATTTTTTTTTTAATAAAGTAAGGAAACAACCTCAGAGAGGCCCAGGACCCACAGCTATTGTGAGCCAGGATCCAAAATCAGAGACAGCACCTCCCCACCCCCAAGTTGGAGATATTGACTGCTGTGTTGCTGCCAGGGTCGATGGATGCTAGTGAATCATAAACTGCATGGTTTCTCAACCCAGGGCAGAGTGTCTCCCTCCTACTCAAGTGTGGCCAGCTCTCCAGAAACATTGCTCTGAGTTGACCATGGTTCAGTTGTTTCGGGACCACAGAAACCCTGTCTGTGGAATTCCTCCATATTAAACTCTTCCCGGTCCGTCTGCCCTCGTACATCACATCGTCACCTGCAACAGGTGAGCACAACTTGTTCTGTAATCAGGTGGTAAATTTTTCCTTCCTCCATCTTCCACTTCATGACAGGTAGTTAGATTCTAACCAAGCAGAGCAATTTTGTCTTGGGTACTAAGAATTGAACTCAGGGGTGCTTTGCCACGAGCTACATCCCCAGCCCCTTTAATATTTTATTTTTACTAAGTCGCCGAGACTGGCCTTGAACTTGCAATCCTTCCTCTGCCTCCCAAATTGCTGGGATTACAGACATGCACCACCATGCCTGGCTGCATATTTTAAATAATTTCTTACTGTGCTGGGGATGGAACTCTGGACATTGAGCATGCTAGGCAAATGCTCTGCCATTCAGTTCACCCCCAATGTCAAACAGCTGGTTTTTAAGCCTTTTTGAGCGGTAAGATTAGGAGATTAAACTGGAAAAAAAAAGTTACAACACCAAGATTATAACACCAATTAGTGGTATAAATGTAATGGAATGGGGAGGGGCCTGCTAATCTTTTTATTTTTTTATTTTTTTTGTACCGGCGATTGAACACAGGGGCACTTAACCACTGAGCCACATCCACAGTCCTTTTTTGTATATTATTTAGAGACAGGGTCTTGCTGAGTTCTTTAGGGATCTGCTAAGTTGCTGAGGCTGACTTTGAACTCACAATCCTCCTGTCTCAGCCTCCCAAGCCCCTGGGATTATAGGCGTGTGCCACCAGGCCTGGCCCCGATAATCTTATCATGGGGGAGTAGGCTGCCTAGTTCACTTGCAGACAGTAGGGCTCCTAAGGCTGGTGGGCTGGGGTCTGGGATGGAGGGACCCCTCCTGTTACTATAGGCATTGTGGGGTGGCTGTCAGGCTGTGGGGAGGTGGTGGTACCCACAAATGGAAAGGAAAGAAGCAATATGGCCTACACCTGGCCATCAAGGATTGTGACGCAAGGGTCAGAGGTGGCTGCCATCCAGGAAAGCCCAGCCCTCCCGTTGTCCTAGTTTAGAGAGCTGGAGAGTGGAGACCACATGCTCTGCTGTTGAGAGTTCCAGTGTGGCTGCTTTTTGTTCTTCTTGCTACAACTCCTGTTGAACATCTGGCAGGGTATCTGGAATACCAACGGGAGAGGGCTTTCAAGACTGGGGAGCTCAGGGTGCAACAGGGTCTCAGAACTCCAGGAGAGGTGTCACAGCTGACCTGGAGCACTGAGGGACTGTGGGGTGCTTGCAAGCCCCTTTCCACTTGAGTCTGGTTGGCTGTGTTTTCTAGGGAAGTGTGGCTTCTGCACATGGTGGCTTCTGATCCCCTGATCCCCGCCCCAGTCTACTGAATCAGGGACTCTGGGCTTGGAACTGCCTACACATCTGCCCCTGAAGCTCCCTGGGCAATCTCAGTGGATTCCAGGGATCTTGAATGTCTGAAAGCTCTGCTTGAGCTCCATTGGCTCAACAGGCATCTGCCAACCTCACAGGGAGCAGAACATGGAGGCTGTGGGGCAGTGTAGACGTGCCCTCAGCTGACACAGTGAGGTGATGGTAGTGCACCCAGAGCCACAGAGGGGGAGGAGTTCAGAGCCACACGTGGTAGGTGGTAAGTGGTCCCCAAAGAGCAAGGACATGAACAGTATCATCAGAAGAGAAAGGGAAAGCAACCTGTCCACCATCACAGTAACAGGTGGCTGAATCAGGCCTATCTCGTAGCCACCAACTAACACAGCTGCCTCTCTGAATTCAGAGTGGGAGAGATTGTTGGGAGGCTCTAGGGTACTGGCAGGCACCATATGTGCCCAAGAGCTTGGAATGGATCTTCCAGGAAGGGGGATTGGGATGGCCCAGGAAGTGGAAGTAATTGGCTAAACTGGAGAGGAAGCAGGGGACTGGAAGGAGGGTAGTGCTGGACTCGAGAGAGATTCCAGAATTTACCCCTGTCTTCAGAAGTTTTCCCTACAGTAGGAGAGACAAGACACAGGAGGTCAAGCAGTCAGAATGATGCAGCCTGGCTCTGGTTGGTTGTCATGTAGAGTAACCTTGCCTGAACCCCAGGGGGAGGTATTCTGGTTATCAGATGCTCGGGGTTACTCAGATTCCATATTCCAAGATGGCTAGTTTTCAAACAAATTGAAAACAAACATACCTGTCCGAAAAACAGGACTGTCCATCCATCTGTCTTTTTCCTCACCGTCTGTCTGACAAGTAAAGATGACAATAAGCTTTTGTAAGTGCAAAATGCTGAGAGAATTATCACTAAGCCCATGACAGCCAGGGTGATTGCAATAAATTACCCCTGCAGAAACTGATAAATCGCCACATTCTGCAGCCATTATGTTTGACTTCGGATCTTGGAGAATCTCAATGCTTTCTCTCTTTCTCCCTCTCTCTTTCTGCGAGGTAGTCTGCCTTGTGCTGGTTGACATTTATTCATTTTATGCATCTTGGGTTCTGCTGGCTGTCCCGCCTCAGTTCCTGTAGCAAAGGCACCAGAGTCTGAGCCACTAATTATCCCCAGCGAGGTTTCCTGCCCAAACAGGAAGTCTCGGGCCAGAACTGCTGTCTCTCAGTGCACTCTCCAACCGAGCAGCAGTCACCACCCCGGGCCCTTCCCTGTGGCCAGCTGGAGTGCAGGCTGAAGGGGAGGCAGCCCTCAGCCCTGGCCACAGGTTGGAGATCCATAGGGGAAAGGGGTGGCCCAGCTTGCCGTGGGGCTGCCAGGAGCTCCAGAGCCCCAGACCCTCTCATCCAGATGTCGCACCTGCCTGTTGTTGGTAAGTCCTGTTAGGGTACCGATCCTGGGGGGAGGTGGCGTGGGGAGGGGTGGGCTCCCTCCTCGCCGGCCAGTCCCCAGGCCTGCTGGACTGGGCCCTTCGCATCTCTAGGGAGTCCAAATAATTGGATTCCTCTTGAAGGACTGGAACTGGCAGCAAAGATCACAGTCTAATAGGATCCCCAAATAAAGTGGGAGATCATCTTGTGTGCACCTCTTTTGAGGGATGGGCGTCTAGGTGATTGTCAGGAGCGCTTTCAAAGTAAAGGGTTCAAGTATTTATCGCGCAGGGAGCCTGCAGGTAGCGAGAGCAGCAGCTCTGTGGGTTTGGGTGTGTTGTTTAAAAAAAAAAAAAAAGTTAATGTTTACGATGCATTTCTGTAGAATACAGGCCCATTGGGAATTATAAATTTTACTTCTTGGTATCCATTTGTGTGCTGGTTTATCACGGAATTGCTGCTGCAAGTAATTGAACCGGATTTTTCTAGCATGATTTGAAAATCTCGATGTTTGTAAAAAGCCCTATCAATTATTCATTCACTTTTATTTTGCAAAGTGGTGTGGGGATAGAAAAAAAATTCTGTTTTCTCTCAGACCGAGGGCGCACGTATGTGGACGTGTGGACTGGCCTGCGTGCCTCCCTGAGCTCTCTGTCTTCTCTCTGGTCGGAACATATCCGCCTTCCTTTTAAAAATATAATGATTTTTTTATGATGTCTAAATAACGATTCCAGGCAGTATTACAAGAAATGTAACAGCAAAATGTTTGTAAGAGTCCCTCAGAAAGGGAAAAAATTGCCCAATGAGAAAATAGAAATGCACTGATTAACTGAATGTTGCTATTGCTGGCTTTTAAACCCCGGTTTGAGACTGGCATCCTCCGTCGCCTCTCCCCTCCTGTCAACTGTGGGAGGTTGGGGGTCCTGTGAGGAGAGGGACCTGGAGCACTGGACTCCTAATCCTGAGAAGGTCCAGGAAGGACAGCCTGGGGCCGTGCTGCCGTGGTCCAGGGTCTGGGATAGAGGGCAGCTCCAGGTTTGCAAGTTTGTCCTTGAACCTGAGGAGCGTTTTAAGCAGCTCAGTGAGGAGAAGGGAGCAGGACAGGAAGAGAGCAGGCCTGAGCCTCATGATGACCAGGTGACCCAATGTGACACCCACTTAAGGACCTGCCACCCTCACCAACACAGAGGCAGCCTGAAGCAGGATGGATGAGGGCGCAGTAGGTCCAGGTCCGGCAGGACCCAACTGGGACCCGGAGGAAGTCCCTTAACCTGTTTGAGCCTCTGTTTTGAGATCTGCAAAGTGGAAGTAATGATAGGTTTCCACAGGTCACACCCGCAAGCCCACAGCCACCGTCCTGATCTTCCCATGGGTGAGTCTGGCCTCACCCCGTAGCCACTTCTGGCTTTTGACTCCTGGCACTGTGACTGATGTTCCTGTGCCAGGCACTTGTAGGGTGCTGGGATGTGCCTGCCCACTGCCTCTGTGCCCCAGGGGAAACCCTGGGTTACCACACAAGGGCAGTCATGTGGCAGAAGCATGCAACTAGGAGACTTCCCTAAGACTTGCTTCTATTTGCATAGCAAGTGCCCTAATTTTTACTTACATTGTATAGACGGTCCCCTATACATTCCTACAATGGATGGTTTGATTTAGGATTTCTTGGCTTTACAGTGGGCTGAAAGCAATGCATATTCAGTAGAAATTGCACACTTCATATTTTAGATTCGGATCTTTTCCCAGGCTAGCAGTAAGCAAGTTACAATGTTTTCAATTTTTGATATTTTCAACTTATAATGGGCTTATTGGATGTCACCCCATCATTAAGTCAAGGAACTTGGGTATGTTTCAGTCAATAAAATGAGAGAAACTTTCTGGAAGCTATGATTCATCTTACCTGACTGGGGAAATGTGAATTATTCATATCAAAGGGCGTTAGGTCTAATATTCACATTGGCATGTGGGAGGGTTGATAAAGATTATGGGGGTAGGGGTAGGGCCCCCCCCAATACCTTCTTGGACCGCTAAAGGAAGGTATCTGGCTTTATCCTGTCACCTGTGTGCAGAAAGCCAAGGGGGGGCAGAGGGGAGATCAATTCTGTCTTAAAGAGGAGTCAGGCCTTCCTGTTGGAATTTGAGCTTCATTAATTTGAGGGAAGGGACTTTGCAGGGAAAAAGAATAAGTCAGAGAAAAAGCACAGGGTCTAGGAGGACATAAGGCTGTACACCAGACTGGCCCCTGTTGGGAAGGGCCAAGGAGACGGCACATCTGCCATAGCCCCCGAAAGCCCTTGGGCCCTAGAGCCATTGACCCAGCATCTCTAAAGCCTCCTTCCATGGGTACCCCCAGACCAGGCTGCATCTCAGTGCACCTCAGATCTGTTGTTTGATTTTTCACTTGGGCCAAAGCTGCAGGAGTCGACTCAGGTTCTCATACTTATTGGCAGTATTTAAACTCACCTGTACATAAGGCCTCTGTGTTCCTAAGTTTATCAAATAGTGAAATGCTTGGCCATACCTCCAGGCTGCAGTAGAGTCAGAAGCTCCTGATGTTACTTCATTGGGTGCTAGGAGGCCCCAGCTAGGTTCTGAGAGAAGACCCACAAGCACACCCTGTCCTCGGGCACAGAATCTGGAAGTTTAATCTCTCAAACTGAAACATTAATTGAGCACCTACTGGGTCACTGATGAGGTGCAAGAGGCACAGAAATGAGAAAGAAGTGGCGTCCATCTGGCGTGGTGACCGACTAGAGAACCAGGGCGCATAGTCAATGGTAATGGCACAGAAGAGCAGAAGGAGTCTCAGATTTTGAGGTCCCCTCTGTTCTGGCCTAAGGGGAAGGCAGGGGCTGTTTCTGGGTCTATCCTTTTAAGCTCCCTGGGACTCTTGGAAAAGTCTGAGGTGGCCCTGACAGGGATAGGGAAGTGGCTGCCTGATGCTCCCCACGCAGAGCAGCTGAAGAGAGGAGGCCAAGTTCAGTGTCGCTATGAGCCAAGAAGAGGCTGCCAAGGGTCAGGGGAGGGTCCCCCGAGGCTTACTGGAAAAGGCAGCTCATGACTAGGCAGCCCAGGGGGAGGCGTACACCTCCGAGCCCAAGACTCAGGCGAAGGGAGGCAGGCTGAGCCTGCTGGCGGATGCCCTGGAGCTGCCCGTGTGTGTCTTGGCCGCCTCTGCCCTTTCTTTGCTCCCACATCTATCCTTCTCAACAGCAGGGCCAGAGCTCATTCCTGATTCTGCAAATCCTGCACCATGGGAAGGGGAGGGGTGGGGAGGGACAGCCACAGCCCACAGGACCCACTGGCCCCAGGCTTCAGAGCTCCAAGTCTCCCTGGAAAGTAAGAAACAACCCAACCCCAGACGCTGAGACTGCAAATTCAGCCACCACTGCTGATGGTCTCTGGCGTGGCTGGATTAACCAGCCCACTGGGAGCTGGCTACCCCCACATGCCCGTCCCTGGATGGAATGAAGTCCTTCCTCCTTGGATCCCTCAGTGCCTGCAGTACCTTTGTTGGAGCATTTTACTTCCTGCTGCACCTTATAGCAGATCTTAAGAAGTCAGGCTGTCAGCTGGGTGCGGTGGTGCACACCTGTAATCCCAGCCATTTGGGAGGCTGAGGCAGGAGGATCCTGAGTTCAAAGCCAGACTCAGCAAAAGCAAGCTGCTAAGCAACTCAGTGAGACCCCTACTTCAAATAAAACACAAAGTAGGGCTGGGGATGTGGCCCAGTGTTCCAGTGCCCCTGAGTTCAATCCTTGGTACCCAAAAGAAAAAGAAGGCAGGCTGTCATCTGGCCACCTGCAGGGCTCCAGTGCCTTGCTCCCTGCTGGGAATATAGGAGGTCCCCATGCAGTCGTGAATCAGGGCATTTCATGGAGAAGCCTTGGAAGGTCTGACCATTTCTTCATAGGCACCACCCACATGGATTCCAAAGTGAAAGATACCCTTGGGGATGTGTAGCAAGGGGACCCAAGGGCTTGAGCATCCTCTGCTGCCTGGAGCTCCTGGTCTTGGTGCTGAGCACTGGGCCAGCCTCTTCCCCTTCCTGCCCAGCACTGGTTGCCCTCCTGCTCCTATAGATAGTAATGGAGCGATCCAACAAGAGAGTCTTCCAAGGTGGTCTGTCGCATGCTAGTTGGGAGGATGTGAGGTGCTCCCAATCCCCCAGGATCTTTATGATCCCCAGTACCACTCTTCTCCCCAGCTTACTCTGGGCCTGGTGACCATATGTGGCAGGGGAGGGAGCATACAATTGGCCATATTGGCTCACCAGAAAGACCCCTCTCTGAGCAGCCAAGAGGGTGCAGGAATAGGGCCCATGCACCTGACCCTTAAGACCGAGAGGAACATAGGGAAATATGGGAGTCCGCATGGTCAGGGAGGGTTGATGGAGGTGGTGGGCTGGGAGCTGGGTTGGACTGTAAAGACCCAGGAGCACATCTAGATCTAGAGAGCTCTTGCATGCAAGTGGTTTCAATAAGTCATCCCCTTCCATGGTCTTTACTGAGCGCTTACTGTAGTAGTTCCCAAGTGTGGTCCCTGGACCAGCAACATCGGGAGCTCCAAGGAAGGAGCCCAGCAATAGGTTTTAAGCCTCAGTGATGCTCATGCACCTCAATTTGACCTAACATGTGCCAGCCACCACTTTGAGTGCTGGGGTCACAGAGGTGAGTCTTGCTATATCCTGTCTTTGAGGAGCTTGGAGTCCTAGGAGGAGATGGACAGGAAAGTAGGGACAGAGGTTGCTCTTGAGGGCAATGGAGGCAGAGGGGCAGCTGGTACCGGCTTGATCAAGAGCTGGAGACTGTTGAGGAGAGGTGGCCTGGGGACCCCATGGCATGAAGACTGTCCCTGGCAGGGAGCCTGTTGCTTCAATGCCAAACCACCCTGGTATCTATCTGCCCATTATGCTGCCTTCCCCCTACTCTACCTCTCTCCCCGCCTGTACCCCTCTCCCCTGGGTTCATTGTTCCTCTCTGCTTCCCCAAGTCCCAGACATCTGTGTCTCCTCTCCTCCAGCTGTCATGGGGGGAAATGAGTTTATACCTCCAGGGCATTATCTCAGAGCACATGTTAGAAAGTTTCCAAGTAAATTTTTCCATTTTGCAGAATGCTATATTGATTTGGGTGCATCTATTTCTGCTTTATACAGACAAAAGCTTTTTTAAAAAAAAATCCTAGAGAGAGAGGAATAAAATGAAAATTGAGTGAATTTAACGGTCCCAGAGTGTAGCATTTATCTCCTAGAACCCCCAGTACAACTGAATGAAGTAAGTGCTGTCGCCCCATTGTGTAGATGAGGAGATGGGACACAGAGTAAAGTGATTTGTCCAGGCCACCTGGCTAGTAAGTGGTCAGGATGGGATATGAATCCCACTGCCTCCGTGCTGTGCCCTTGCTTGCAATTTACTAAAGTGATGGATCCTGAATAATCCAGAATGTTCAAATGCTTTCCTGAGCTCATGTTCTGATGGCTACATTGCGGGCAGCAATGCGGCCTGGTTGGGCAAGCTCCCAAGGACTGATTGTGACTTGGGGGTGTGATTTGGAGAGTCCCAGGGGCTGGTCTGATCCTCTGCCTAATTAGGGAAGATATGAATTTGGGGAGAAAAGGAGATGTCTTAGTTCATTTTCTGTTGCTATAATAAAATACCTAAGGCGGGGTACTTAATAAGAAAAAGACGTTTATTCTAGCTCACAATTCTGATCTAAGGTTTAGGAGCTGCATCTCATGATGAGTTTCCTGCTGGCAGTGTCCTGAGGGGTTGCAGGGTATCACATGGTGAGTGACTTTTATAGCAAACCCTCTGGAGGTGACCCATTAACCCATACATCTGCTAATCATATGAGTGGATTAATCCATTCATGAGGGCAGAGCCCCAGTTACCTCTCGAAGTTCCCACCTGATCCCACCTTTTAGTGTCTCCTAATGGGGATTATATTTCAACATGAGTTTCAGAGGGGACAAACCATATTTAAACCATAGCAGGGGAAGGAATCAGACCTATAGCCCAGCAAGCAGATTTGCATCTGTGAGCCGGCCTCCAGTCGCATGCCCTTACATAACCGCCCAGACATCTGGGTGAATAGAGGATGATGCCTCCCACCTCCCACCCACTGGGACACATCCGTCCAGTGCACTGACCATCCTGGGAATGGGTGGGTGGACCTCAGCCCTTAGCACATGTCTTCAATCCACACGGCCCTGGAAGAGCTGTCTGCTTGTGTGGGTGGGAGCACAGAGAGGGAGCCGTGAGCCAAAGCCGCAGCGCCCACCAAGGCCAAGAGGTACCCAAGGTACCACCCCTGTCCCTGCAACAACAGCCTGCAGGACCCATGACATGAGCCTCAATTCTAGAGGCACGGGGCTTAGAGACCTCAGCAGTGTGGAGAACAGCTAGAGAACAGCTTTAGAAGCTGCAGGGCCACCAGCACTGATGCTGCAAAATCCATGCATGGAACTCATGGAGCATCCCTAGGGGCTCACCCAGTCCTGCTTCCTCTTAGTGTATCACACACTAAGAACAGTCAGTGACATCTCAATTTCTTCCATATATATATATATAGTTTTTTTTCTTTGCAGTGCTGGGAACTGAACCCAGGGCCTCTCACATGCTGGCAAAGCATAGAAAGCTTTTTCAGGGTTTGCTATAAAAGTCACTCACCATGTGATACCTTGCAACCCCTTAGGATACTGCCAGCAAGAAACTCATCATGAGATGCAGCTCCTAAACCTTTTTTTTTTTTTCTTATGATGACTTTATGGAGTTTTACTGCACATACTATAAAATGTACCCATTTATAAAGTCTGCAAGTCAATGGTTTTTAGTCTGTTCAGAACTATGCAGCCATTGCCACCATCAATTTTGTAATATTTTCATCACTGCAAAAATAAACCCTAGATGGTGGGCATTTGCTGCCATTTTCTGTGAGCCTCACATTCCCTAGCAACCACTGATCTTCTTTCCGTCTCTGGATTTGCCTACTTTAGACTTTTCATATAAGTATGATCATATAATGTGTGGCCCTTTGCAACTGGCTTCTTTCACTGAGCATAATACTTTCAAGGTTCATGCATGGTGGAGCAGGTATTGACACTTAGTTCCCTTTTATGGTTAAATGTTATTCCGTTATATGGATAGGCCATTTAGTTTCACCATTCATTCATTCGTTGATGTACATTTGGTGATTTATACTTTCTGGGGTATTACAAATAATGCGACTATGAACATTACTTCCTATTTTTTTTTAAATATTTATTTATTTATTTTTTAGTTATTGGCGGACACAACATCTTTGTTTATATGTGGTGCTGAGGATCGAACCCTGGGCCGCACACATGCCAGGCGAGCGTGCTACCACTTGAGCCACATCCCCAGCCCCCATTACTTCCTATTTTGAGACAGTATCTCATTAAGTTGCCTAGGCTGGCCTCATATTTGAGATCCTCCTGCCTCAGCCTCCCAAGTAGCTGGGATTAGAGGTACATACCCTGCATATGCCCAACTCATTCCTTTTTTTTTTTTTTTTTTTTGGTACTGGGGGTTGAACCCATGAGCCCTTTACCACTGAGGTACATACCCAGCCCATTTTATTTATTTTGACACAGGGTCTGGCTAGATTGCTAAGGGTCTTGCTAAGTTGCTGAGCTCGAGGCTGGCCTCCAATTTGTGATCCTCCTGTCTCTGCATCCTGAGTGGATGGGATTGCAGGTATACATCCCCGCACCTGGCTCATCTTCACTTTTTTCATGGTCTGCTCTGGGTATTTCTTGTCTGGAGCAAGTTGGAGGTCCTGGGGGTGGGGGAGGGGAAGGTTTGCAGAGTCAGACAGGCAGCTTTGGCAAAGTTCTGACAGTGAGAAAAGAGGTGGAGAACCTACAAAAATGTTTTCTGAAACCATTAGGGATGAGGGGTGTTACTCAGTGGTAGAGTGTGAGTTTAGTACGCACAAAGCCCTGGATCCATCCCCGGCACCAAGAAAGGAAAAACAAAAAGATTAGTCAGGTACAGTGGTGCACTGTAACCCCAGTGTCTCAAGAGGCTGAGGCAGAAGGATCACAAGTTCAAAGCCAGCCTCAGCAACTTAGTGAGGCCCTGAGCAACTTAGTGAGACTGTGTCTCAAAATAAAACATAAAAAGGGCTGGGGATGTGGCTCAGTGGTTAAGGGCCCCTGGGTTAAATCCTTGGTTTAAAAAAAAAAAAAAAAGGATAAAAAAAGATCAAGGGGAAGCCCAGCAGCTTGGGATGATTGCTGGGTTCTGGGTGAGGGTTTGGCTGCCTGCTCTTAAAGTGCATAATGCATTTTGGAAGGAGTTCTGCTCTGGTGTGGGTCTGAAGGGCCCTGTGTGCTGTCCTTACGACAGTCAATAGCTGACAGGCAGCCTCTGGGCCAGGTGAGTCTCCCAGCCACAATCACAGCCCAGGTTTTGGCCCTGCTAGGAAGTGAGAGGGGACAGGCAAGTCTAGGCAGAGACCAAGGTATCAGGACATCCAAACCTCTATGCCCTTTCCACAGATCAGGGCTGTGTGGGCCTCAGGCCTCCACCCAGCAGCTGCAATTTGATCCCCTCTCTGCTCTCTCACTAGACCTATAAATAGAACCTGAGAGCCTGGGCCTAGACCAGTTGATCCACCCTCATGCTCAGGCCACAGGCACAAGCAAGAGCGGGTAGACACCACTGCTGGGCCTCTGGGGACTCCAGGACTTGTATCACCTAGCCTGTCCCCGCCTCCACTGGCCTTCAGACCTGCAGCCAGCTTCATGCTGGGCATCAGGAGGGCAGAATTTGATGTGACCACTGCCCATGAGGAACTTGGAGAACAACACAAGTCCGTGTGTGTGTGCGCACGCACGCACACGCACACGCACACACATACACACACACACACACACACACACACCTTTGTCCTTGCACAACCCTTAAGAAAGTCAACCAGTGTCCCTGCCTTGAAACAGAGGGAACTAAGGCAGAGGGAGGCTACATAATTTGCCCAAAGGTGTCCAGCTAGCTAGTGACCTTGTGACCATGACTTGACCCCTGTAGCCTGGCCCAGACCCTCAGCCACCTGCCTAATAGCTCCCTTGACTCTTGTGGCTTTGTCTTTGCCTTGGGAATGCAGAGGAAGGAGCGGCCCCCGGGCAGGGAAGTCTCATATGGTGACCTGTCCACCCAGCATTTTCCTGTCCCAAGGACTGATGTCCTAGCAAGAAGTGCTTTAGAGGTGTGTCATGTTTGTGTAGGCTGGAGGGGAGTGGTAATAGGGATGGAACCCAGGGATGCTTTTACCTCTACACCCCAGCCGTTTTTTATTTTTTATTTTGAGACAGGGTCTCTGTAAATTGCTGAGTCTTTCGCTAAGTTGTTGAGGCTGGCCTCGAGCCTGCAATCCTCCTACCTCAGCCTCTGGAGTAGCTGAGATTCCAGGTCCATGCCCAGCTGTCAGGGACTTTTAAGTGGATTGCTAGACTGCCAGGACTGGGAGGGACTTGGAGAGGATCTAGTTCAGTGGCTCGTGTCAGAGAAGCCTCTCAGATAAATTTGGTGATACTCCAGTGTCCCAGTACCAGTTGGGCACAGAGATGGGCCCAGCCCCAGATTCCTGGCCTCTGCCACTGACATCCCTCTGCTGTGGCTGCCCTTCAACTCTCTAAAAGGAAGCAGATACCAAATTTGCTCCAAAATTGTTTGGAGCAATGACCTTGAGGGCCATCCCATACAATCCCTTCCTACCTGTGATGCTGGGTCTGGGGTACAGTGTAGGTAAGACTCAAGGTCTGAGTCTGAGACCCTTCCTTAACTTTGGGTTGGCTCCATTTGTTTTTAGTCAGTAAGCAATCTGGGCTTCTTCAAGCACCATCAGGTGGCACATGTGTGTGTGTAGCCTTCCTTGGCTTCCCCTTGGGAGGTGGTGTCAGTCCCCTGGACAAGAGCCCCAGCCAGGCCTGCACCCCTCCGAGCTACCCAGCACCCATGTCCAGTCCTTGATGAATGTTCTTATCCGAGCCCCCTCCCCCACATGCACAGATGAGATGGGCACCAGCCAAGAGTGGCCCCTGTGTCTCCTGCAAGTCTTTATACTTCTCTGAGCATTCCGCACACTTACTTAGGAGACAGGAGGAAGTGAGCAAAGACAAGTACAGGCTGTTGTCCAGGAGGGGATCTACTTGGAATCCACATCCTAGCAAGTGTGGGAACACCGTCTGGAAGCCTCTGTGTGCTCCCCTCCCTCCCTCTCAGGGCAGAACTGCCCCCTGGCTCTGCGCAGCTGAGATGCCCGAACCAGCCTTGCCTGACCACAGGGGAAGCCTCGACCCTCCCACCCACAGGGACCCTGGAATCTCTGGGAGGGTCCCTGATGCTGGGCTGTGGAGCCGCTGCCCCAGCTCCGCTCCCACCAGCTCTCATCCTGTTCCTGGGGCCAGCAGGGTTCAGGTGGGGTCTCCACCTCCTCCTCCTCCACCTCTTGCCTGCTGCTGGTGCAGAGCTCGGCTTCTGCTGGCGACCAGTATGTGCTTAGTAATCACTTGCCCTTTACCAAGTGCTTAACACGTGCCCAGTGTTGTTCTGAGCTCTCTGTCTCTCTGTCTCCCTTTTACAGTTGGGGAAATTGAGTCACAGACAGGCGCTAAGTCACTCCGTAGGTACTAGAGTCAATCAGAACACAGCAGTCTGGCTTTTTTTTTTTTTTTTTTTTTTTTTTGTACCAGGGATTGAACTCAGGGGCACTCGGCCACTAAGCTACATCCCCAGCCCTATTTTGTATTTTATTTAGGGACAGGGTCTCACTGAGTTGCTCAGCTCCTCGTCATGGCTAAGGCTGGCTTTGAACTTGCGATCCTCCTGCCTCAGCCTCCCATGCCTGGCTGTCTGGCTCCTTCTAGAGCACAGCCCTTGCTGTCATGGTGTGTGACTCCAAGTCTGCAAGGTGGGGTGGGTCCAGAAGCCCATGGGCACTTAACAAAGGGTAGTTCATCTCCCTCACTGGGTTACATCCCAGAACCAGGCAGAAAGTCTCCTTTCCCATTTTGCAGGAGGTCGAGTCTGGTGAGATGGGGTGCAGGGAGTGCCTGGTACTGTGTGTCCTGTGTAGGCGTGGCCCCTCCATCTGGAGTCAGGAAGCAGGCATGGTCGCCACAAAACCACCCACAGGGGCTTAGCTTGGCCAGTCCCTGCTGTCCTATAAGAGACAAGGGTGATGTTTTAAAACCACTTGAAAGAGTGAGAGGTTAAGGGGGCAGAGGCAGGATGGGAACGGTGTCCTGTAACTCTCAAAGGACAGTCACTGCCTGGAACCAGGTTCTCAACCCTTCTGAGCCTCAGTTTCTCCAGTTTAAACTGGGACACGACTGTAATCCCAGTAACTTCAGAGGCTGAAGGCAGGAGGATTGCAAGTTCAAGGCCAGCCTGAGCAACTCTGTGAAACCCTGACTCAAAATAAAAAGTGCCAGGGATATAGCTCAGTGGTAAAGCATGTGTGGGTTCAGTCCCCAGTACCACGAAAGAGATGCATTTTAGTAATATGCATGCTTATTTACATGCATGCATGTAGTATGCATTCACATAAGGAACAAGATCCAGTAGCAGACTTACTATCTACCTTAATGTGTGTGAGTGTGGTGGGAGGGGGGGTTCTGCAGATTGAATCCCCACTCTACTGTAATTTGAAATTAAAGGTAAGTTTAACTAGTACTCAGAGAACTCTTTGACAATTGAATTTGTGATTTGACATCGATCCGTTCTGGTGACACACAGGTCCTGCCAATACTCTGTGGTTCGTTGCTTCATACGTGAAGGAAAGAGCCAATTTCAATTAGAAGTTGGTAGCAATTAAAATGTCATTTTCCCACCTGCTTCAGTCGTCAGCTTTTTTACTGCTGTGACTAAATGACCCGGCCAGCACCACTGTAGGGGAGGAAGAGTTTATTTGAGGGCTCAGGATTTCAGAGGTCACCTTCCCTAGACAGCTGGCTCCATTTCCTTGGGGCTGGAGGTGAGGCCAGACATCATGGTGGAGGAGTAGCAGAGGGCACCAGCTCACATCACAATCAGAAAGCAGAGAGTGTCTCCACTTGACAGATACAAAATATATACCCCATAGCCACGTCCCCAGTGAACCACTTCCTCCAGCCACAGCCCACCTGCCTCCGGTTACCACTCAGTGAATCTCATCAGGGGGGTCAATTGACGTGATTAGGTTAAGGCTAGAACCCAATCACTTCTCCAAACCTTCTTGCATCGTCTCATGAGCTTTTGGGGGACACCACTCTAAACCATAACACCATCGAAGGGCACCCACCGTATCTCAGGGTCCAATTCATTCCCATGTCTCCCTAGACCCTCGGAGGAGGATTTTGGTGTTCATCCATTCATTCAGCAAACATTGAGCACCAGGTCTGTGCCAGGTCCGGTGACAAACAGTGACGCCCAGAGTCATAAGAGGAGGCCCTGCCCAGGAACATGTTAACCCTGCCAGTAACCATAGACAACAACACACACCCATGACGAGGCTGGGTTGAGTGGCCACTCCTGGCTGGTGACACTGTCCAGAGCATAATCCTTTGGAAAAGAAGTATGTGACTGCGCAGCATCGGCTGTGTAAGCGCCATGTCCTCCTTCCCAGGATTCCCACCCCTGCCAATTTGTCCTGAGGAGGTAATTCTGCAGGAGAGGCAAAGGGTGGGGGGCAGGAGTCCGTCACCCTCCTCTTCCTGAGTCTGTGCCCTCCTCAGGGCAGGAGCTGGTCTTGCTCAGCATGTCCCCTGATGCTAGCACATGGTAGCACTCAGAGAATGCCTGCTCAGTGAGGGTGTGACCCTCCACAGTGGACAAAAGGGGGCATCAGGGGCAGGAGGGAACAATCAGTGATGGAGTTCCTGCTTTCTCTTACAGCCACCAAAATGTCAGGAGAGATGGACAAGCCACTGATCAGCCGCCGCCTGGTGGACAGTGACGGCAGCCTCGCGGAGACCCCCAGCAAGGCCCCCAAAGTGGGCATTCTGGGCAGTGGGGACTTTGCCCGCTCCCTGGCCACACGCCTTATAGGCTCTGGCTTCAGCGTGGTGGTGGGAAGCCGTAATCCCAAGCGCACAGCCGGGCTGTTCCCCTCCTCAGCCCAGGTGACTCTGAGGGAGGAGGCGGTGAGCTCCCCAGAAGTCATCTTCGTGGCTGTGTTCCGGGAGCACTACTCCTCGCTGTGTGATCTCAGTGACCAGCTGGCCGGCAAGATCCTGGTGGACGTGAGCAATCCCACGGAGCAGGAGCACCTCCAGCATCGAGAGTCCAACGCCGAATACCTGGCCTCTCTCTTCCCCACCTGCACTGTGGTCAAGGCCTTCAACGTCATCTCTGCCTGGACCCTGCAGGCTGGCCCGAGGGATGGGAACAGGCAGGTATGTTCAGGGAGAATAACAACCATCATCACAATAAATATAAATGGCTCATTTTCTTTGAGGGCTATCAGCATGCCAAGCTTTATATGCACCTTGTCTTAGCCAATCTTGCACATCACTGCCAAATTCCATTGTCCAGCCAGGAAACTGAGGCTTAGAGATGCTGATGATCTTATTTCAAAGCATATAGCTGATGAAGGATTTGAATCCTAGTCATATGGCTCTGAAACCTATTGTGTTGCTCAGCCTTTTGTCACTGTGACAAAATACCTGAGATAAATCAGCTTAAAGGAGGAAAGATGTATTTTGGCTGATGGTGTCAGAAGTTTCAGTTCACAATCAACTGGCTCCATTGCTCTGGGCCAATAGTAAGTCAGGATATGTTGGCCAGGAAGGCATGGTAGAGAAAAGCTGCTCACTTCATGGTGACTAGTCAAAAAGAGACAGAAAGGCTGGAACAAAATATACCCTTCAGGGATACACTGTCAGCTATTTACTCCCTCCTAGAGTTTCTGCCACCTCCCAACAGTGCCACCAGCTGGGGACCAAGCCTTCAACAGGACTTTGGAGAAGTTTTTTGTGTTTTGTTTTGTTTTGTTTTGTTTTGTTTTTTAAGAGAGAGAGAGAGAGAGAATTTTAATATTTATTTTTTAATTTTTTCAGTGGACACAACATCTTTGTTGTGGTGCTGAGGATCGAACCCGGGCCACATGCATGCCAGGCGAGGGCGCTACCGCTTGAGCCACATCCCCAGCCCTGAAGGAGTTCTTGATCCAAATCAGAGCACCCATGTTCTTTCTCTTATGGTGACTGGTTTCCCAGGGGATGAGGAGAAAAGGGTGGTGACTTTTTAGTATTTGGAGCCAAACAGGAGAGACTTTGCCTGCAGAACTGGAGTCAGGAAGAAAAAAAAGAACACATTTCCATACCAGGCCCTGAGAAGACAGGCAGGTCCCACACTTTATCAGGTTTATGCCAAGGACTTCTAAGAACTGAGAAAGTTTCTTAGGACAATCAGCAGCAGGTTTGGTGAGGGGAAATAGATCTCTGGAGAATAGTCAGAGCTGTGTGCATCTCTTGGCAGGAGGAGCTCCTACCCAGACAAGGTGGGTTTTAATGCCCAAAAGGTCACCTGCACCTTTATGGGGGAGAGGGCCAGACTCCACACCTATGGGAGAATGCCCACCACTGAGTCCAGCCGGGTGCCAGGCTCTGTGAGACAGTCCAGAGGAACTGGCCAGCCTGACTGTAGGTCTGAGTACACTCTGCATGGCAGAACTCCTGCAGTGGGTGAGAGTGGGGTGCAGGGTCTGGAGGGACCGGAGCAAGCGAGCTAGCTGGAGAAGACTGAAGTGGGCTTTGACCTGGACCTGCCTCATATTAGCAGAGAGGGCTTTTGAGGCTGAGGGGCCAACCTGAAAAGCCAAAAAGGCAAGGAAAAAAATGCTCTCGGGCCTCAGTATCTTCATCTGAAAAATGGGGACAGTTGTACCTACCTGCAGGCTTGTGGCAAGGCCGAGGATCATGTGAATAAAGGCAGCACAGACTACGTGCTCTGTTAGTGAACCACAATGACCCCAGGAGTGCCTGGAGATCCAAGGACACTAGGGTGCATTCAGTGGACGCTCATAAGAAACAGCTGGGCCAGGGGCAGAGAAGGGAGGCAGGGCTGGCATGGGAAAGGCCTCATGGGTGGGCTGAGGTCCCTGTGGAACCAAGGGACATCATCAAAGGGCACACTTCCATACTGAGGGATGGAGCTTGCGGCCAGGGGTACACATTCAGGCCCGTGTCTGGACCTTGTCACTGAGTAACTCCAAGGCAGGCTGCAGTCATGAAAGCCATTCTTCCTGGGACCAGGGAAGCTAACTAGGTGGGCATTTGGCCTGTGGCTATTGGTATCCCTGAGCTGGGCAGGACGCTCACTTGCAGTTTCCCTCCTTGAGTGGTGGACCTTGCTGTGCATGCTGGGCTTGAGCCCCGGAGGCCACAGGGGGCCCTGAGAAGACCCCTGGCCTGGGAGTCAGCCACCTGATGCTGACTGTTGATTGACCACTCACTTGGACGGGCGCCCTGTGCCTTATTGTTCTCAGCTGACAGTGAGGAGTTTGGCCCAGGTGGTCACTGAGATCCTGCCCACTCCTAGAGCCTGTGACCACATATAATTGTCTTCTTTCCTCCTCACAGGTGCCCATCTGTAGTGACCAGCCAGAAGCCAAGCGTACCGTCTCAGAGATGGTGCACGCCATGGGCTTCATGCCTGTGGACGTGGGATCCCTAGCATCAGCCCGGGAGGTAGAGGCCATGCCCTTGCGCCTCCTCCCAGGCTGGAAGGTGCCCACCCTTCTGGCCCTGGGGCTCTTTGTCTGCTTCTATGCCTACAACTTCGTCCGCGATGTGCTGCACCCCTATGTGCAACACGGCAAGAACAAGTTCTACAAGCTGCCCGTGTCTGTGGTCAACACCACGCTGCCCTGTGTGGCCTATGTGCTCTTGTCCCTGGTCTACCTGCCTGGCGTGCTGGCAGCCACTCTGCAGCTGCGACGAGGCACCAAATACCGCCGCTTCCCCGACTGGTTGGACCACTGGCTGCAGCACCGCAAGCAGATTGGGCTGCTCAGCTTCTACTGCGCGTCTCTGCACGCCGTCTACAGCTTCTGCCTGCCTCTGCTGCGCTCCTCCCGCTACGAGCTGGTCAACCTGGCTGTCGATCAGGTATCAGCCCCACACCCTCCCTTTCCCGCCCCTTGGCCTGCACTGTCTGTCCAGCACTGTCTGTGTACCTGGTGCTGCTGGGCCAGTGGCTGCCTGCAGATCCTGCTCCTGGGGTGGTGCCCACGTCCAGCTGCCCATGACTTTGAGTGTCAGGGTGCATTCAGTGGAAGCTCACAAGAAACATGTCCCTCAGGCATGCTTGAGGGACAGTTGGGAGGCCTGGGAGGCTGGAGCCAGGGGGGCAGGTGGTGCGCAGGCCTGAGAGATGGAAGCCAGATCCCAGGGCCTTGAAGGTCAAGGAAGGGCTTGGCCCTTGGCCCTTGAGAGGAGCAGGGAGCCAGTGCAGGGTCCAGTGACTCAGTCTTGCTGGTGATCTGCCTGATGCTTCACCGCTAGAAGTGGAGGTGGTGGCAGCAGGATGGAGGGGCACAGGGCCAGGAAGGGACCGGAGGCGGATTGGGTAGCAGGAGCGCACAGAATTGCAGATGGAATGGGCTTGGGGTCGCCGGCTACGGGGCAAGGATGTCTCGGGGGATTTTGGTCTGAGCACCTGGGAGGATTCAGTTGATGCCATCAGCTAAGTTGCGGAGGCCTTCCGGAGTGAGTGTTTCTGGTTTGTGGCTTTTTTTAATTTTGGGGGGCTGGGATTTTTATTCATTTGGAAAAGCCATATGGTGTTCCTTTGCCAGCAGCAGCCCTGGGAAAGGGGGGGGCCTCTGGGCCGAGCCAGGTGGAACAGAGGCGGTGTCAGCTGGCAGCCGGACTCCCAGAAACAGGCCCGTGGCGCTCAAGCCCCACTCTGCCGACTCCAGCTCCTGAACCCCACCTCCAGGCCCCCCACCCCTGGGCCGGCTGGTGCGAGGGTCCCTCCCACTCCAGGATGGGTCGTGTGGCAGGGCTGGCCCAGGCGCTGTGAGACTCTTCTCCTCCACCCCTGGTCCAGCCTGGGTGGGCCTGCAGCTCCTGACCCCACTCTGGATGCCGTGACCCTCCCCAGGCACGCCCAGCACATGGTCTCAAAGGTTGGGGACCCAGGGGATGGGCAAGCAAGGCTGGCACCTGCCAAGGAACCACAGAACTCAGCCCCTGCTCCTCTCGGGGCTCCTGCTCTCTTGCTGGCAGCTTCTCAGGGGCCCTTGTCTTCCCCACCCACAGACACCTGGCACCATCGCCTCTGTGGGCTCAGTCTCTCCTAAGGGAGAGGAAGAACCCCAGACTTCAGGCAGAGAAGCGCGAGGCCTGCTAGAAATGAGAGGCAAGGAAAAAAAAAATAATAGTCACGAACCCTTAAAAAAGAGCTTGTTGTGTTCCGGGTACCATTCTAAGAGTGTTACAGACATACCCACTGTGAATTCATTTGATCCTTGTCTTATCTCTGTAAGGCAGAGGAAAACTCAAGCACAGAGAGGTTAAGTAGCTGGACCAAAGTCACAAAGCCAATAAGGAGCAGAGCTAAGATTCAGACTTAGCCATTCTACTCCAGATCAATGCTATACCCATGGTGCTTTTTCCTGGGAAAACAGCCAAATTAGCAGTAGAGTATATGATCTCAGAACTGGGTCATTCATTCCTTTACTCATTCACTGAGCACCTACTCTACTAGGCCCTGGGGAGGAGGGGGGTACAGAGAAAAGTAAGATTGACCTTAGCAGGTGTTGTGTGCAGGCCTGAAGGCCAAGCCCTGGATTCTTACCCTCCAGTGTCTTGACATTGAGCAAATCCCAGGTCCTCTTTTGCCCTGAGGTTGTGGTGTGTAGATCAAGGTCTCTCCTACTCTAATGTTGATGCTCTTAAATTTTTTTTCCCCTTGATACTGGGGATTGAACCTAGGGGTGTTCTACCACTCAGCTACAGCCCCAGTCCTTTTTATTTTGTATGTTGAGACAGGGTCTCTCTAAGTGGCCCAGTCTGGCCTTGAACTTGCTGCTTCAGCCATCCGTGTAGCTGGGATTACAGGTGTGGAACATGGCACCAGTGGGCAGATACTTTCTGACTTCTAAAGAGCTGTTCCTCTCCACAGGAGGCTCTGTGGGGTTCTTGGGAGGACTGTGCTGCCCAGGACGGGGCAGACCCTGAGAGTGGAAGAACCTGAGCCCTGTGTTTGGGGAACAGGAAGCCCTCTCCTCTGAGTAGCAGGTGTTTTAGGACTTTCTCTAAATTCCTCTGTTTTTTTTTTTTTTTTCTCTCCAGTACCACCACCACCCTCTTTTTAAAAATTTTGATACAGGGCCTTGACAAGGCTGGCCTTGAACTTGCAGTCCTCCTGCCTCCACCTCCTAAATTGGGATGACTGTTGTGACCACAGTGCCCTATGCCTTCCTCTAAATGCGCTACCTGGCCAAGGCTCTCCTTGATGTCATGTTAACCAATTTTGCTTTAATGCCAATACAGGGCACAGAGGGGCACAGACAAGGTAATTTTCCCCATATTCCAAAGCCATCTAGGGCTGCAGGCTCTGTGGAGGTTGCCAGGCAACCATCACTCTGCAGGATGGGATGGCATCAAAGGCTGGCCATGCAAAGGGGCTTCAACTTGTTCCACAAAGTTCTCAAGGTAGAACCGGACTAAGGCACTATGTCTGGGGGCGTGGTCAGAGGGCAGCTGTGTCTGGGGGCGTGGTCAGAGGGCAGCTGTGTCTGGGGGCGTGGTCAGAAGGCTGCTAGAGTTGACATGAAGCAGCCCAGAGCAGGGAGTAGCTTAACCTGGAGGTGCTTAATTAAACCTGTTGAATGCTCTGGGTCCTGTACGTGGGCACCTGAGTCTGTTATGCATCCAGTCCCCCAGAGCAGACCTCCCTGGTGGCACGCGCCTCGAGTGTAGCTTCCCCTGCCTGCCATCCGCCGCCTCCCCATAGCACCTCACTAGTGCTGCTCTGCACCCAGGGGCCCACTGTGCTCTTTAGGTTAAGGAACACCTTAGCCTGGGCGCGAGAAACTCCTCCTGGGCTTCCTGGAAGTCCCTGAGTCTGCAGATTTGGAAGCACAGATCCCAGGTGTCGAGCAGACCTTTGAGACCATGTTTGTTGACCGTGTTATGAGCAGCGGCGACTAATATTTGAAGAGTGCTTTCTGATTTGCTTGTGCTGTTCTCTAGAGATACATTTCAAAATCAAAATCAAAAATCAAGATCCGTGTTCAACCCGCCCACTCTTTCCCTAGGCCCCTTTGCTCCAAATCTGATCTGCATATGAGTATCAGAGAACAGTCTCAGCCTCTCCTCTGGCCACATCACTGCTGCAAGGTGACTCCCCATGTCTTTGGGATAAGGGTAGACGGTTCACAGTGGAGCCACACCTCCTCTCCAGCCTCCTCTACCCCACTTCTGTGATACATCACATTTGGGTCCTGTATTGTCCTGGGCAGAACTCATCTCCCTCGGCCCAGAATACCTGTCCTGGGAGACCTTCACAGTCTGGCAAACTCCTATTCCTCCTTCAAAACCCTGCCTCTTTTAAGCTCTCCCAGCTTTTCTATCTGCTTCTCCATACCCACCTGCTGTGTTTGGTATACTCTTCTGTTATTTTGTCATTTTTCTAAAACAACAATTCATCAGCCGGCTCTTCCATACCTGAGGGCCAAGATTCCTAACTGAGTCCCCATGCACATTCACTGAGTGGCCCTGAAAATGGCCACAAAGCCAATGCCAGCCATCTCCTAAGAGGAGCATGTAGAGCTCAGACAAGAGTTCTTTTTTTTTTTTTTTTTTTGGTACTGAGGATTGAACCCAGGGTGCTAACCACTGAGCAACACCCCCAGCCTTTTTTTTTTTTTTTGTATTTTATTTAGAGACAGAATCTTGCTAAGTTGCTGAGTCTGGCTTTGAACTTTTGATCCTCCCACCTCAGCCTCCAGAGCTGCTGGGATTACAGGTGTGTGCCACTGCGCCTGGCTAAGTGCTCATTTAATTGCCCAACTGCCACTAAGAACCAGAGCCCCAGCCATTTGTTATATCCAGCATCTCCTACGTACCAGTCACATGCTACTCATTTCACACACACCATCCACTTAGTCCTTGGGTGACAGCCAGAGACACAGTGGTGCTCCTAGCAAGGAAGGCACTGCCCACGGTCTCATGACTGTCCCCAAGGCAGAGTTGGCATCTGAGTCCAGATCTAAGGAGCTGTGATGCTTCGACTCCACTGCCCTGGCTGCCCCTTTCCCTCCCTGCTCCTCCTCTGACGTGGCAGGCCATGGGCATCACCCTCTCCCCACCACCGCCCACCACGGGGGCTTGGAGAAGGGACACCACTGCAGCCTCACTGGGCCTCCTGCCCCTGCGTCCTACAGCATCCAATCCACAACCAGAAGAGAAAGGAAATCCCACGACGTGAGTCCCTCTCTGGCTGATGACCGCTGTCCTTGGTACCCTCAGAGTGACCATAGCAGTAAAAATACCCCTCTGTGGTCGCCTCTTCTGACTACCGGGAGCCCACATGGAGGTCCCAGTTGCAGGTCTATAGTCCTTTGTAGGAGGATTCCTAGGGGAGCAGAGAGCTTTCAGGCCTGGGTAGCACTGGGACCTTGAAGGTCACATACGTATTTCACAGGCTGTCAGGTGACCAAGATGCAGGTGCTTGGCCGTCCACTGCTCCCTTGCCCCACCTCTCCCTTGCCAGCATCGCCACAGAATGGAAACATCCAAAGGAAAATAACAAGACATTTCGCAAGCCGGCATGGTGTATGTGTGCAATCCTCCAAACCCTGACTTATGACATTAACTGCTTGGTCTTACCAAGACACAGGAAGGAGTGACTAATGAAGTGGAGTTGACGAACAAACAGCTTGCCACGTGGAGATGACTTATTTGGCAGCATGGTTAACACTGCCAGGAGTGACTCAGTCCCCTTTGGGCACTGCTGTGGAGGGGACCTGTGCCCTTCGTGTGGTCCTAGCTGCAACCTACTAGCTAATGCTGCCCTAGCGGTTTCTGACACATGAGGAAAACTGTAGTTTCAGACATGACCTCATCCGTGTCTCTCAGGTAGAGAAATTGAGGCCCAAGACACTTTTCCAGAGTCACGACTAGTGGTCAGGACAAGAAGCAGGGTCTCCAGGTCCTTTCATGGCTTAAAGACATGGGGATGCAGCTCAGTGGTAGAGTGCTTGCCTAGCATGTGCGAAGCCCTGGGTTCCATCCCAACAGCACAGGGGGAAAAGAAGAAGCAGAAAGCAAGAAAAAGCAATACCTCCAACATGGGCCGTCCCCCACCCCAATATCCTTAAAT
Organism: Urocitellus parryii; assembly: GCF_045843805.1. Taxonomy (NCBI): domain Eukaryota; kingdom Metazoa; phylum Chordata; class Mammalia; order Rodentia; family Sciuridae; genus Urocitellus; species Urocitellus parryii. The sequence continues at coordinate 179,367,291 of NC_135531.1, forward strand.
AACATAGAGCCCATAATTTTTTTTCTCGGTTTCTTTAAACTTCCCCTCAATAAGCCTTTCAGCTGTTTTAACTGAGCCCCTGGATTCATTTTTTAATATTTTATCTGGTAACTAGGCTTACGTTCTTTTTTCTTTTTTTTTCCTAGCTGAAGTAGTTTCTCAAAAAATAAACCTATGTGAGTCATTCTGTTTTGAGAGGCAGGGACCAGCCTACTGAAGAAGAGTCACATTTTCTGTCACACTTAACTGCTGCTGGTTCTGCTGGGAGATAAAAGTAACGAGCATCTCTCTTGGGGCTTCTCAGAAAACACACTGACTTCCAGGAACTCGGCTACCTGGGCGGGTTGGGAGATGATGATCCCTAATGGAAGGACCTGGACACAAGGTCTTCCTCTTGAGTGTGCTCTGCCTCTGGCTGTCACCAGGCTAGGAGTGGGCTCATCTGCGGGGGTGGTCCAGGTGGGCAGAGGAGGGGGAATCTTCAGGTTTGCAGAGAGTCTCCCGAGTATGAGTCCCTGGAGCTTAGTAAGGACTGTGGAGCTCTGTGAAAGCAGGTGTCCCTGTTCTCTGCAGCCCAGGGCTCAGCACACAGTAGGTACTTCCTAAGTGGCTGCTAAACGGTTTGGCGAATGGATTTCAGTCTCTGTTGCCTGGCAACAGTTGGACCAAAGCTGTATGCCTCAGACAGAAATGAACGAGTAGGTGGGAAGATGGGGACTTGAGTCAGGAAATGTTGGGGGGTCATTAACTCTGTGTGTCTGTGTGTCCTGAGGGGTGAGCCAGGGGCAGACTGGGGGGACCAGGGAGACCAAGCGTCCAGCAGGAGATGGGCTGGGAGAGGAGGCAGCCTGCAGAGGTGCCAGCCCACCTGGCTGAGGGGATGCTGGAAGAGCCCCTCTTGCTGTCCTGTGATGTAGGGATTGAAAATCCGTGTGATACAGTTTTTCTCAATGTGTATTTCTTGTTGATCTCTCTGGCTCCTTGCTTTTGGCTGGTTGGCTGCTCCCAGACAGATATTTGTAAGACTCTGGGAACCGGTGACCTGGGGAAAGTGACTTGACCTCTGTGCCTCCATCTGTAAAATGGGTTCATAGTGATCTCCATCTCAGGGCATGATTGTGGGAATGCCTGAGAAGCACTTAGAACACAATCAGGCACTTGGTGGGTGTCAGGTGGAGTAGGGGCGGTAGCAGCGGCTATCTTTCTCCTGTTTTTTAGCACGTGCTCCCCCACTCCCCAGGGCACCAGCCTTTGCCTCTGTGTTCATGGTTTTCCTTCCGTCCATGTCAGGTAGCCAACAAGAGCCACCTCTGGGTGGAGGAGGAAGTCTGGCGAATGGAGATATACGTCTCCCTGGGAGTGCTGGCCCTCGGCACGCTGTCCCTGCTGGCCGTCACCTCTCTGCCGTCCATCGCAAACTCGCTCAACTGGAGGGAGTTCAGCTTTGTACAGGTAAAGTAGTGATTTCTCTACCAGGGAACCTCAGCGGCCCCACCCACCTGTCCCCAGCAAGAACCTTCCTTCCACCCAGTCAGATGCCAGGGCCTTCCTACCCTGGGGACCCTCCTGGCCTCCTGACAACAGAACTGCCAAAGACAAGCTCACCTTTAGACATCAGGGGAAGCCAAGTAGAGGAATGCAAAAAAATTTAGAGAACAGCACACAGAATCCCAGATCGAGCATTCTCAGCTTCTGCAGGTCTTGAACTGTCTAAACAAAAATTCTGTGCCCTGTAGTCATGGGACATTTTGCAGGTCTAGATGTGAATCACTGAAGCCAGCCTACCACACCGCCCCCATGCCCCAACCTGGCACTCTGGTTCCTTTTAAGCCTCGGATGCATGCAGGGCAGGTGGGGAGGTGAGCTTTGGGGTCACTGAACATGAGGGATGAGTCACAGCATCTCCAAAGGACACCATTCCTGGGAAAATCCAGAGAAAAGGAGGTCTTAGGGGTGGGGTATTGCTCAGTGGTAGCGTGCTTGCCTAGCACACATACCCCCAGCACCACCAGAAAAAGAAAAAAAGAAGAAGATCTGTCATCCAATAAATTTGAGAAATGCTCCCCCCTAAGAGACTCATAGCACTCTTTGGCCCATCAAAGATTCCAACAATGTGTACCATACACAACCTGCTAACTAGACTGATGTGACGTTTAGCGCCACCCCTGCCCTGTTTTTCAGGTGACAGCTCTCAAAGCTATCAGCCCCCTTCAGAGCATGCTCTGGGAAATGCTACCAGAGGCAGAAGGATTTTTGTACATTTGTTCAGGCAGCAAATGTGGATTGAGCACTTGCTGTATGCGGAACATCACGCTAGGAGGAGGTAGGGAGCAGGCAGGCAGAGCCTTGTTCCAATGACCATGGAGACAACTGAGATGGGGACCCTTCTGACATTCCTCAGGCATCTCCCACCATTCTCCACACAGAGCACATGGTCAGTGTTGGTGGATTAGCCTATCCCCTCCGTGGATGGGCGCTGACTAATGCTGGATCCTGCCTTTGTATGGTATCAGGGCAGAGAACAGCAATGTTATCCACCCCCACTGTCAGCAAAAAAATCTGTTGAGTATCTTCCCTGAGCAGTGAGGACTCAGGGACAGTGACAGTGTGTTGCTTTTATGTAATTGCAATTAATTATTTGTGACTGGGGATCCTTAGAGTACCTTAGAACAAAACGGTTGTGGTTGTTTTGTAAAGCGTTGTCTGTGAATCTCCAGGGCTCTGCTCATCTCAGAAGTCCTGGAGGAGTGCTCAGGCTGACACATGCTAGCCAAGAGGGCGGAGGGAAGGGAATTTGACTGATCTGCCACTAATCCCCCGTGTGTCTCACACTCAAATCTAGGATTTGCCTGTTCCCGCCTAGAGTATCCTGGGTACATGGCTTGTCCACAATTAAAACAGACCACAGGTTGCTCCTCTCACCAGAAAGTGGCTCCCTTAAGCAGCCACAGATTACATGCCCTGGCTCTGGCTGCCAGAGAAAGCCTCTGGATTTGATTTTGTTAGCAAAAGCTGACTGAGACCCCAGTAGCTGCACCCTGCTTTACATATTGAAGAGTCAAAATAAAAATATGAAAGTCCTTCTGCCTCTGCAGGAGCTGGGGATGGGGGTCGGATGGGTAGGAAGGCAGGATTTTGTTTGTGGAAACAAAATATCCTCACTCTGTCCACAAAACCCAGCCGCTCTGTCTCCCAAGAGAGCTGACATGCAAGATGCCCTGGACCCAGGAAGCCTGGCTTCCAGCTCCACCGCCTGTGTCCCCACTCTGAGCAGATCATGTCCACCACCTGAGCCCCTGAGCTAGGACTACAGTCGTGCACCACTATGGTGGCTCCTGACCACCCACTTCAGATTGGAGGTTGCAAGAGAGAGGCCAAGAGGCTTCAACCCTGGGTATCCAAGCAGTTCAAGTCGGAGTTTGCCAACTATGGTAGACATTTTGAGTGGGTCATGCAATCCGTCCAGTGGGTGCTCCCTGCATTTTCTAAATGAAATAGAATAAAACATCTATCCTTACACCATGCAAGCCCTCAATGTTTCATTGAGGGCGTGCATGGTGTAAGGATAGATGTTTTCAGCTATATTGACTCAGGAACTACATACATGTTGTTTCCTGTGCAGTGATGTAAAATGCCTTTCTTACTGGCAAGCCACCATTAGAAAGGTTTGAAGACACAGAGCACTCCTGGAGAATAGGGATGCCCAAACTTGCCCCTGACCTGTGAACTCATACTGAGGGATGACTTGGAAGTCTGGGTGACCCCTAGGTGCATGTGCTGTAGTGTGTGGTGCCCCCTGGTGGTTGGAACACAGGAGGTGGAAACACAGATCTGGGGTCAGTGCCAAGACCCTCCCCTGCCCTGCACCATCAGACAAGTTTCTCAGACTCTTGGAGATTCTGCTCCCTGGTGTGGTGCCTGAGTTCACTCACGTGGTCACTGGGAATATGTGAGCCCAGTACATGTCAACTAAGGACCCATGCACCCCATAATAGCTGGATGATTTTTTGGAGGGTTACTGGAATTTGAACCCAGGGGCACTCTACCACTGTTTCCTGTGCAGCTACATCCCCAGCTTTTCTTATTTTTTATTTTGAAGCAGAGTTGCTAGACTGATCTTCAATTTGTGGTCTTCCTGCCTCAGTCTCCTGAGTCACTGGGATTATAGGCATGCACCGCCATGCATGGCTGGCTGGATGAATGATTTTTTGTTAGCAAAGTTGCAACCCAAATCTTGTCAAGTTAGTGTGGCCAGTGAAGCACTACCCAGATTCTATCCCCGCCCATGTACCTATACACAGCCGACAGGGCTTCGAAACTACCTGTGGTCTCAATGGGCCTGGCCTGACCCCTGGGTCTAGAATATTGTGTTTATCTAAAAGCCATTGGGATAGTGCAACTCATTTTTTCATTTGTCCTTTTGTTTCCAAGGCTGTTTTCAAAGTTTTAATTTTGGACTGTGTTTCTTTGGGCCGTTTCATTATTTTGGTGTGGGTTTCGGCTGCATTAAAGGATTCTAATTCAGTCAGCTAAACATCATTAGATTGCAAAATTCCCAGGTTGGAGCAGCTCACCTGCATAGAAAAACTAGGGTTCAGCTCTTAGCACCTCAGTCCTGCCCCAGAGTTTGAGGAGCTTCCTGTGACCTTGTTCACTCCAGCCACTTGCCTGAAATAATGATAGAGAACAGCCCGACCCCAGCTTGATGAGCGATTGTCCAAAGCCCCTTCATGCTGCAGTAATTGAGCACCAGCAGGAGCCACGGAGGACCTGGCTGTTTCTTTTTTACTAACAAGCTTCCACAAAATAAAAATGGCCCTGGCTTGGGGGGGTTATTAATTGCCCTGTGACAATCCCTCCCCTTTGTTGGGTTTCCTTTGGCCATTCTGGGATTATTAAATTGCTCCCAAGGAGAGAAAGTTTTAGGGACAGAAACTCGCTGGAATCATCTGGGCTTTCCACCAGGATTGGGAAGTCATGAGGCCCTTCATTATTGGCTGACCTTTGGCTCTTGTCCCTTGCTATGAACTCTTTGCCCGAGGCTAGTGCTTCCTGGTACCTGCATCCTGGGACTTGGGATGACACACCATGAGAATGTATGAACAGTAGGAGCTGGCTGCCTCTGGTGGGCCTGGGGGCTGCTGTCCCAATGCAAGACCCCATCCCTCCCTCTCCAGATTAGCGATTGGGGACAGTGGCCCATATGTGTCAGACTCTGGAGTATAGGGTATGTCACCCAAGGGAGATGCTAATGCTAGGTCTGGGCAGCTTCTTGTTGCTGCCCCATCTAGACAAAAGCACAACACAGCACACAGGCACTGAAAGGCCCTCAGGGGGGTCTTCGTCTAAGGAACAGATAGGTCCAAGTCCTCCCCTGTCAGACTTTCTGGGCACAGGGACCCATGTGGACTTTTCAACCTCAAGTTAGAAAGATGTGGGTGATGTGAGTTTCCAGAATTAGTGCTTTAGTCCTGGCTGCACATTAGCATCATCTGCTGAACTCTGAAAAACAACAGATGCCTGAGCCTTGCCCCAAACCAATTTAATCTAAATTCCCAGTTGGGGGGGCGGGGCTCGGGCACTAATATCCCCCCCACCTCACCCCCAAATCTCCAGGTGATTTTAATGTGCAGCGGAAGTTTGAAACCAGTTTCAGACTGGTCAGCTCAGGGATAAAAGACACTTTCCAGCCATCTCTGCAACTCTGGTGCCTCCACAGAAAGCAGGGGCAGGCAGGACCTCCCTTTGGAACTGGGTCAGTGTCTGTGGGAACTAGCCCCTGGGAAGAATCTGCACCTTCTCTGTGTGGTCCAGGGAATGCTGGCATGCAAAAGAGACCGAAGTTATAGGAATCAGCCCTTCCTGAGCATGTGTTGCACTTGGCAGTGACCCACAAAAGCCCACCAGTGGCTCAAGGGGTGGAGCCCTGATATAAGAAGGCCACTTCCGCTTGGAGCTGGAATGGTCTTACCTCCCTGTGGTAAGACCATTTTGGTGTGGGTTTCGGCTGCATTAAAGGATTCCAACTCAGCCAGCTAAGCATCATTACATTACAAAATTCCCAAATTGGAGCAGCTCACCTGCATAGAAAAACTAGGGTTCAGCTCTTAGCAGGCCAAGGGAAAGATTAGGGGGTGCTCATAACTCAGCATGGCAGGAGGTGAAGGACCAGCCTGCACTGAGTGCATCTGTCTGGTGTTTAAGGCTTTCTGTATAGTGCCAGGTCACCTTCAGACTACAGGTCCCTGGAACTCCCTTAACTGTTGGTGCCATATCCACACACCATCTATAAATTATTTACTTTGTGTTTCTCTTTAAGCCAACTCAAAATCAATTTCATTTTTTTTTTATCCAGCCTTAACTTAAGCCGACTAGTTGTGAAATTATGATTTCGGTATGCTGGCAGACACTTGTTACTCTTCATTAAAATATACACAAAACTACTAAAATATTTTTCAGTTCCTTTGAACATAATTCCATCCAAAATTGTCTGGCAGCTGTCAGAAGCACAGATAACAGTTGGGGGGCAGGGGAAGCATAGTTATCTTATTGAATCTGCATTAATCAACCCTTATATCCCTTCAACACAGAAGTCTTATTTTTCTGCTAGTGACACGTCAGAGAGTTTAGATGGCGCCTGTGCTGAGTGGTTGGGCTGGGACTGGAAACTACAGCCTTGAGTTCTATAGCCCCTTCCCTGGGGACCAGGCTGGCAGGAGCGCGGGGTCCTCCGCAGGCGCTCATTCCTGCCTTTTGCTCCCGCAGTCCACGCTGGGCTTCGTGGCCCTGGTGCTGACCACGCTGCACACACTCACCTACGGCTGGACCCGCGCCTTCGAGGAGAACCGCTACAAGTTCTACCTCCCGCCCACCTTCACGCTCACCCTGCTGGTCCCCTGCGTCATCATCCTGGCCAAAGGCCTGTTCCTCCTCCCCTGTTTCAGCCGCAGACTTGCCAAGATCCGCAGGGGCTGGGAGAAGGATGGCGCCATCAAGTTTGTGCTACCCACAGACCACATCCTGGTGGAGAAGACGAGCCACGTGTGAGGTGCCTGCTTCAGCTCCAGAGGTGCGGGCGGGTCGGCAGCCCAAGCCCTGTTCGGGTTTTCTTTTCTGGATGGAGCAATGTGGAGTGTCCACGCACAAAGAGGTGGTTTGAGGTTGGAATTCCTGGGATGCAACTGTGCGCAGTAATATTCAGAATGACGCACGTGTGCGCGTCATAGATGTACGTGTATTTTACATATATAACAGGACTTCCCATTATATTTACTTAGGTTAAAAAAAAAATTGGGTCCCTGAGATTTCAACTTGTAGCTAAAAGCAAGTGCCAGATGTTAAAAAGCAAGATCATGCTATTGTGACCTTGAGATATACCCATTTTTGTACAGAAGAGGCTATGGCCTTGGTGAGTACCGGCCTTTATCCTCCACCCTAGTCCCCCTTCAGCTCTCCCAAGGCTCATGCGGAGCTGGGACTCATAAGTGACAGGGAGACAACAGCTCTACCTGCAACCTAACGGGCGCCTGGAGATGAGGAGATGTCAGTGGGCAGGGGTTGTGGTCCCTTCTCTTCCTCTCCCCTGGGCAGTGGTGGGAAGGGTGGGAGCCAAATGAAGGTCCACCCATTTGGCGGTGGGGTGGGGGTTGCTTTGAGACTGAAGCTGCTGCACCTGGTTCTCACTGAGCCAGGGAGATTTTTTTCCCCTTGAAAGTCGGGAATCACCATGGAGCCTGCAAATGGATCCTCCTGTGAGGGTGTGAAGGCACCTCTTTGTGGAGCACTAATGAACTGTCTTCCGTGCAAGTGTAATTGCTTTCTCTCCATTAAGTAGGTGGTGACCGTTCTTTAAACCACTGTGCCTTCTCACCTTTTCATTGTTACTCTGAATGTCTCCCTGGAAGGCTTAGAGTAGACCCTTTACAGATCAGTCCAGTAGGAGGGGGACACACACCTGCTCACTGAGTATCATGGCTGAGCCTCTTCTTGGACCTGCCTTCAAGGCTGAAGGACTGTCTTCATTAAGTTGGCTCTGTGGGAAAATAACGGGGCGCCTTCAAATGTCCTCTGTTGATGCAAGGCAGAGAAACTGCCTTCCTTCCCAGCACCCTGAAAATCACAGTGGCTCGTGGTTCCCCCTCATGGGGTACAGTAGTCTCCTCTTATCCAGGGTTTCATGGTCCTCATTTTCAGTTCTCCAAGGTTAACTGCAGTCTGAATACTTGTCTTGACTTTTAATAGAGAGAGCACACATTTTGTTACAGTAGGTTGTTATAATTATTCTGTTTTTATTTCTGTTCATCTCTTCCTGTGCCTAATTTATTAATTAAACTTTATCACAGGAGTGTATGCATATGAAAGAATGTACGTATAGAGTTCATACCATCCAAGGTTTCAGGCATCCACGGTGGGTTGGGGTGTCCTGTAAGTATTCCTGAGGATAAGAGGGGACTACTGTATTATGGTTCAGAACAGCTAGGAGGGACTTTTCCATTAAAGTTACCAATCTAAAAACACTGCTGCCCCAAAGCACAAGAGGCCAGACCACAGCCAGGGTCACAGAACATCTGTCCCCCAGTCCCAGGCCACCCATCACTGATTCAGACTAAAACTGGTTTACTCTCTGTTGATAAACAGCTGTTTTCTGTTGAGTCTCCCTTACGGCCCTGCCTCCCCCGGTTAGAATGATCAGCCACCAAAAAGTCATCTCTGAACCCAAAGATCACAGAGGGCTCCTGGACCAGGAGGCATGTTTTGATGAAGCCAAGAGAGTAGGGCCTTCAGAGGCCAACAGAGTGCGTGAGATGCCAGCCCGCAGAGGCTTCACGTACTAACGTCTACAGACTACATTAGGGTCTTTAAGTGATAAGGAATAAAAACTCAGTGTAGGAGCCTCTCATTAGGCCTGTGGCTGCTGGAGGAGGGCTGTGTGGGGGTGTCTGTTTTCTAAGGTGCTCCCCCAGGCTGGAGGCAGAAGCGTGTCACATAAATTGGTCCTGATAGAATGCCAGAAATGGCCTATGAGAGGTTCACCTAAAGGCGGAGGAGCAGAGCAGAGATTGGCATTTGCTTGGCACAGGGAGGGCCCGTGGTCTCCCTACTAATGAGAAGCAGGGAAAACACTGACTGGCACATGAACCTCCCATGATCCCAGCCTCAGTGGGTGTCAGCTGTTCCTTCTCCATTGGTCCCTGGCTGGGGGTACCTCCTTACACCAAAGAGGATGACACCAAACAAGGTCCTTCCTTCCTTCTCCACCCGCCTCCTGCCAAGGCTATTCAGGTCAGAAATGGTCCCAAGGTAGGTGACAGGAGGAAATAGGCATCATTGTCATCTGCCACCAGACAATCAGCTAGTGAAGGGGCCCTGGGCTTGGCCCTGACCTGTGTCTACTGCTGTTCCTCCCTACCTCACTAGGCAGCTGGCAATAGCATCCCCAAGAGAGCGGATCACTCCCTGCGGCCTGGGAAAGTCTATGTGCCTCGGTCCAAAAGTGCCTCCACCGACGTGCTCTGGAAATCCTAAATGCTATGGTCCGAGGTGGATGTTTAATATCTATGCCATTCAGCCTCTGTGTTTTGTTTTTACCGTATGGAGCTTGTCTTAAGCAACAGAAATAAATACCTAACCTTCCAAGAATTTCAGGCTTTACTTTCTGGTGTGTGGACCGTGTGTGAGCTGGTCCAGACATGGACTTGTCCAGCCTTCTGAATGGAGCTGGCCTTCAGTCAGACAGTGCCCAAGGGCTGGGGGCTATCGGGGTGAACACAGAATGTTAGAGCCTGCCACTGAGGAAGGGCAGACAGAGAGACCCACAGGGATGGACCTGTGGGAAATGGATTAAGACCCAGGTGACAAAGTCTGAGTTAGGCCAGTTGGACAGCAAAGGGAGGCCTCTTGGAGTGGTCTGAAGGCCCAGGCCCTGAGTGCGGGTTAGAACAGTGGTGCTTCTTGCATGATAACATGCCTGTAAGTCACTTGAGAATTTGGTTCAAATGCAACTTCTCATGCCTGGTGTGGGGTGAGTCTTGAGATTGTCCGGAGAATAACTTCACTTAAAAAATGTTCAAGGTGAAAGCAATCTCATGCTTGGGGCTTTGCTCTTCTACTCTCTGTCCTCCCACCCTTAATGCTGGGTGATGTTGGCTAAGAAGTAGTAAAATCTGTGGGAAGTACCCACTACTCAGAGAGCTCACACGAGAACTAAGGAATGGCCACAATGCTCCCGTCAGTTGGAAAGGGAGGTACCGTTGGGCTACTGGGCAAGTGGAAACTTTCCCTAGAACAGTGGAGTTGGCCCTTGGGAGTGCAGCTTTCTGGTGTTAGGTTGCTTCCCTGGTCTCTGTATTAAGAGTAAGTTGTTGGGCTGGGGATGTGGCTCAAGCGGTAGCGCGCTCGTCTGGCATGCGTGTGGCCCAGGGTTGATCCTCAGCACCACATACAAAGATGTTGTGTCCGCCAATAACTAAAAAAAAATAAATATTAAAATTCTCTCTCTCTCTCTCTCTCTCTCTCTCTCTCAAAAAAAAAAAAAGAGTAAGTTGTTACCACCAAAACAGAAATTCTCAATCCCAACAGACCAGCTCCGGCCTTTTCTAACAAACATTGAAAATCCCTGCTTACTCAGCTGGAGTGAGTAATATAACTTACAGAAATAATATAACTTAGCTGTACATACGATTTTTAGTCCAAAGGTCTAAAACATAAGCTAAGAATAAAGTTGATTTATACTAAAATATGCCTTTAAAATAGTAATAGCAACTATTATACTGTAAGTTATTATACAGTAAGTTGGTTTTAAGATGAATACAATGATATTCAACTAAACATCGTCCATCAACCTAGAGGAAGAAAGTTAGGTTGTTGGGGGCATGCCCTTAAAGAATACTATTAAGATCTTGGCCCCTTCCAGTCACCCCCATCCCCCCTCCCTCTCTCCTGTTTCCTGGCTGCCATGAGGTGAACAGCCCTCTTTGCCACCATGATGCACTATGTTAGCACAGGCCCAAAAGCAATAGAGTCAACTGACCATGGACTGAAACCATGAGCCAAAATTAATTTTCCTCCTTATAAATGAATTACCTCAGGTATTTTGTCACAGTGACAGAAAGCTAACAACCCTCTTGCTCTACAACTGAAATTTTAAGATAAAGGCTAAAGAAACGTGTGTGTGTGTGTGTGTGTTGAAAGTTATGAAGAAGTCAAATAGAGCAAAACCCAATCAATATCATCTGAATTCGGAAATACAAAAACTTAATGGTACAAATTTCAATAGATCATTGGGGGTAAAATTCCAGATTGGAAATAAGTAATAAGAAGCAAATAAATGAAGACAGGAATTCTGGACACCTCTTTTGAAACTTGGCTGGAAAGAAGGGGAAAGAGAAAGGATGGTAATAGGAAAGAGGGGAATTGAAGGAGGGTTGGTTATGTTTTCCATGGTTCTAACCTGAACACGTTTTAAATATGTCTGGAACATTCGATGAACAGGAGTGGTTGAAGACATGAGAGACAGAGATAAAGAATGAGAGAACATCAAAGTCCTAGAGGCCACCGGAAAGGCTGAGAGCCAGAGCACAGGTGACGTGTATGTTGTGTGGCAGGTGGGGCATCAACAGCTTGTCCTTTAAAACTAGGAAAGAAGGAGGAAAGGGGAGGTGTCAATGGGGGAAGGGACTGGCTTTGACTATGGCAGTTCCCTTCCAATGGCATCTCTATCCTTTATGGAAAAATAAACAATGCGTCTGCTGAGACTGACAGGGAAAGAAGGCTGGGCTTCAAGGGCTTAGAGGTTAAAGATAATTGTTGGAGAAAGTGAAAAGGGAGTTGATAAGAGACACCTAGTAGGGTTTTTAAAAAACTTGATTATAGGTTTTGTTCATTTTTCTTTTTTGTTGTTGTGTTGGTTTGGTTTTTTGGTTTTATGTTTTTGGTTTTTGGTTTGTTTTTTGGTCTAAAGAGAAATGCATCTAATTGTGTTTCCTGGGAAGTGTGCAAAGTGGATTTTGTTCAGTTAAATTGTTTTCTCCACAAATTACCATAATTCCAGAGAGTTTATTTTTGCTGGGTTTAGTCTCTAATAGTTACTCAAAAACACTTTGGCTGTGCTTTTGTTTTCCTGGATCAGAAGTGAACAATCACAAATGGACCCTTTGATGCACTAAGCAACCCAGTCCTCCACTGCCAGCCCTCCCGTGAAGTCAGCCATCAACCCCGTGTTTACTGAATGTTCATATTATTTATGGGAACAGAAATCTACCTTATTTCTATACTTCCCATCCTGTGCAGAACCTACTCTTGAAAATTTAATTTTAGTCACTGGTGAAAACTTTTCCCTGCCCAAAGAACTCATTAGGGCTTCCACTTTCTGAAGGGTCTTCCTGCTGCAAAACAGCTATAGTTTCTGAACAAAAGACATATTTAGAAAGTGCTGCTGAACTCTCAGGAGGTAAGAGAAATCACCAGGGCAGAAAGTGAACGGGAACACACAGATAAACAAACAAGACAAAGCTCTCTTTGGCTCATGGCAGGAGCAAATTCAAGTCCTTTCTGGTGAAAAACAACCTGGGTTCATGCCAACTAAAGAGGAACTTGGCATCTATGATCAACAAACCGTTGGTGAGAATCCACAGAAACCACCACAGAGGACTTCAAAGGAGAATTGTCAAATTGAAAATGATGATATATTAAATATCTAAAGAACTAGAGTCTTGAAAAATAAGTATCGACAAGACACTATGAAGAACCAGGCATGATGAAAAATAAAACCTTCAGAAATGAAGAATTGTTGGAAACAACCCAAATTTGTTGACTGGAAGAAATTAGTGCATTCAAAAATGGAGCTGAATCTGGGCACAGTAGTGCTCACCTGTAATCCTAGTGACTTGGGAGGCTGAGGCAGGATGAGTTCAAAGCCAGCCTCAGCAACAGCAAGGTGCTAAGCAACGCAGTGAGACCCTGTCTCTAAATAAAATACAAAATGGGTCTGGGGATGTGGCTCAGTGGCCGAGTGCCCCTGAGTTCAATCCCCGGTATCACCCCTCCCCACCCCCACAAAATGGAGCTGAATAAATGACTCAGAATACAAAAAAGGACAAATATATTGAAAATATAGAAAGAAAGTTAAAAGAAAAAGCTATTAAAATGAAATAGTCTAACATAATAATAACTGGAGTTCCAAAAGAAAGAATAGGGATACAGAGGCAAACTTTAAAGAGACAAAAACTTAGGATTTTTTAAAGCCAACAAAAGACTGGATTCAAAAACGTAGAAAGCACAACATATACCACAAGGTGGAAAAGTGAATTTAAAAGTAAAGCCACACTTAGACATACTGAAAAGCTCTTAGAGGCAGCCAGCAAATTAATGAGATTGCCTGGTGCAGTGGTGCACGCCTGTAATCCCAGCTGCTCTGGAGGCTGAGGCAGGAGGATTATAAGTTTGAGGCCAACCTGTGCAATTTAGTGAGATCCTGTCTCAAAATAAAAAATAAAAAGGGCTGGGGATGTGGCTCAGAAGAGCACCCCTGGGTTCAATCTCTGTACTGCAAAGAAAATAAAATCACTATTTCAAATAGTTGAGGATGCAGCCAGAATTCTACTTAGAAGGAAATCAGTAGGCTTGCTAGGAATCAAGGCACAAAGAATCCAACCCACAGAATGTAAATAGAAAGATATACTAAATATAAGAGCAGAAATTAGTGACATAGGAAACAAAGATAGAGAAGATGGCAAAGTCACAGGTTGGATTTTAGATAACTGATGGATGACTCTTTGATAAAACTTATCAAGAAAATAAAAGAGAGAAGAGGCTCAAATAAATAATTTTAGGTATAAGACAAAGGTAAAATGATAGAATAAACAGAAATTTAAAAGATAATGAGAATATTACACATGAGGTTATTAAAATAAGTTTGAAGATTCAGATGGAATATACAAATATATAACTTACCAAAACTGTCTCAGGAAAACAGAAAGCTTTAATATTCCTTGAAATCACTAAAAAACTTAAATCAGGAATTTAAAATCCCCACTAAGGCCCAGATGATTGTGCAGCAATCTAAACTTTCAGGAATTGAGTACTTCTATCTTTATAATTTCTTCCAAAAACTATTTTATTATTCTAATATTCTAATATTTCTTATTCTAAGAGGCTATGAGATATAATAAAACTAGACAAGAAAAATATGACAAAGGAAAAATCACAGGCCAAAGTCACTCCTTACATAGATCCAAAAATCCTAAACAAAGATATTAGCAAATTTAATCTTGTGATAAATATAAAAGATCACAAGTTATGACTCAGTTTGAGTTTTATTACAGGAAAGCAAGTGTGGTTTCCCATAAACTCTATGAATATCACATTAAAATTTTTGATTGTTTCAATAGCTAGAAGAGAATAAAATTCAATAACCCTTTTGCTAAAGGTTTTCTTGATTTGAAGGTGTCTTCCAAGGGTTCAGGTGTTGGAATTGGTTCCAAATATGGCACTATTAAGGAGAGGTGCAGAAGGGCATGGTGGCACATGCCTGTCATTCCAGCAACTCTAGAGGTTGAGGGGGAAGATTACAACTTTGAAGCCAGCCTGGGCAACTTATCAAGGTCCTAAGCAATTTAGTGAGACTCTGTCTCAAAAATACAAAGTAAGCCGGGCACATTGGCACGCTGTAATCCCAGCAGCTCAGGAGGCTAAGGCAGGAGGATCATGAGTTCAAAGTCAGCCTCAGCAAAAGTGAGGCACTAAGCAACTCAGTGAGACCCTGTCTCTAAATAAAATACAAAATAGGGCTGGGGATGTGGCTCAGTGGTCAAGTGCTCCTGGTTCAATCCCCAGTACCACACCCCCCCTCAAAAAAAAAACAAACAAAAAAAGAAAGAAAGAAAAAGTAAAAAGGAGTGGGGATATGACTCAATGGTAAAGTGCCCCTGGGTTAAATTGCTGGTACCAAGAAAAAAATGGTGTGGCTTGTTAGAGGAGAGGCCTGGTGGAAGGTGGTTGTATCATCACTGAGAGAATTGCTCTTGGAAGGAACTAATGTAGTTCTTGCCCCGTTAGTTTCTGCAAGAACAGGTTATAAAAAGAGCCCCCTGACCCCTTCCAGGTCTCTGGTTTCTAATCTGACCATGGGATTCTTCTCTCTACACATGTGCCTGCCACTGTGATGCCATCCACCATGTGCCAAAATTGATGGAGCTGCCCGATCATGGACTCTCAGCCTCTGAAACTGTGAGCTAAACAGACCTTTCTTATTTGTAAATTACTGAGCCGTGGATATTTTATTATAGCAACAGAAAATAGACTAAGACACAATCGTGATTTTTTTTTAAAGCCTCTTAACAAATGGGAAATAGAAGGCAACTTCCTTGACCTGACAGAGGTCATCTATTAAAAACTTAAATAGCAAATACTATTCAATTGGTGAAATACTAGTAGCAGCTCACCTAAAATAAGGATTGAGGACTGAGGATATAGCTCAGAGAGATAAAGCGTTTGCTTAGGCAGTGAGAGGCCCTTGGTTTGATACTCAGCAGCACCACAATAAAAACTACAACAAAAAATCAGGAACAAGACGAGGATGCCACTATCACCATTTCTACTTAATTATACCAGAGGTCCTAGCCAGTGCAAAAGAGGAAACTAATAAAAAAAAAAAAGATAGATAGAACAGGAGAGGAAGTTATAAAACTGTCATTATTTACCGATAACCTGATTACCTACACTGAAAACCCAAAAGAATATAAACCTTATTGGAAGTAAAAGGAGAGTTAAGACAGGTAGCTGCTTTAAATGCATATGAAAATATATTGAATTCTCATACACCAGCAACAATTGGTAAGAAAACATTAAAAATAAATGCCCGCTGGGTATAGTGACACACACCTGTAATCCCAGCAGCTCGGGAGGTTGTGGCAGGAGGATTACAAGTTCAAAGCCAGCCTCAGTAACTTAGCAAAACCCTAAGCAACTTAGCAAGACCCTTTCTCAAACTAATTTTTTTTTAAAAAAAAAAAGGGAGGATGTGGTTAAGTGCCCCTGGATTCAATTCTCGGCACTAAAAAAATAAATAATTAAAGTAATTAATTAACTAAACACCTTTTATAATAGCGATAAAAATATAATTCCTAGAATAAATCTCATACATCTGTGGGAGGACCATAATGAGAAAATTATAAATTATACAAGTTATATAGTTTTATTATAAACAGTAAAGAAGAGCAAGATATATACCATGTTCCTGGAAAGGAAAACTTGATACTTTAAAGTTCTCAGTTTTCACTAAAATGATCTATAGACTTAATACAATAAAAATCCAATAAGGTGTGTGTGTGTGTGTGTGTGTGTGTGTGTTTTGCTGGGGGTTGAACCCAGGACCTTGTGCTTGTAAGGCAAGCACTCTACCAACTGAGCTATATTCCCAGCCCCCCAGTAAGCTTTTTTAAAAAAAATCTAGTAAGCTATTTTAACAGGCTTATTCATTATTTAGGTACAGCACAGCCAATAGAACAAGAGAACTACTGTTGTTATCCTCACAGAATCCCTGGGGGCCCTTGGAGAAGCGCTGGGGTGGGTCAGGAGATCATGGGATGAGAGGGATGTGGACAAGCGCCCTCACTCTGGTTTCTGTGGGATGGAACAGGCAAGGCAAGGCCAGCAGGTTCAGGATTGCAGAAGGGTCCGGGGCACAGGGGCTGTCTCTAGTTGTCTGGTACCTGGCCTAAGGTGAGTAGAGTAGTTGTTCAGAGCCCTGAACTGTGAGAGCCCAAAGAAGGAGTATATGGGGGTACACACGTGTACCCCCAGAAGAGAAGTCCTCCCAAGGGACAGGTGACAGAAAGGCAGGGGGCCAGGGCAAGGTGACTCAGTCATAATATCAGGTTGTCCAGAATTAGGTGCATCGGTCATGAGCGTGTAGGACAGATAAGACAGTTTTTGGTTTATACAAGCTAGAAACATAGCTAAGACATAAACTTATCCCAAAATTTCTGTGGAAAAGTGAAATTCCAAGACACAAGCTAAGGTAACTCATGATGAATAAGATGTGGAAACTTGCCCTACCAAATATCAAGATGCATTTTAAAGTTATACTAATTAACACAATGTGGTAGAAGCCCAGGAATAGATAGAACAGAGAACCTAAAAACAGACCTGCATGACATGGAAACTCGAGACACCATATTTTATTGATTTTTAAGACACACATTTTGCATATTTTAATTTCTCTGAAATTAGAATGCCACTTACAATTGATAGCATCTATCATCACTCCTGGCCAGGGAGCAGATGCTTCATTGTTATGACCCCACAAATACTCAAACTAGACTTTGATTCCCATTGACTTACTTGTTATCTTTCAGCCAACAAATGATTTAAAGAATATTAGAAAAAGAAGTATGAGTCCTGGTGGTTTTTATAGCTACCTTCTGGTAAAACTGAGAAAGTATTTTTACTACAGTCTTCAGAATAGGTATCGGCAACATGGAAGAAAATTCCAGAAAAAGACACTGCAAGCACTCTTCTAAAAAGTCCTGCATTATAAAAAAAAAATGGACTATTAATACACAACAGCAGCTTTTGTGGTTCGTCCACAAAAACTTCATGCTGATACAAAAAAAAGCCAGATATAAAAAAAGTACATATTGTGAATCCATTCATATAAAATTCTTGAACAGGTAAGTTTAACCTATAGATAGTAAAATGTTAAGGGAATAGAACTCAATGGGGAGAGAAATCAGAAGGGAGGACAGCTCTGGGAATAGAGATTGACTGGGAATGTGCTCAAGGGATCTTTCTGGGGTGAAGGAAATGTTCTGAATATTGATTCGACTGTGTGCTATGTGGGGGGGTGTACAATTGTAGAGCATCAACAACTCATAGATTTCATATCTGTACATTTCAGTTGTATGCTTATTATGCTTCAAAAAATAAGTTTGAAGATTATGTATCAACAATGTTCTTGATGGTTCAAAGTTTCATATTCTGTGGAAAAACATGGAATCAGTTACTCCAAGGAGTGTCAGGGAAATGGTGGATAAGGACCTCTGAAATTCTCTCTCCATAAAAGCCAGGGGATAGGAGCAAATGTGGTCAGAATCAACATTTTCTGGACTCTAGAAATTAACCAAAGGCTTACAACAATCTAGGGAATATTTATTCTTGGAAATTGCTGAATCTCAGTGAGAACAGAGAGCTGTGTGGTATTTGGACTTGTCTTCCTCCCAGCCCTGACACTCCAACACTGCACTTGAAAGTTAGCAGCCCACAACCATGCTGAAACCAGCGCCCGGCAGCCACTGGAGAGCCTAGAAGAGGAGTAGAGCTCCTTCGAAGCCACCTTTCTGGAGATCAGTCAGGAACGTGATGGAGACTTCTAGATAGCAAGATTGCCTTTATTTGACCTGACTCCAAGTGCACTCCGTGAAAAAAAAAAAGCTCTTCCCGGACATTTGTTGATATGACTAGAGGCAATTATTTAACTTTGTGGCTGCCTGACAAGTTGGATAATAGTTGGATCAAAAAAGAGACACAAATAAAAAAGCTTAGAAGGGGCCAGGCATGGTGTCTCAGCCCTGTAATCCCAGCAACTTGGGAGGCTAAGGCAGGAAGATTCGTGAGTTCAAAGTCAGCCTCCGCAAAAACGAGGCGTTAAGCAAGTCAGTGAGAAGCCATCTCTAAATAAAATTCAAAACCGGGCTGGGGCTATACAAATATAGGAAAGAACTGACGGACCTTGAGGCACTGTGTAAGAGTGAAGTAAGGGTTAAGACTGGGCTATGTGACTGGGAGACTCATTGGTTCCAGACATTTAAGCTATTCCCTGTCCAATCATTAGCTGACAACTAAGCTAACCAAGCAGAGACTTCACGTGCAACAAAGGATACAGTCTTCACTGAGTTAAATCAGATGGATCACCAAGCAAACAACAAGAAGAAATAGCAACCATAATAAACTATAGGTAAGGGGAAGAATCCTGTCTGTTTGTGCTACTATAACAAAATAACAGAGACCAGGTGACACACCCCTGTAATCCCAGTGGCTCAGGAGGCTGAGGCAAGAGGATTGCAAGTTCCAAGGCCAGCCTCAGCAAAAGTGAGGTGCTAAGCCACTCAGTGAGACCCTGTCTCTAAATAAAATACCAAATAGGGTTGGGGATGTGGCTCAGTGGTCAAGTGCCCCTGGGTTCATCCCATTACTTGCCCCCCACCACCAAAAAAAAAAAAAAGAGAGAGAGAGAGAGAGAGAGAGAGAGAGAAAAGAAATATATTTCTCACAGTTCTGGAGGCTGGAAATCCACGATCAAGATGCCTGCGGTGTCTGGAGAGGGCTGATCTCTGCTTCCAAGATGCTGCCTTATTGCTGCATCCTCCAGAGGGGAAGAACACCACATCTTCACACGGCAGAAGGCAGAAGGGAATTTGGGCTGAATGCTATGTGAAGCCTCTTTCCTAAGGGTCTCAATCCCACTCACGAGGGAAGAGCCCTCCTGTCTAATTACCTCTTAAAGGCTCCACCCCTTGGTACCATCACATTGCCCATGAAGGCTTAACACTGGATTTAGAAGCAGACACATTCAAACCAGAGCAAAGTTGACTTACAGAGTTGACACATTATATTATTTAAAACATGGAATCTTTGAGAAAAAAATTATGAGACACATTAAGAAATGAGAAAGTATAACCCACATTGTGGGGGCAGGGAGGCAATGAATGGAAACAGTGTTTGAGGAAGCCCAGGCTTTGGACTTAATGGACAAGACACTCCCCATCCCCGTTTCCCAGTGCTAGAGGCGGAATCCGATGCCTGCTGGGAAAGCATTCTACCATTAAGCTACATCCCCAGTGCATAGACAAAGACTTTAAATCAACTATTTCTAATAACAAAGAACTAAAAGAAAAAGTTTTGGTTATTAAAATAATTTTGCACACAAATGTAACATAACCTTTTAATTCATCTTTTAATTTCATTAACCTTTCATTTTGTTTTACACTATGTGCAAAACAAAATGAAAGGTTAATGAAATTAAAAGATGAATGCCTTTAAATGCTCTCATGGAAAGGAAACCGTCCCTGACCCCATAAGCCTGCCACCTCCCCTTCCCAAACACAAGCTCTCTTCTCCACCAGGAGTCACCTCTAGCCTGGCCTTAGTGTCAGACGCCTCATTTCTTTTTTTTTTTTTTTTATTATTGGTTGTTCACAACATTACAAAGCTCTTGGCATAACATATTTCATACATTAGAATCAAGTGGGTTATGAACTCCCATTTTTACCCCAAATACAGATTGCAGAATCACCTCGGTTACACATCCACATTTTTACATACTGCCATATTAGTGACTGTTGTATTCTGCTACCTTTCCTATCCCCTACTACCCCCCCTCCCCTCCCCTCCCATCTTCTCTCTCTACCCCATCTACTGTAATTCATTTCCCTCCATGTTTGTTATCCCATTCCCCTCACAACCTCTTATATGTAATTTTGTATAACAATGAGGGTCTCCCTCCTTTTCCATGCAATTTCCCTTTTCTCTCCCTTTCCCTCCCACCTCATGTCTCTGTTTAATGTTAACCTTTTCTTCCTGCTCCTCCTCCCTGCTCTGTTCTTAGTTGCTCTCATTATATCAAAGAAGACATTTGGTATTTGTTTTTTAGGGATTGGCTAGCTTCACTAAGCATAATCTGCTCTAGTGCCATCCATTTCCCTGCACAATCAATCAACAAGTACATGAAAAAATGCTCATCATCTCTAGCAGTCAAGGAAATGCAAATCAAAACCACCCTAAGATACCACCTCACCCCAGTAAGACTGGCAGCCATGATGAAGTCAAACAACAACGAGTGCTGGCGAGGATGTGGGGAAAAGGGTACTCTTGTACACTGCTGGTGGGACTGCAAACGGGTGCAGCCAATTTGGAAAGCAGTATGGAGATTCCTGGGGAAGCTGGGAATGGAACCACCATTTTACCCTGCTATTGCCCTTCTCGGACTATTCCCTGAAGACCTTAAAAGAGACGCCTCATTTCTAAGCAGTTGTGTCCTCCTTTTCTAAACACTACCGTTTCATCCTTCCTGTCCTCGCTTTCCTGTCCTCCCCTGTCATCTCCTATCCGTCTCCCCTCCCCGCCCCTTGCCATTCCACAGTGTTCTGAGCAGTATTGTTCATAATTGCTCCAGACTGGAAACAACCCAGATTCCATCAGAAGGGGCTGTGTGAATAAATGGTACTATTCAGAGGATGCCCCGTTTTGCAGCAAGGAGAATAAATGACCTGTGGCTTGAAACCTATGAGCTGAAGCAAAACTTAGAAACATGGCGTGGCACGGGGAAAAGGCAACATGAAACCATTGTTATAAATCTCAGATACCAAGCAAAAGTTGAGCAACATCTTGCATAGGGATAATAATTGTTGATTTTTGTTTGTTTGTTTATTTGTTTTTTGGTTGGTTGGTTGGTACCAGGGATTGAACTCAGGGCACTTAAACATTGAGCCACATTCCCAGCCTTTTTTTTTTTTTTAATGATTTTTTTCTTTTGTTTTCTTCTTTCTCTTCCCCCTCCTCCTCCTCCTTCTACTTCTTCTTCTATATTTTTTAGACAGAATTTCGCTAAGTTGCTCAGGTACTTACTAAGCTGCTTAGTGGCTGGCTTTGAACTCATGATCCTCCTGCCCCAGCCTCCCAAGTCACTGAGAGTACAAGAGTGCACCACAGAGCCCAGCTTTTAAAATGATTTTTAGAACTATATTTTAAGGAAGCAAGACTGGTGAGCACAAAATTTGGGATAGATAATATACTGATGATTCTCTTTTTATAATGATCTTAGAAACAACAAAAGACTAATATTGTTTAGGAATATGCATATGTGGGTTTTTTAAAAACTATATACAAGTAAGGGAATGTCAGACTCAAAATTAAAGACAGTTTTTATTATTTCTAGGGAAGCAAGGAGGATATAATAGGAGAGCCACACACAAGGTTGTTTTTCTTAAGTCATAGGCTGGGTTCACAGCACATTTTTTTATTATCATGTTTCAGAATTTACAAATGTGTTTTATATGAAGAGCTTATTGGATCTGCACACAAATCATAAAAATTAAATTCTCCTTTTCACCAGCCATTCAGTTACTCCACTCAACAAATAGCTCTGTGAGCCAGGCACTGTGCTGGGTTCTACCAGCAGGTAACAAAACAGATACCACTGTTGCCCTCCCACAGGGCACAGCCCCCTGGACTTACTGCTGGAGAGCATGCTGAGCATGAGGGAGCTTTTGAAAAGTAAGAGCCAGGACAATTCATAATCAGAACCATCAGTTTCAGGAGACTTAGGAGATACCTTCTTGGTATCACTTGAAGGAGGCAATTTTAAAATTAGGATAATTAAGGCAGCCAACAGGAGATAGCAGAAACAGTAGACAAGCACTCTAAGGAATTCCCAGACACTGCCGATTCACTTCCATGAAGAAGTCTGAATTTGTCTAAGGTATTTATTTACCAAGACGGGATCTTGCTGTGTTGCTCAAACCAGCCCCAAGCTTATGGGCTCAAAGGATCCTCTGCCCTCAGCCTCCCTTGGAGCTGGAACTACAGGTGTGTGCCACTGGGCGTGGCTTTCTTTGTCTTAAGCAACATGAGATCTATGCATATATACACACATATACACACCCATACACACCCATACACACACACACACACAAACTTCCATGTTTACAGTCTCTCTCTGTGTCTCTTCATTGATGCATTAATAGTAGTAATGGGTGGTTGCTTTAGGAAAGCAGAGTTTGTTTTTACTGTCCTTACCTCCTGGAGTACATGTGATGGAATTCCTCAACAAAGCAGGGGTTAGGATGCGGGCCTGGTGGGAGGCGCTTGGGTCACGAGGGCGGAGCATTCTCCAGGAATGGTGGGTGTGGCAGGAGTTCCGACCCCTTCTCTAGCCCAAGCCCACTTGCCCTTTCGCTTTTAGTGCTTTTAGTCGATGGGGCTCTCGGTAAAAGCTATGCATATGTATCCACCTGATCTTGAACTTTTCGGCTACCAGAATCTTGGGCTCGATAAATGTCTTTTCTTCATGATTCCCTAGTGTCAGGATTTCTGTTACAGCAAAAGCAAATGGAGTAAGACACTTAGAAAATTAAAGAGGGAAACCCAAAGTTCTGATTTAAATTCTTGAGTATTTAAACCCCAAAGTCATGCTAAGACCCAACACTTTCTATTCTGAAAGAGAATACTGGAAACCCGAGTTCTCAGAAGAGTGACTGAACAATGGGTAAGATCTCCCTTGTCTCCCAGCCCAGCACCACCCCTGTCAGCAGCCAGTCCCAGACAAGTCCTGCAGCTTAGTTCAGCCCAGCTTCCTGACCCGCAGGGGGGATGAGAACCAGCCTATCCGCTTGCATGAAGACTGACAGAGGCCAGGATGCTGTCTGGCTCAGTTCCTGGTACATAGTAAAAGAAGCAGTGTATGTGTGTGAGAGTGTCTGTGTGTCTGTGGCTGGCATGTGTGTGTAGGCACGTACAGATGATGACCAATATGGTGACTCCTACCAGACGTCTCTACAGCAGACTCCACTGCAGGAAGGTTTATCTGAAGCTCCAAGGACCCTTTTGGAAGTGTGCTGTGGCTGAGGTCAGTTGCTCAGTCCCATCCACGTTCCTGTTAGTCTGTGTCCACAATATCTGCCATTGCCACCAGGTGCTTTCCCTTGTTTTCTTAATATCAGTGATCCCTCAATCAACTCACTTCCCCCCTTTCCTGCAGGGAGGCAGGCGGCAGGGTCAGAGGTAGAGAACACACAGCCTGGAGCTGCGCTGCCTCTGCCAGAGATTCAGTGTGGCTTCCGCCCCTTTCCAGCCCGATCTCACCCCCAGCTACCTCAGTTTCCCCATCTAGAAAATGAGGGTGACTACAGTTCTCACTGCAGAGACTTGTTATTAGCATATGAGAATCACAATTTCTTTTTAGAAAACATTTAAAACAGACCATTCCCAGAGTAAGTGCTGTAATGTAAATGGAAACCATATACTTTGCCACCAGACTTGGAAAGAAATACAATCTTAAAATGAATTTTTAAAAATTATTTGAATCTGCCAGGCATGGTGGTGCACACCTGTAATCCTACCACCTTGGGAGGATGAAGCAGGAGGATCACAAGTTTAAGTCCAGTCTCAGCAATTTAGCCAGACCTTTAGGAACTTACCAAGACCCTGTTTCAAAATAAAATTTAAAAATAAAATAAAATTTTTTATAAAGGACTGGGGAATGTAGCTCAGTAGTAAAGAACCCTGGGTTCAATCCCCTGCACCTACTCACCCCCAAAAAAGTTATTTTAATTTATTGAATATTAAATTCTAGCTAAGTATTTACCTGCTTGGGGGTGGGGACCCCCTTGAAGACCTTTTGTCTCTTTTTAAAAAATGAAACAGAAAGTAGAAGTCTAGGCAAGTCTAAAGATTTGCCTTGCCAGCACCAAACTGTGAGATGGCCTTTTCCCTCAACAGAAAAACCTGCAAGAGAATTAGCAAGAGTAACTTTTGCATTATACCACCACCCAAATCACCCCCCAGACCCACTAGGAGTGGGTAGTACATGTTCTGGAAAATTCTAGAAAAGCCATTAAGATGTAAAAAGTTGCTGAAGTGAGAGGTGTCCTAGAGTAGCCCATATAAATGAAAAATGAAAGCAGCCATCCTGTGTCGATCTATTTATCACAAACATCCCCGAGTTGAGAGTGAAGTATCTTGCACTGGGAGGTTGAGTCTGTTTTCACTTTGAATTTGAAGCTGTGTTGTCCTAGGCACCGCCAGGGTGGGACTGTCACTCACCAAGCCTCCTTTCTGTCCTTGATCTGGGGTGACTCAGCGCTTCCGGGAGGTGATTCCAGGTGACAGCCTACAGCCAACTTGCCTTCTCTTTCACAGACAGAAGAGAAGGCTCTTCATTTCCATGCATTTATTCTTTAGCCACCTGAGACAGTGGCTAGAGGAGTGGGAGGCAGATTTGGGATCTTGGCCCCTCCAAGCCTCCTGTCTGGCATGTTCCAGGTTACAAGCACCTGTAACTCGTCAGTCTTGGTGCGCCCTGACGGACAGGGTGAGGACCCTGGTGCATCTTCCCTCCTTAAGAGGATTAAGGGGGATGTTTCGAAAGCAGAGCTCCATCCCTGGAGGGCAGGTGCCACAGAGCCATCAACACACAGTTCTGCATAATCAGTTCAACACCAGAACAACAAAAATGGGATGGGAAGATTAAAAAATAATCCAGATTTCATAGCACTGAGGGGTATGATGAAATGGGGAATCGGTGGGAGCATTAAACCCAGAATCACAAAGCACCCTCATTTCACTCTCTTAAAACCTCAAAGCTGAGATTGGAAACAACACGCATGCCCTTGAGAGACTCCTTCTCAGTCCCTCCTGAAACAAAGAAGGTCCACTCCTGAGGTTCTCTCTGAGGATGAACACAGGAAAAGCTCCGAAAATCCAGTTACCTTGAAAGGGTGTCACAAAAAATCAGCTTGACCGTTTTCAGTTAGGCAGGGTCCTACTTAGTTCCCTTCCCCAGGAAGTTTCTCCACTTCCCTTGGTGAGATACTCAGGTACCTGAAAGGCACCACCTCCTTTGAAGTTTTGTCTGGGTGCCAGAGGGGACTCCAGGGAGCTGCTTGAGAGCCAGGGCACACAGAGTGCTCAGCCTGCTGGCCTCCTCTTGCCCTCCTGCTCTGTGGTTTATGTAATGTGCTTGGCCCAGGAAGCATGGAGCCCGCCCCCCAGCGCTACAACCTCCCCACACTCCTGGGCATTCAGCCCAGGGTCTGCCTGGGTTCCAACTTTCTCCTCCCTCCATCATCCTTCTTGAACTCTTTTCTCCTGCTCCTATGGCTCCCTCTTCTTCTTCCCTATATCCATTTCTATTTTATGAAGTCTAAATAACTAGACTTCTACATTCTTCCACAACCAAATCCAAAAACCAGAAATGGGGCTCTGACAACAGGTCTGAAGTCTGGCTACTGGGTCTGCCCAGAAAGTCCTCGTCTGAGCTGGCCCTCAGTGAGTACATGATGAAGTGAGCACTGCTGGGATCTTCCGTGTTGGCTTCCTGGCAGAATCTGGATTTCATCCTGCTCATTTGTGAGAGGAAAGCAGTTTCAGACACCAGGTCTCTAAGCCACATCCTTTTTTCCCCCTCCAAACACTGAGGTTCCAGAAGCTTCCATGATTAGCCCGCACCAACAGCTGCACGTCCTCAGTCTTCACAGCCAGGAGAGTGTACCTTGTTAACCACGAAGGGTGTGATCCTGCCATGACAAGAGCCCCCGTCCCTGGCTGGGACACGCGGTGGACAGGAACAGTGCCAAGTGCTTGACAGACATCCCAGCATTCAATCCCAAAGCCCCAGGAAGTAGGAACTAGTAGCTTAATTTCACCAATGATGAAAACAGGGCTCCAACTCAATTACCCACAGTCATACAGCTCGTTAAGGGCAGAAAACATTTCCACAGCAGGTCTCTGGCGACCCAGGGCCTCTGCCCTTAATTATGGCACCATCGTGTCATTGTGCACAGAGGATCCCCAAGAGGCCCTGATGGATCACTGGGCTGGGGTAATTTTGATTTAGGTATATATAGCCAAATTACCTCCACCCCTAAAATATTGTTCTAGGTTTCCTCACACTGTTGCTGAATAGAAATACTGATATAAATCAGTCTGTGTTTATTTTGTATTCTCTCTCCCCCCACCCCGTCTCTTTTCCTCTCTTTTGCCACCTATCAGCCACAATATTTTTCATGTTTAAAACAGAAATATACATGCATGGGTAAAAACACTTTTAAAACAAATATATCACAGATATTTGCCAACTGGCTGACAATTTTCTAAAGGATTTAACCATTTCATGTGAATGGATTTAGATTTGAATAACTATAGGTGGCATATTGCGGAAAACCTAAAATTTGAACTCATACTCTGTGGCATGGGGCTGTGGAAGGGACCTTCAGCAGATTAACCTGAGTTTTTTGTTTTGTTTTGTTTTTTTTTACCTGCTAGGAGGGGACATAGTATCTATGGAGATCAGACAAGGACATAGACAAAAAGCCCATCACGGTTCCTCACGGAGCATCATTACTCTTCTCAGGTCCTTTTTGGGTTTCCTTAAGTAGGGAATACAGACTTATTTATATGCTCTTACTAAATTCTTAAAAATTGAAAATGTGGTCCAATCCAAATTATACAAATATATATAAGATAAAATTATCTACCATGCATAAAATCCTTTGAAAAGAATGACACAATAACTATCAACTGACATTTTATTTAACATGATATAGTGCTGTGGCCTCAGTATAAAGTGACCTTAACTGCTTCCAATTCCTTCCTTATTTTTACTGCAACAAATCATATGGTGAAGGAAGACCTTCATCAGGGTCACACAACTCGGAAGAGCTTCTTGGAGATGTGTTCGGGCATCTCTGGGGATGGTGGAGGAAAGCCTCGTTAATTGACTTTAATGAGGCTCCTCCCCCCACAGGATCTGTCCTGTCTCCCTTCTGACATGTCAGATCCTCCGTAGCTGCAACATTTCCTCTGTCTTTTGTATCCTTCCCCCAACACCCAGCCAACCCCAATCAAATAAACTATAAACAGGTAGCTCATACCCGATACTATATCAGGGCACACAGAGAATAAAAGAGCAGCAATTGCAGTTCTACCTGGAGGGACAGATAATCCTGTCAAGCACTCCGGGCAGAGGCTGAGCCTGGATATGATTGCTGGTATCTGAATTTTTCAATATAAGTTCTGCAAAGCCCAGAAACTTTTAGAAGACTACATAATACAACAGGAAGAGCCAATCGATTCATTCATCCACAAATAAATAGAGCTGTACATTTATTAATTTCCTGTATGTGTCAGGGAGTGGAGAGACAGCAGCAAACAAGGCTTGATCCCCTGACTCAGGGAAAGCCCCATGGGAAGAGAGGAAAGCAAGGTCACAACCTGTTACAAGTGCGATGGCAGATGGCCCAGAACATGAGGAGGACCCAAAAGGGAGCAGAATCCAGGCTACAGGCCATGAGCTAGAAGGAAGGATGGGGCAGGAAAGGCCTTAGGGGCAAGATGATCTTGATAGTGTCTCCCAAGATAAACTTGAATCTGAAGGGACATGGACAGAAGGATAAGTCCAAGGGATGTGGTGGCCCTGTGTGTCCAGAGGGGACAGTAGAGAACTATGGGAGGCAGGAGAGGAGTGCTAAATCACACAGCAGGAGAAAAAGTCAGGTGTGGTGCTTGACTGTAGTCCCAGCTATAGGGGAGGATGAGGCAGGAGGATGGAGAGACCCTGTCTCACACACACACACACACACACACGCACACACACAAAGGCAGAGGAAAGGGTGGGGGGAGATCTGACTACAGATTAAGTCAAAAACTGTCTGACCATCCCTGCTTCCTTCTGGATACACATGTGTATTTGATCCAGAAGGAAGCAGGGATGGTCAGACAGTTTTCAACAGAGCTGGACAGTTGGAGTTGCATTTTTAAAAGGTGGCTGGGGGGACTGGGATTGTGGCTCAGTGGTAGAGCACTTGCCTAGCATGTGCGAGGCCCTGGGTTCAATTCTCAGCACCACATAAAAATAAAATAAAGATATTGTGTCCAACTACAACTAAAAAATAAAAAAAGCGCAAAAGGAAGTAGGGACCCCTCGCACCCTTAAAAAAAAAAAAAAAAAAAAGATGGCTGGAGCTGGCAGCAAGCATGAAGGATGGACTGGCCAGAGTCTGCAGGGAAGGAAACTGGACAGGAGCCTGTCTCCGTGGTCAAGATGAGGAATGAGAGGCCCCAACCAGGACAGGGGAGAAGGAAAGAGAAGGGGAGGGCGCTCTCGGGAGACAGACGTTAATCCCAGCAGGCCAGCAGCAGCGGGTAGTGAAAGGCGAAGGACAGGGCAGTGGTTCTGGTACCCTTGAAGTCCCTCCCGATAGCTGGTCA
This sequence comes from Urocitellus parryii, assembly GCF_045843805.1. Lineage (NCBI taxonomy): Eukaryota > Metazoa > Chordata > Mammalia > Rodentia > Sciuridae > Urocitellus > Urocitellus parryii. Next base: position 179,396,271 of record NC_135531.1, read on the forward strand.
TGAACAAGGCTCGCTCGCTGGGTAACCTTGTGCAGGTCCTCACCTTGCAGTGCCGGCTCTGCATCTGTGGGATGGAGACAGGGTCCAACAGAGCCCACCTCACAGGGTGGTGTGAGCACCAGTGAGCATGCGCTGTCAGCTCTCCCTGGATTCCACCAACCACAGATAGAAAACAATTTCTTTTTCAAATTGTGTCTATAAAATAGATACAGACTTTCCCCCTTGCCATTAGTCCCTAAAATGATACAGTATAACAACTATTTGCATAGTGTTTACATTGTATCAGCTAGAGATGAATTAGAGTATGGGGGAGGGTGTGCGTAGGTTATGTGCAGATACTACATCATCTTGTAAAGGGACTTGAGCAGTAACAGATTTTGGCATTTGTGTGGGGGGCAGGCGGGGGTGATCCTGTAACCAATTCCCCTGGACACCAAGGGACAACTGTATGCACAAGGGCTTTAGCAAGGCTGGGCCTAGGAAGCACTCCATAAATGCTGCATGTTTTACCTCAGTCTCTCTTCCAATAGCTTAGCCCGTTAGGGCTTGCTGAACTTCATTGTGGGACAGATATTAGGAATTTTTTTTTAAATATTTATTTATTTATTTTTAGTTCTCGGCGGACACAACATCTTTGTTGGTATGTGGTGCTGAGGATCAACCCGGGCCACACGCATGCTAGGCGAGCGTGCTACGGCTTGAGCCACATCCCCAGCCCCAGATATTAGGAATTTTAAAATACATCTTTTGTTAGTTTAGAAGGCCTGTCCAAGGAAGTCCCCCAGAAGGGAAGAGAACCTCAACTCAGCCCAGAAGGTTCTTATGCCACAAAAAGGAATTTCAGGACCCATCGGAAGAGGCACTAAAGTTTATTTAGGAAGGCAAAGCTATTTATTCAGAAAAGCAACGGGGCAGGATATGCACTCAAAGGGAGGAGTGCAGGCCCTACACAGTGACAGGCACTCTTGGGGTCACAGGCTCTTCTTTGTAAAGGCAGCTTTGTAGACAGTGAACCTGGGAGGCACATGGGGTGACCTCAGACTGCTGAGCTCAACTCTCCTGCCTGCGGAGCACAGGGCAGCCATAGAGGTCTGTTCTTTCAGGATCTCTAGGTTGACTTCATCCAGGTAACAGACAACATTTGGAATACACCCATATCATAAGTCTCTAACAATACTTTCCCTTGGCCTTATTAAGAAAATATGTTGCATGAACTAGCAATGTGTGCAGGCATCAATCATCTGGACTCACAGTAAGATTCAAGGGCTTTTTATAACTTGGGGAATAAAGGTGGGGTGTTCCTGGAGCTTTATAGATTTAAAGGTACAGCTTCTTTTCTCTTCCCTTTAGTCTCCTTTCTAGCTATCTTTATTTCTCTGTCCTACCTCAGGTCTACAGGAACCTGGTAAGTGGGACATCTAGGTCCTCAACAGGTTAACAGTTCTGGTTCTTCTCATGGCCAAAGATCCACTCACCCCAGGGGGGACCTGTACTCACATTGCCCAGACCACCATACAGTGCAGATGGTGATTTGAAGGGAAGGCTAACAATGTGAGTTTGTTTTTTTTAATAAGAGGTTAGACATACATTTGAGTTCAATCTTCCCCCACCCCACCCCCAGAAATTGAACCCAGAGGTGCTCCACCACTGAGCTATGCCCCAGACTTTGATACAATTTGTGAAGAATGAAAGTGATTGGAAGAGTCCGAATTGATGGAGCGGAGAGAGCTCCCACTACAGGGCTGACAGAAAGCCACTCCTGCCTGAAGGCAGCCTCGTGCCCTCAGAATCCCAGGAGCTTCAGGCCTTGCCTGGGTTGGAGCCTGGGTATTCTCTGGAATCCAGGATTGAAGCATATTAGAGAAAAGGGGTAAATCCTATGCCAATTCCCTGACCCTGCTCTCAGAGGGTAAATAGATAAATAGGATTGTTCTCAGGAGAAACTGATTAATTGCTGAAAAAAAATCTCCAGAAATGAACATTAAAAGTTTATAAGTTGATCATATATTAGTCAGAGTAGTCTTAGCTATGCTGTGATCACAGATTAATTTTCAAATCTCAATGGCTTAATCATCAGACGCATTTCGTGAAAGCAGAGGTCTCCTCTCTTCAGCAGCTGTCTTGTCCATGTGGGGCCTCAGGAATTCAGGCTGCTCCATCTCCTGGCTCTGTCATTTTGTATGTCACTTCCACGACAGACAGAAGACAGAACTGTGCTCATTGGCTTGTAATTGTTGCACTGGGTAGAGCCCAGTCATGTGCCGCCCAGCCATGGTCCGCCCACCAGCAGGGAGGTGGGGAAAGGGGGGGAGCCACGGAAGCATGTGGACATGCTGATGGTTACCATCCCTGGTGAAAGTGTCCTGGCCCCAAGTGCCCTGCAACACACCTGCCCTGCAGCAGCCTACCCCTGACTCCCTAGTGCATACACATACCAAGTTCAAGCAACATTTGAGAAAAACCCTCCAGTACAATAAAAGACATGACCAAAAAAGAAGGAAAGGAGAACCAGAAGAACAAAGGTAATGCAGGAAGCAGATGAAAATAAAAACAAATAATATAATCTGCAGGTCCTAAGGAGCATTTAGTAATTTAAGCTTAAATATAAAGAGACAGACATTTGAGAATTACCTCTACCACATCACAAAAAAGCAAAGTAAGCAACTGGGAAAAGGAACCCAGAGGAAACAGAGAAAACACAAGGAGCAGAATAAGATGTTTTAATAAAACAACATCCTTAGTAAAGAGATTATAGCCGGGTGCAGTGGTGCGTGCTTATAATCCCAGCCACTGGGGAGGCTGAGGCAGGAGTATTTGGAGTTCAAAGCCAGTCCCAGCAACTTAGAAAGGCCCTTAACAACTCATTGAGATCCTGTAACTAAAACAAAATAAAAATTTAGAAAAAGAAGAAAGAAAGAAATTATACCTATAAAATAAGCAAATTATTATTATTATTTTGGTAGTGGTACTAGGGATTGAACTCAGGGACATTCTACTACTGAACTACATCCCCAGTCCTTTTTAGTTTTTATTTGGAGATAGGCTCTCATTAAGTTGCCCAGGCTGGCCTTGGAACTTGCAATCCTCCTGCCTTAGCCTCCTGAGTCACCGGGATTACAAGTGTATGCCACTGTACCCAGCAAAACAAATGATACTTTAAAAATTTGAGAACTAGAAATAAATTGAAAACATAAAAGCAGAAATATTTACCAATCAATGGAAAAATAGGAAAATAAAATTCACTAAATTTCCTAGACAAAAAGGAAAACCAGAAGACAAAATTAAAAGTTCTACATGATAAAATAAAGATGTTGTGTCCACCGAAAACTAAAAAATAAATATTAAAAAATTCTCTCTCTCTCTCTTAAAAAAAAAAAAAAAAAAAAAAAGTTCTACAGGAACAATCCAGGAAGTTCAACCTCTGGCTAACAGGAATGTTTATTACAGAGAAGAAAAAAATCATCAAAGAACCTCAACAAGAAAATTTCCTCAAACTGAAAGCCCTGTTTCCAGAGTGAAAGGGATCACTAAATATTAAGTTCAAAGCCTGAAAACACCCCCTCACTGAAGTATACTTCAGTACCCAGGAAAAAGAGAATATCCTAAAAGTTTTTAGGGAGAAAAACTTGTGTATATACAAGGAAATGAAACTAGAATAGCTGTGGCTACCTCAGCTGCTTCCTGTAAGCAATGGGCCAGGCCTTCCACCTCAAATTCAACACTCACCAAAAGTGTCCAAGAGGAACACACATTTCAAATATGTAGCTTCCATGTGTTCATTCTCAGGAAACAACTAGAAACTAGATCACAGTGAGTCAGTGAAACGAGGCGGCCAAAAATGCAGGACTCTGGAAACCAGAAGCCAAACAAGGAAGAGAAGCCCCAAGATAAGGGCGACACAAAGTCCCAGGGCAGCCTGGTCTTCCAGCAGACCAAAGGACCAACCTATCCAAATGGGAACACACAGATGTTTCAGAAAAGGGGATAGGTGGTGTCTGACAGGCTGCAATAGCTGGGGATGGGGATGGGGATAACAAAAGTCTTATGACCAGTCTGGGACAAGCTTATGTAAGTACAGCGACAACTATGCAAGTGAGGGGGAAAGCTTATTTTTTAAATGTCCAAGAAAAGGCACAACCATAACCTGTAAACACTGACTGTTAACTGAAAACCTTCACAATGTAGGGTGAGAGCAGGGGACAGGCCTATGAAAAGAGTGTGGGCTAAATCTTCACCCATCATAACAGGAAGTCAACAGGTTCCTCCTGGAATGGACAAGTCAAGCAATGGGAAAGTATCAGGTAAAATATGGAGAAAGCAGAAGAAACTGCTAAGAGAGTATAAAATAGTTGCTTTTGAACCCTGAGACCAGGGAAAGGAGTTAAGTTAGTATTATTATTTTTGTAGTGCTAGGGAAGGAACCCAGGGCCTGGCACATGCTAGACAAGCACTCTACAGCTGAGCTATATACCCAGGCCCAGGAAAACCATTATATGAGACTTTCAGTCCTATTAGATTTTTAATTGGGTAAAAATGAAAAAGGTATATATATTTTAATTCTTATAAAAGGGAGATAGATCCTTTTGATAATTTGGAAGCAGAAGTTTGTACTACTCACCGTTTTTATTAAATTATTCTTTTTGTTCAAAAATGAATCCATGTGTATGTGTTACATTGCCCTCCCTTAACTACTAGGTTAGGCCAACTGGTACCTTGTATGTGAATTTGCAATTATAAACACATGTATGAAAGAAAATTCATATTTTTTAAAAAATATCTGATTCCAAATTCCCATCTAATTTGTAATTCAATATGGGACATAATTGGCTTCCCTATCCACCTGCACCTCCCCGTTATGCAAAGATCCTGGGGCAAAATACTCCAGGGGACTCCTGGTGTTCAGTTCAGTTTCCCAGAGATGCCTGTCATCTCAATCCATAGGCTGCTCCCATACTGAGCAGAGGCCTGGAGTCTTGGTCTGAGTGGGAGCAGCATAGGGGCAAATATTAAACCCCTCTGATGTTGGTCCACTTCCCCAGAATGCAGACACCCACCAACGGTGGACCCCACAGGCCTCCATCCCCTCCCAGCCTAGGGGAACTACTCCAGCTCCCATCCCTCCTCTCCCTCCCCTATACCTCAAGTCACTCAACAAAATCTCCCTGACTGGCTAAGACTTTCAGGCAAGACTCAATTTGCCTTCAAGCTGCTTTAGCTTTCAACCCTACAAGCACCCCTGGGCTAGGACACCAAAGAGCCTAACTTCTTGCAAAGACAGAAGAGAGAAGGCAGAAAACCACATGCAAATTGTTGTCTCATAAAGCTACTCTGCCCCCATGAACTGGGGACCCAGAAGAAGATCAGTACCAGGAACTTGCCCAGCAGGTCCCAATACATTCCTGCCAAATACTGGGAACTTGAGACTGTAGAATGTGTACTAGGTAAGGGGAGTCCTCTTCAACCCAGGATGGTAAGAATTTGGAAGACAGGGACCTGGGAGGAGTTTGCATACTGTGTTCTGCACCTACCACAAATAAGCCTTCTGTGATTCTCCTTCTTAGCTTCTATGTTTTGTTTTACACTTAACCTTGTTTTCTCCCCAGCATCTTAAGCTAGAAGCATCTGTAGCTGTGGAGTATGCATTAAAGAGCTTCATGGCATTGCCAGGACTGGGACTGAAGCTACATACCAAAGGACCCTCCAAAACTGTAATGAGACCCTGCCATCTCAGACTTATTCTCGGGTTCTGCTCCTAGCCTCAACTCAATCCTCTGCCTATAATAGTTCTATATCATGCCCAGAGTCAAGCAGAACCAGGCAGAAAACCTAGGGAGGCACTATTTTGCACTCTGACAGATTCGTTTTTACTGTGTTCATGACCTAAAATGAAATATGCTTGATTTTTACATCAAGAAACAGACACAAAGTCTTATGAACTTATGTACTATGCAAAGAGTTAATGGCATTGCCTGATCTCACATGAAAGTGTCCAGTCTTCAGGAGAAAGAGGAACATCTCCTCCTGTAGAGTAAGTCCTATGTCCCTGCAGTGGGAGTCACTCTGCTCCCAAAGCTCTGGCCACTGCTTGAAGGCTTGCTTTGCTTGTATAAAAAGACAGCTCCCAAGCCCCTCTGCCACTGTGCAGAATACATTCTGCAATTGGTTTGGGACCAAATTTATTTAAGCATCTCACCCCGGCCAAACAAAGCAAGCTGCATATAATGCAGTGTATTTGGAAGCATTTAGCAAAAGATCTATTAAAATTTGCTCACTGCCTTTCAATCCTCAGCTTTTAAAAATAATCCTCAACAAATAAGCAGGGGCATTGTCTGAAGTGTTAACACGTTATTGGTATTCTACAAATAAGTAAGACGATAGAGGTACAATGACTACAGTAAGGTATTGGATTTGAAGTAATTAGGCACTGACTTAAAAAAGATTTTAGGCAGTAGCAATCTGCGATGGCTTTAGAACACTAGTACAACATGTCACACCATTTATAAGCTGAAGGCTTTGACTTTTAGCTTAAGGACTGACTTGCAGGTGGACAAACCTACCCTACCATGCACTGTCATGAACAAATGACTCACCATCTCTGCCACCCTGTCCTCCAGGCCTCGGCAGACTCTGCTGCCACCTGGTGGTTGAAGTTGGAACAAGAGGGTGAGTCCAGGGCGGATTTCACTCCACCTGACCTCATTGCCTAGACTCTATTCTACAAAGAATATTGGCTAAAACGCCAGGAAAGTTGTCATATTGGAGGAACAGCCAATTTATACTATCTGTAGGTTAAAGGCTAAGCATTTGTTGGCTGGTACTTGGGCAGGTATCTGGAAAATTCAGGCTGCCAAACCAGTCTTTGCAAGACTTTTTTTTCCCAAAGAGTCTATCTGGACTCCTCTGCACCCATTCATTCCTCCACTACACTCCATAGTGGTTGAAGCAATATATGCCCCAAAATAAAGGGGTAGCGGGGCACGGTGGTGCATGCATGCAATCTCAATGACTAGGGAGGCTGAGGCAGGAATTCAAAGTCAGCCTCAGAAATTTCGTGAGGTCCTAAAGCAATTCAGTGAGAACCTGTCTCCAAATAAAATATTTAAAAGGTCTGGAAATATGGCTCTGTGGTTAAGCACCACTGGGTTCAAACCCTGGCACCAAAATAAATAAATAAAGAGGTGACTTTATTCTTACAAAAAGGACATTTAATTTTTCTGCTGTTATTAATGAGCCCATTAACAACTGGCAAACATTCCTAGCAGAAGAAGGGACATGTAAGAGAATCACTTGACAGGTAGCATGCTCCTGGTTATCCTCATCCAATAACAAGCTACCTCGGCAAAAGAAGGGGGAAGGGAAGGATTCTTGGAAAACAAAATAAGTCCTTCCCTGGGTCCCAAGAACATTGCTGGGCTATGTGGCAAAGCTGACAGGTAGATGAGAAAGAACTGTCAGGCAGCAGAATGCACCTGCCTGGTAGCAGAAGGCCTGTCTCCACTACAAATGTTCAATGTGAGCTATAGCTCAGCATCTAAATTTTCTGTGTGATGGGATAAATATTCTTTCTAAGCAACCTATCATTGTAGGAGGATCACAAGTTCAAAGCCAGTCTCAGCAACTTAGCAAGACCATGCCTCAAAATAAAAAATGAGGAGGACGTGAGGATGTAGCTCAATGGTAGAGCACGCCTGGGTTCAATCCCAAATACCAAAATAAAATTTTAAAAGGCCCCTCATTGTGATAGAAACTGTCCCCAAAATAGAGTACACACATGTTAGGCACCATGCTAAGTCATTTTGCTGTAGCCTCAGAGCAACTCTGTGAGGTCACTGTTATCCCCATTTAATGGAGCAAGAAACCGAGTCCTGGAAAGGCTGGGCTGCTTGCCCAAGGTCATACCTCTAAGCTAGCGACAGTGTGTGCAGGCTTCCAACCAGGGCTGTCTGATTCAGAGCCAGGGTTCTTTCCTCCTCATCACGCCTGCCTAAAGCAAACACACTAAGATAAATAATTCCAACCCATGCAAAAGCACACCATTTGCCTTTTCCAATTTGTATAATTTTAAATGTCATCGCAAGTTCACTTCTAGGTCACTTTTAAAACAAGCAACTTTGCTTTAAGGCAAGTGGGGAAAAAATTCTGCTGTAATTTGTACGGTTGTAGAATCCACTGTTCAGTTTTCTACTCAGCTTTCCAGGGACAGTTCAAACAGAAACAAATGACAATGTAGGACACTTATCTTGCCTATTGTGAATAACCGCCATGGCGGGGATTTTTAGATTTTTTTTTTTTTTTTTTTTTTTTTTTTTACTAGCTGGTTTAAAAAAAAAAAGTCTTCACAAAGCCAGGATTGCCTCTGGGCATACACAGGAACTCAGCAGCAGAGAAGCAGTCAGACACGTGAAAGTGCAGGTACCAGAGTACAACTGGATTCAGAACAATACAAACTAGCTTTTAACATGATTTTTAAATCTTATTTCCTTAACTCTGAAACACAGGGCTGCTAACCCATTTATTCCAGAGCCCAGTCTACATCAGTTTGCAAATCCAATGATTATAAATTTATCCAATGTACACAGATCTACTGCATGTACTGGGCTATTCAATGAGCTTCAAGAATCTGTAAAGTTTTGCTTTAAAATTCAAATACAGCTGGTTACTGTGCCTGTAATCCCATGACTCAGGAGGCTGAGGCAGGAGGGTTATAAGTTCCAGACCAGCCTGGGGGAATTTAGTGAGACCCTGTTTCAAAATAAAAATTAAAAGGGCTGGAGATATAGCTCAGTGGTAGAGTGCCCCTAGGTTCAACCCCCAGTACCCCCCCTACACACACACAAATTAAATTCAATTTCAAAATACAATAGGCCAGCATTCATCTAAGAGATATGCTGGTCTATTAAGGACCAGCTACTGTTCTATTCACTGGGAATGTTGTAATAGCAGAAGTCACAGCAGAAAAAGATTTTTTTTTTTTTAATACTGGGAATTGAACCCAGGGGTACTTAACCACTGAACCATATCTCCAGCTCTTTTTAAAAATATTTTATTTAGAGGCAGGGTCTTGCTAAGTTGCTTACGGCCTCAAAAAATTGCTGAGGTTGGCTTTGAAGTCACAATCCTTCTGTCTCAGTCCCCGGATCCACTGGGATTATAGGCGTGCACCACTGCACCCAGCCAAAAAGACATTTTTAAAGAGTAACACAGAGTTAAAAGACCAGGAAATCCTGCAGGATGTGGGTGTTAGCTATTTTATATAAGGTGATCAGGGAAGACACCTGACAGAAATGAGATGACAACTCATGTACATAGACAGGGAAAAGGCCTCACAAGCAGAAAGAAGAGCAAGTGCAAAGACCCCAAGGCATGAGTGTTTAGTGTATACTGGGAGAAGACGAAGGCCAAGGTGCCCACTGTAAGGCAAGGGGAGATGCTACGAGATGAGGTCAGAGAGGTGGTAAGGGCCGGTCACCTAGGACCTTGTAAGCCTCAGCAAGAAACTGGCCTTGACTCTGGGTGAGAGTTTTGAGTGGAGGCAGGATGGGATCTGACTTATGTTCTGGAAGAAACACTCTGAGGGATGGGGGAGAACTGTAGTGGCGGGGGTGGAATGAAGAAGCCTAGTTAGAAAGCAAGCTGGACCATAACCCAGAGTGGGATGGTGGAGCTTCAGGCCAGGTGGTAATAGTGTCAAGGCTGGACACTGGGTAGACTTTGACAGTGGAGCCAATAGGTCTGGCTCATGGACTGGATGTGGCTCTAAGGTTTGGGGTCTGAACAGATGGAGGACTGCAGGTCATTTCCCTTCATAGGGAAGACTGAAGAAGGACCAGAGGCGGGCGTGGATGTTCAGCAGCTCAGTATTAGTGGATACTTAACAGCCACCTTCACAGAGACTTAGCGGAGCCAGATGGACACAGGGGAGAGATCTGGGCTCTGGTATGAAACAGGAGTCCACAGCATCTGGTTGTTATTCAAGGATGGAAGACTACATGAGGCTATCTAAGGGGTAGATTCAATTACAGGAGTTGGAGGATTTTGGGGTGGTCCAGTGTTTAAAAGTTAAAGAGATGAGGAAGAACCAGCAGGGGAAGTGAGGCCTGGCCGGTGAAGCTAAGTGAAGAAAGTCTTTGCAAGAGGAAGGGTATCTTGGTTTTCTGCTGCTGTAACAGAATACCCAAGACTGGGTAATTTATAAAGAATAGAGGCTTATTTGGCTCATAGTTCCAAGGATAGCTAGTCCAAGAACATGGCCCCAGAATCTGCTTGGCATCTGGTGAGGGGCATTTTGCTGCACCATAACATGGAAGAAGGTAGCACACGGCAAGACAGAGCAAGCATGCTAGCCTAGGTCTCTCTTCCTCTTAGAAAGCCACTAATGCCATCATGGGGACACACCCTCATGATCCCACTTAACCCTAGTTACTTCCCAAGACCCCACCTCAAAAAACATCAACATAATGGCTTTGGAGATTAAGTTTCTAACACATAAACTTTTGGGAGACACATTCAAGCCATAGCAAAGAGTATCCACTGATTCGGTCAAAAGCTGCTCAGGGGTGAAATACTTGAAGCATGTTCCTGTGACAACATGGGTGACTTTGGCAAGAGCTGTTTCAGTAGCAGCCGGGGACGGAAGCCCAAATGGGGAGTTCAAGAGATCACAAGGAGAAAATGGAACTAGGAATGTGAGGATAACTCTGCTAGGGACCTTTGCTGGGGGGTTAGGACAGAAGATGCTGCCTTGCATATGCATGCTGGGGGAGGGTGGGGGAGGGGAAGCCCTCGATGCAGGAGAGCTGGAGTGGTGCTCATGTGTATCCAAGAGATGGTGGCCTCTGTGCACACATCAAGGCTAGATTTATAAACAGGCACAACCGATTTACCCAGTGGCTCAGGAAGGCAGACAGGGCACACAGGTGCCACCGCAAGAGGGGACACAGTGGTGGAGTAGGAACGTGACATCTCCTGATGGCCTATACATACCCAGTGAAATAGGATGCAAGGATAATAGCTCAGAGTGAAAAGCACAGACTGATAGACGAAGGCCCAGGAGAACCCAGGACAGGGAGACAGAACCAAGGAAAGACAGCACCACTGGGTGGCATCAGGAATCCCCTGGGGCTTAGTGGTTGCAACTGGAAGCACCACTTTAGCATCTTGGCCAGCTGATGTGTCCTTCTCCAGCCACGTACAACTCCTCCAGGGCGGGCGTGAGGAAGATGGAGAGCAGCAGAGGTGATCCTGGGGCAAGGGGAGGTCAGGGAGTGAGGTTCTACACAAAGGAATGACAAAGGACCAGAGACTCAGTTAGGTTGGGGGAAGGAGAGTGAGAGGACAACCGGATGTGAGGAACCACTGGAGGAGGGCCCAAAGGTGGAAGAAGGGGGAGATGGAGGCAGCAGGAGGAGAAGAGGCCTGATGCTGAGGCCATGCTGTGGATGAGGGTGTGGTCAAGGGAGGTGACCTAGGGAGCAGATGGCCAAGACAGAGGAGACAAGATGTCACAGTTGTCAGTGACCCAAGAGGTCCCAAGACACAATAAGGCCTGTCTATGTCCACCCTGAATTATAGCAGGAGTCTTGTCAAAGAGAGTGACAGAACCATCAAGTCCTAGGGAGGTGCCAGAAGAGTCTACAACAGTGTGGTGGGTGGGTGGAACGAGGTGTGTGGCTTGATGATAGCCTAAGACTCAAAGCCAAGGCTTAGAACAGGAGGAAGGGGCAAGATCAGGATATCAAGTGAGGGGTGACTTCTGCCAAACAGAATTCAAACTGGCAGAATTGAGGATGACTGTCCCCGTCTTCCCAGCTCTGCCATGTCAGAAACGAGGGGAAGAAGCCCACCTCCTCCACACCCACGCCACTGGAGATGCTGGAAGCGCACAGTCCTCATCCCTGTCATGCCTCAGCTCCACGAAAGAATCAGAGCCTTCGCCAGGCATGGTGGCTCACACCTGTAATCCCAGTGACTTGGGAGATGGAGTCAGGAGGATTGCAAGTTTGAGGCCAGTCTGAGCAAAATTGAGACCCTGTTTCAAAATTCAAAAAAGAAATCAATAAAAGAGCCGAGGATGTAGCTCAGTGGTTGAACACTCCTGGGTTCAATCTCCACTACTAAAAATTAAAATAAAATAAATCAGAGCCTTTAGAGTACTCTGGTCACTGCTGTGATTGACGGGATTTGACTGATCACAGAATATCATCACCAGCAGTAGCGTTTTCCCTGTGTATTGAACTGAGTAGGAAGAAGGCCAAAATCAAAAGTGTGAGTCTCTCAGGTGGCATTCCCCAAATAGTCTGCCTCTACTTATTTCAAAGGAGTCACACGACATCCTTGGGGACACGAGATGGATTTCTCTTAACTTAAATCTTGCAGCCTATGAATGACTGATCATTTACTGAATCCTCACAGGGAGTGCCACCAGAGCGGGACAGAGAAGGGTGGCTGCCCTTTAAAAAAATACCTTGTAACAGCAGCATGACACACCTCCTGGATGTTTCTTTTAAGTCATTACACGTTATATGATCCTCTCACTGAGTAATGATCAAAAAATGAGTCTCCAAAGGCCATTATCTAAACTCTCATGTCCGTATTCTAACCCAAAATGCACATTTGGGGATGGGAGGGATGGATCTCAGGTTTGCTTCATTGAATAAATGTGTCTCCCTTGATGGAAAGAAATGACAAGGCTGTGCCTTCCTCCTCCACACCCACGCCACTGGAAACACTGGAAGCGCACAGTGGGTTTAATGCTGTGGGGTCACCTTGAGACATGGGAACTTTCCAGAGTGCTTTCCAGAGCCCCCCCTCCCCTGCCAGGATGGTGGAGTTCAAGACATTAACCTCAAACCCATTCATCACCTTCTGATTTATCAGGAAAGTTTGAGTAAAATAAGGCAAAGCCTGAGCAACCAATCATCAGCACTCAGCTCCCAACACGCATGTGCACACACAGTGATAAAAAGATGAGTCCAGTCCTTGGACACTGGTGTACCAGGACCCCTCTGCCCACTAAAGAAATGGTCCAGCGATTTCAGACCTCCAAACCACACACACACACACCTTAGCAGAAACGAAGAAGCTCCACTCTCTTTCCTGTCCTTGGCAATCAGCAGCCATTTCCCAAAGGGGTCCAGGCCAAGCCACTTCCCGGGGTGTCTCATATGGGGGGCATCACCATTCCCCTGCCTGTGTCTGGAGCAGGAAGAAAAAGAAGGGAAGCAAGCACACTTGCCGTGGCTGGAAACTTCCTCCACCTGGTTAGTCAGGGCCTGTACCTACCTTCCTGTGGCCCAGGAAGCCAGCACAGTTTTTCTGCAACCAAGAAGCACAAAAATGCATGCAAAGGTGCCAGGCCACACAAACAGGAGCTGTCTCTTGGTGCCTGGAGACAACCTTCCTACCATGCCTCTCCAATGCCCCAGACCCCAAGTTTTCAAAGAGTGGCAGAAAGTGGAGTTTGAAGCCAGAATAAAGAAACCTTTCTTTGACTTAACATGTTAGGGGCTGACCATCAGGGAGAGTCAGAGTTCTCTGCTCAGAAGCAAAGTAGATGCTGAGTACTGCCCTGCTCTCTGTGAGCACACAAGTCAGGTAAGGAGTGCTCACTCTGTGCCAGGCCTGTCTATCAAGTGCCTCACAGGCAATGTCTCATTTAATCCCCAAACCCAGTGAGTGGTCTTGTCTTCTCCATGGGGAATCCAGGCTTCCCCAGGGCTCGACCACAGGTCTATGTGAGAACTGAATGAACAGCACCCTGGCACACAGTGACAATTGGAAAAAGAGAAGACTTCTCATATTTCAGATTATGACAATTGTGGGGCATGATGGTGCATGCCTGTAATCCCAGGGGCTCAGGAGGTTGAGGCAGGAGGATCTTAAGTTCAAAGCCAGCCTCAGCAATTTAGCAAGGTGCTAAGCAACTCAGTGAGACTTTGTCTCTAAATAAAATACAAAGAGGGGCTGGGAATGTGGCTCAGTGGTTAAGTGCTCCTGGGTTCAATTCCTAGTACCAAAAAAAAAAAAAAAAAAAACAAAAACCAAAAAACAGATTATGCCAATCCTTTATATCCACACACAGAGAAGTTTTGAAAGGAGATCTCTTTGTTGCCCAGGCTGGTCTTGATCTTGGGTTCAAGTGGTCATCCTGCCTCAGCTTCCCAAGTACTGGTATTACAGGTGTGCAGCACCGTACCTAGTTCATACCTACATATCTAAATAATAATATATGTGGAGAAGAACATCTGAAAATATATAATCAAGCTATGGAATGGAGAAATTTTTGAGAAAGAGGATTTTCACCTCTAAGTTGGTTATTATTATTATTTTTTTTGAGAGAGAGAGATTTTTTTTTTAATATTTATTTTTCAGTTCAGTGGACACAACATCTGTATTTTGTTTGTATGTCGTACTGAGGATCGAACCCAGCGCCCCACGCATGCCAGGCGAGTGTGTTACTGCTTGAGCCACATCCCCAGCCCAAAGTTGGTTATTTTTACAAGCAAATATAACTTAAAATATGAAAAAGATCAGAAACACTAAAAATGCAAACAATCTAGATACAAATATGCCAAAAAATATTCATGGCAATTGCCTGCTGGGTTTTTTTCCTGATTCTTTTGATTTCTATATACACATCAGGCTTGTTTTTATTAATTTTGGACACAAATACATTCTCCTGATAAAGTTAAACATCATAGCAAGGCTTCCTACCACCCCACCTCCCAATCCTATTCTCCCCACCAAAGGAGTCACTGTCATAAGTTCGGTGTGTACCCTTGTGTGGACATGTATCTCATTGTGTATATTCATGCTCACATGTATTCTGGCTGCAAGCAAAATTCCATAGACTGGATGATCTATAAACAACAGAAACTTATTTCTCACGTTTCTGGAGGATAGGAAGTCTAAGAAGGTGGCACTGGCAAATTCAGGATCCAAAATGGGTTAGTCCTCATGGAGAACCAACTTCCCACCCTAACCTCACATTTGGACCATAACAACCTACATTTCTATATGCATGTATTTACCATTCTGTGCTTTCTCTTAAACAGTGAAATCACATTTTATGAGTCCCTCTGTCATTTTATCCATCAATATCTCAAGGTCCATGACAGTGAATGACCTGAATGTCCTTCATTGTTTTAGATTAGAAACCCAGACACATGCATGGCATAGTTTGTTTAACCTCTCTTAGTAATATCATCTAGGTTGTCTCAGTGTTTTTGTAACACATAGTGAATTCCCTTATAAATGCCTCCTTCTGCAGTCATAAGAGGGTTTCTTTGGAATAAATCCTAAGCACTGGATCTGCTGGGTCAATATAACACACATACCTGTTATTTCAATGGATAGCATACCAAATTGCTTGCCTAAGTGATGGTGTGCAATTCATGCCCCCCAGCAGTGCAGACACAACAACGCTGCCAACGCTTACTGACAAACCCTTCACTTTTTGCCAATTTGATAATTGAAAATGGTACCCTGTACTTCAATGTGAATTTCCTGAAAAAACGGGATGTGCGTCTTTCTACATATCTGTAAGGACTGTTTCCTTTTATATGAATTTCTTTGTACGATACATTTATTCTTCTGTTATATGCTTGTCCATTCTCATTGATTTGTCAGAGTTCTTCATAGATTCCAGACACAAAGGTGTCTGTTTGTATGTGTGCAAGTAGTTTCTCCAAATCTTTACTTGTCTTTCAGCCTTTGTGATTTTTTCAATCTAGTTTTTCAAATATGGCAAATTACAGCAGTCACATCTTGTGTTTTGAGAAGGCCTTCTCTATCCCAAGGTTCTGACATACTCCATATTGTAATGAGCTCATCATTTTTTTCCTGTTTCTTTAATCTGTCTGAAATGTTAGGGAATGACATGAAGTAGGGCCCTCTACCTGTCTATGCCTAGCTGTGTGCCAAGTGGTTTTCTTTTCTCTAGTGATTCAAATGCTATTCTTATTATAAATTGTTGCCATACACAGTGGTCAGTTTCTACCCTCTATTCTGTTGATCTTTTTTAATTAATTTTTAAATTTTGTTTGAATTAATTAGTTACACATGATAGTAGAATGCATTTATGCATTTTGATATATCAAACATAGATGGGGTATAATTTCTGATTATACATGTTATACAATCACATTGCTCAGTTTCTCTATCATTACCAAGCTCTTTGGATTACTATAAATTTAAACATATATTGTGACCTCTAAGCAACACCCCACCCCACCCTGCTTTGTGTTTTTCCAAATTGATCTTGGATAATCTTGCACATTTCGTTTTCCAAATGAACTCTCGAGTTCATTTGTCAAATTCCATGATAAAGTTCCTTTGGGATTTTGATTAAGATCACACTAAATTGCAGGTTAGGTAAAATTCTATATCTTTATATCTTCCATTTATGAACATGTAGTATCTCTCTCCCTCTCTCTCTCTCTATTTAGGTCATTTATAGCCCTCTAATAACACTTGATAGCTTTTTCGAACAATTCATTTTAGGTTCATTATCTAGTGCTCCTGAAGTCTCCAAGTTCTAATAACTTGTCCCTTGATCCTCTCGCAATCATGCTGACTGCAAACGATTGCTTTGTGTCCACCTTTCCCACCTGCGGTTCTTATTATTTTTCTTACTGGCTATAACGAGACCCAGAGAACAACACTGAGTGGCATCAGCAGTATTGGCCACCCTTGTCCTATTGTATTTAATAGATTTAATAACCACTTCTCCATTAAGTAAGTCTTCTATGCATAGAACTTGATCAAGCTAAAGGCATTTCTATCCATTGCTAATATGTATTCATGCATGGAGACAAATATCATTAAATGCTTTTTTATGAAGACAAGCATAATTTTTTTCTCCTTTAATCTATAGATTTTATAAATTACATAGGTAGGTTTTCTAAGTTTGAACTAGCCTTCCATTCCTGGTAAAAGTTCTTTTTGTCATAACATATTTTAAGACTCTGTTTACAAGTAAAACATATATATCTTTCATAATAAGGAAAACACACACCAAAAAGGCTTTTGATATACACTCACAGAAATTTTTGCATTATTTCTTAGAAATAAAATATACAGGTAAAGAATGCTTAATGTCACATAAAAAGAAAAGATCATATGTAAACTGGGTATCTGCAAAATGAAAAAAATAATATATTTGAACTTGATCTACTTACTGAGTTCCTGCTTGGGTTAATGCTGTCACCATCAATCTGGCAAGTCACTTAGTCTCCACTCCTCCCTCCCCACTGCCCACAGGTAGGAACTCACCAAGTGCCAAACTTCCCAGGTCACTCTACCTTGCATCCTGGCCATAGGCTGGAACAAGCAAGCTCAGAATTTTAAGGCAGACTTGGCTCCAGTCCTCCCCATCTCCAATTTCCCATCTATAAATAGACACAACGCTATCACTTTTGGAGAGCTGTGGTTAAAGTTAAGTGTGTAGTTAACGTGTTAAGTACTGGCCACCATGTTTGCTCTCATGCATGATCCAATGTGAGCACTCTCAAGATCATCTCCTCTCCTCAACTTGCCCTCTGTCCTGACCCTAGGCCAGGCCCTCCAGTCTTCACCTTGTCTGTGACAACTGTCTTCTAGTCTTTCTACCATCTGATGCTGTCACCAAAGCTCACTTTGCTTTTTGTTGTTGTTTTTTCTTTTCCCAATATTTACCTCTGAGCTACATTCCTAGCCCTTTTCATTTTTTATTTTGAAGCAGGGTCTCACTAATGTGCCCAAGTTGATCTTGAACTTGTAATCCTCCTGACTCGGCTTCCCTGGTAGCTGAGACAACAGGCAGGTACTGCCATGACCAGCCCCAAACTCACTTTATAGAATTAAAAACTGAATCATGTAATTTAGCTGTTTAAATTTTGCCTTGGCTTCCAACTACCTACCAGATAAAGTTCTAAGTTCTCTGCATCACTTGAAAGGCAACTTAGAGAGAAAACGGGGGTAATTTTAGAGCTAAATCTTTCTAGGAGATCCCATGAGACACATGCTGGCTGAAGGCCCCCACAGAATTACTTCTGCTCAGACACTGTCCCTGTCATCAGCCACTCAGGAACCAACAGTATTACATAATTTTGAAAGAATGTATCTTCCAGGATGTAGACTTGTTTCTGAACACTTTGAGAAGTACAAACATCTGGCTACTTCCTCTCTATAAATAAACTGCCTTTGGATGAATTAGAGTTTGCTGTAATGAAAGTCAGAAAACACAGCTCAGAAAAATAAAAAATTTCCAGCAATGTTATTTGTACAAACCTAGATAACTGTTATGGTTTGGATATGAAGTATCCCCCCAAAGTTCACATTAGGCAATGCAGGAAGGTTCATAATATTTGGAGGTGAAATGATTAGATTGTAAGAGCTGTAACTGAATCAGTGGTTTAATCCACTTGATGGATTAATAATTTGAAAGGACGTCTGTACAGGGGGGTAACTGTACGCAGGTGGAGTGTAACTGCAGGAAGCAGGTCACTGCAGGCTGCCCTCGAAATTACATTTTAACCCTGGCACCTTATTCCCTCTGCTTCCAGGTGGCTGTGAGCTGAGCAGCTTTCCTCCACCACGCTCTTCCGCCATGATGTTCTGCCTCACCTCAAGTCTGCCGTGGAGTTGGCCAACCTGTTTTACCTCTGAAACTGTGAGCCCAAAGTAAACTTTTTTATCCCCTCCAAGTTGTTCTCATCAGGTATTTTAGTCACATCAACAAAAGCTGACTAACACAATATCTAAAAAAGGAAAGCGATTACATCATAAGACCTCCGTCATGTAAACACCATTCAATGTCATTTGTGGTGGGAACATCATACACTCCCTGACCTAAAAGATGGCACCACAGTCCTAAGAGCCTCTTCCCATCTCTGGCAGCCAAAGACAGTCACAGCTGTGCTAGCCAGAAACTATGGAAAAAATATAAAATAAACAGTATGACCTTGATCTTCTCTTTTTAAAGGACCCAACATGCAAACCACTAAAAGAATCACTAATTCAATAACAATTTTTTTCGCTTAAAAAAATCACATTTTTCTCATATTATCAAAAGAAGGAAGGAAGGAAGGAAGTCCAGTCTGGCTAAAGAGAGAGAAATCACCAAATTTCAGTTCAAATAGCAGAGCCTGGGATTAATTTTTAAAGATTTATTTGTCAATTTCAAAAACTCACTAGTGGAATAAAGAGCTTAATACAGGTATGCAAAGAGGAAGCCCCGAGGTGAGCCGTTGTTCACCAGGATGAAACGGGATTAGCTTTGTAGTTCTTATAATCTTCTTCACAGAAGAATGCAATTTCTGTTTCGCTGGCTGAAAAAAGAGAAACAGAAAATGGAAAAGAGATTTTAATGTAAAACTAAATTTTAAACAAGTATGGAAATCCACATTACTTTGGTTTGGCATTTTGGAATGGTTTCAGACGCCTGCAATGAAAAATATCAGTTAGTTGTTGGGTGATACAATACGTTTCACCAAATCAGCAAGAAGTTTTAGGTGTAGTTGTAAGAATCTAAAAATCAAATAATTAAAATAAAATAAAATAAAATAAAAATAATTTAAAAGTCAAAAGAAAAATAACCTGCAAAATTAAAACCCAGAGTTAACACAAGAATTAAGATTTTTCAGAAAATCATGAAATCCCTTATTTATAGTCTTCTTTGCAGTCCTAGAAACCAACAAACCTTGATATTTTTTCCAATATGCTACTCAGTTCCGGAGGGGGGAGGGACTCTCTCCCCTCCCTGAAATTAGCCCGTAGGTATAATAATTTAATAGTTAGAGGATCAGTAGAATATTTTACAGATCACTTTACATTCTCCCTCATGACCCATCAAAATATGTGTCTGAAGAAGTTAATTTTTTGCCCTGCTTATGATTAATTCATGAGGCTTCAACAATATGCAAAGTGAAAGACACAAATTGGCTCCTACCGCAATACCTTCAAATACCTCTAATTATTCACTGGGGAGATGGCACAGCTAAAGGACCCACAAAGGTTCAGAGCAGTCACAATTCTTTCAACCTAGCAGGTCAAGGACTCCATCTTCTAAAACAATAAGTCAGCAACATTATTAATTCAGACTGGAGACAAATCTGATGGAAAGCCTTCCAATTTATTAAACATGCGATTCTTTAAGGTGTTGCGCCAACAAGTTCCACATTGGTTTTTTAAATTAAACCAGAAGTTAATACAGTCTGCTTGGCTTTTACAGAAAGAGCAAAAGGGCCTTTGGAATCCTGAGGAGAAAACAGAAGAGATTATTTGTAATGAATACTGAGTATTCAATTAACATATACTCTAAAAACAGGCAAGTAAAACTCTTCAAGCCAAATAAATACGATGATAAGAAGGGAGCCATGGATTACCACTGGTGTGTGGTTTACAGCTCTAATCTCATCATTAGAACTTATCACAAAAGAATGAAATTAATGATATTAGCATGTCATCTCATTAAAAATGTTTTTACCATTTGCAAGAATATCAAAAGTAGTCTTTCTCCATCATAAGCTACTGTGCTCACTATAGAAAACACACACATGTTCGGAGAAAAAAACAAAATGATATTTTCAGAGCCTACTCTGCCTTCAAGATAAAATTTAATCTGAGTGGATGAAAATCAGATCACAAACTCTTACCCAGTGAGACTGTGGGGGAGACATCAGAGAGAATGGGAACCAATGAGGAGGGGCTGTAAACAGGGGCACCCTGAGCAAACAGGTAAGTGTGCAGGACAGTTTTATAAGAAAGAGCATTTAAAAGAATGGGGAAGAGGCTCCACACTTGAAATCAGCAACATATTGAAAAGGGGGCATCAGAAAATTCAATATTCAAAGAAGATATTTGGAGATCTATCTTTTTAACAAAAAGCTCAATGGGTTTCCTTTTTGAAAGGAGGTGTGCACAGAGATAGATGTAGGTAATTTGCAATAATGGAGAACGAACAAGAGGGACCCTCTTCCTGAAAATCACAGAGCGAGGCTTTGTCTGTGATGTGTTATTTACACATGGAACTTTACACAGTTTTTGCCCGGCCAGCACTTGGCTCAAGCCACGCTCCCTGTAATTACAATTTTCACTTACTGCAGTTGACATTTATCTGTACTCTTTTTGAGAAGCTAATATGTCACGCAGATCTGCAGTACAGGAAGAGCAGGTTCAGAATAAGCTGACAGAAAGCAAAGACTGACAATGCAGTTTTGTTGCGATGAGTCTAATTAACTTAGAGAGCGACTTGTTATTTATATAAAGTATTGAGGCCATCTCTCATAGGTGCCAAATGAAATCATCCAGGGTAATGATTTTATTTTCATATGAGTCTGTTCTTTTTTCAACAAAGCTAGGTTGACAAATGGGTTAAACTCAAATATTCAAGGTGATTAAAAAAAATGCTCACCCTTATATTGGAAAACATACACATTCCAAGTTTCTCTGAAATCCAAAAAATGTAAAACAAAATGGATTTTAAAACTTCATTGACAGAAGTAGTAATGTTTTTAAAACCATTGAAAATATTAGAGAATGATTTCCTGGATGTAATACTGCAAATTGATTTGCTGATTTAAGTGAAAACAAGTTACAAATGATTTTCAAGACCTTTACACAATGGCTCTTTTCACCATTATGCTGCCCAAATTCTATTTAAAATGGCTTCTTTAAAAATGGTGGGGAAAGAACCCTCAGGAAGTCTAGCATGTGCCGGTCCCCTCGGGCACCTGGTTTTAAATTAAATGTGCTGCAGGCGGCAGTGCGGTCAGGTGCAGAGCGCCTTGGCATGGGAATCTGAAATGAATGTGCAATCTAAAATCCAATAAATACATCGCCACTTCATCCCTTCGTCTTACTATCAAATGAAATCAAGTCAGAGCCCTCCAAATGCATTTGTGGATCAGTTTAATACTGATGTTCTAGTTTAATGAAATGAACACAAGTCAGGACATCTGAACTTTGGCTATGAAATTAACAATTATATAATGCTTCCTAACAGGTCAGACAGACAGGCAGGTGCACGTGCGTGTACACACACACACACACACACATACCATTTAACAGGAAAATAGTTAACAATGACTTGAAAACAAGAAAAAACAATTTTAAGTGGGTAATCCCAAAATAAGTTAAATGCAATGTTTTTTAACTCCTTCACTATCTCAGTGAACTTATCTACTGACAAGGATTTGCTGTTTGCTTTTTAAGCCTCAAGCTGGTTGGCCCCAAAGTAGTATAAGGGTCAGCCCCTGTGGGCTAGGGAAAGGAAACCAAGAAGTGTGCACTGGCTTTGTGGTGTGATCAGGACAAGCTGTCATGTGACAATCACTGCAGATTTTAAAAAATTACACACACACACACACACACACACAGGTGTGTGTGTGTGTGTGTGTGTGTGTGTGTGTGTGTGTGTGTGTACTTAAAGGAGATTCATGGGGCAATCTGAGACCAAATCCGAAACAAAGTTTCACCCTCTGTCCTGTTCCAGGAATCCACCATATCTTTCCAAACTCCACAAAACCCCAATCTACAAATCAAAGAGATGCTCTGAGTTGAGTTCTATTTCAAAGTTTTCACCAAAGAAGCTCACAATCCAGTAAAGAGAGCAACTCCTGTGCTCTTACTGTCATACCTGCTTCAAATGTGTTTTGGATCAACTGGTAAGAGATACCAAACTACAGACCTAAGAAAACAAATGATAAAAACTGACTGGACTTACTGAGCATGTGCCTGCAATTTCCATAGTGGCAAGAGGAAAGTAAAATGGGAAGGACAGTCATACACACAGTGGAATATTATTCAGGCATAAAAGGGTGAAATCCTGTCATTTGTGGCGACATGGATGGAATTGGAGGACATTATGTTAAGGGAAATCAGCCAGGGACAGAACGAATAGGCAGACAAATACTACATATTCTTACATGTGGAAGCTAAAGAATGTTTTTATAGAATTAGACAGTAAAACTGGGAGGGAAATAGGTTAGGGAGAGATTGATCAATGGGTATAAAGTTAGTTAGGTAGACGGAATAAGTTCTAATGTGCTAAGCCCAGTATGTTGACTGCAGTTAATAATAATTTATTGTATATTCCAAAATGGCCTGAAGAAAGGATTTTGAATGTTCCCACCCAAAGAAGACATAAATGTCGGAGGTGATAGATGTGCTAATTACCCTGATTTGATCATTACACGTTATACATATGTATCAAAATATTCATTTTTTACCACCAATATGTACAATTATTGTCAAAGATAATTTTTAAAAATTCAAAAAATAAATAGAAGCCAGGGAAGAACAATCTGTGCAGTGTATTCTGACTCCTTGTTCTGAAATCACTGATTTCTAAGCAAGTCAACTGTTAACAATGAACATTGCTGTTATAATGTCAACATGAAGAGGAGCCACTTGGGGCTCTGTCAAAGAAGAAAATGAGGACGCCTCAAGATAGGGAAAAGGCCCAAACCTTAAGGAAGCACAAGTCAAACATGATCCTGATAAAGAAGCAGGAAGAAAAGAAACCTGTTTTAGCCACATGGAGGAGAAAACCAGAGATGTGATGCACAGGACCAGGTTCTAGTCGGGGATAGATGACAGGAGCAAAATGAAAACAAACCACGAGGGAGTTTTGGAATTATTACAGGGACTGGTTTGACAACAACTTTTTCCTCAAATAAGTGCATACAGTCTGGCCTACTGTAACTTGCTTTAAAACATTTCCAAGAAAACACAACTGGCTTGAGAAGAATTTCTCTGCCATAATTTCTTTCTTATACCAGAGTGGATTCAAAAGATAAATAGTAGCAGGATGCAGCAAAATGAAAGAGATAAAATATCTCCCACCCCACAACTTACATGCAATTTATTAATTAGAAAAATTAATCCATAAACTATTGTTAAAAACAAGATAAAAATTTTTCTATCTTAAACAACATTTCTAGGTAAAATTCTCCTCTCTCTTTCTTCCACAAAGGAAATCGTTTTTATTTATGTATTTCTGCACCAGGGTAAGACGTGGACTATACAATGGGGATCTGTGGTACAGATGAAAGACTCTGAAAGCAAGTTTCCCCCCTAATTTCCCCCTCCCAGCCTTTCTTTCCCTTTCATGACTCCTGCAGAAGAGTCATGATGATAAATTTGTTACACTGGCATTATTCCCATGGCAACTGGCTGTGATAGCAGAGTGACAGCTCTCCAGCAAGATCAAGTGGTGAAAAGGGAGAGAGGGATGACTTCGAATTTTTCTCTTAAACCTCTTAGAAACCTAATCAGACACAGCACGGAGGGAGGGAGGGAAAATTCCCTAGAAAAATCACATACTTCAAGTATCACAGTTTTTGTTTCTTTGTGGTTTTGGTGTGGTACTTGGGATTAAAGTCGGGCCTACACATGCTAGGAGAGTGCTCTCCCACTGAGCTACATCCCCAGGCCTTTTTGTTTCATTTTTAGAGAGGGTCTCAGTAAATTTCCCAGGCTGGCCTTGAACTTGAGATCTTCCCACCTCAGCATCCCAAGCAGCTGTGATCACAGGTGTGCACCTCCATGCCTGACTCTCAATTGTCATTTTTCGAAACTCAGTTCCTACTTAGGATTTTCTGTTGCTCTCTGGGGATCCTCATTTCTTTGCCTGGGTACCACCTTGGCTTGTTGCCAGGAGGACAGCAACAAGCTGCTAGGAAATAGTAGAGGAAACAACTCCTGGCAGGGACTGAAGTCTCGTCGTGGCCAAGGCCACTGCTCTGCCTGGGTCTCAGGGGCGGTCTGCTCCCCATACCACCCTGACCCAAGTGGAGAAACCATGAAAAGGATCTGAATCTGATCAAAGTTCTGTGGCCTGAAAACAAGAATGACAAAAAGAGGGATTTGATTCTCACTTTTAAAGATGGTCCGTTACATAAGTCAGTCTGAAATAAATGAGAACGAGGCAAACTCTGTCCTAGCAAATTCAGAATATTTGCCAAATGCCATCTCCAAAATGGGTTCCAAATAAAATAGTTGTTCTGTAGGGCCTTTTCCATGCATTGTCCTGGACACCTTCATTCTTTCATTCAATCCGTATGAAACCTTCTGAAAGAGGTTTCATTATTCACATTAATACAGAAAACAAAACTGAAGTTCAGAGAGGCCTAGTGGCTTACAGAAGGTCACAAAGCAAGTGATTAGGGATTTATTATTCTTTTAAAAACGTAGTTCCTTAATTATAAGGAATACTTATAAACTATGAAAAATTTTGCAAATCCCAATAATCATATTAAGATAATACAGAGAAGAAAGGAAAAACTCAGTTTACTGGCAATACCACCACCCTGAGAAACCATTTCTATAATTGTGGTATATGATCTTTTCTCTGTGTACAAATACAAACATGTCTCTGGATACATTTCCAAATGATAATGGTACTGCACATTATTCTTTGCTATGTAAAAATTCCTGTGGCAGTGATTCACAAACAGGGAAGGTAAAAGAGAACCCCACCATCGCTCTGAAGGCAGACCACAACCTCAGAGTTTGAAGAAGCACATATCTGATTTAGTAACAAACACAAAAGAATGTTCAACTTGATCTACGGAACGTGACAGGCAACATACATTCCCAACAGTGGTACTGAGAACATCATTTCCTTACACCAGGGGCTCCCCTGGGTACTGCATTTTTTTTTTTTTCACAACCACTAATCTTGTACTAACTGCTACTTGACCAAGGTCACCCACAGAGTGAGAAGCAGAATCGAGGTCTGACCCCCACATGCTGGCTCTGGGCTGTTATTCTTTTTTTTTTTTTTGAGAATTTTAATATTTTATTTTTTTAGTTATCGGCGGACACAACATCTTTGTTTGTATGTGGTGCTGAGGATAGAACCCAGGCCGCTCGCATGCCAGGCGAGCACGCTACCGCTTGAGCCACATCCTCAGCCCTGGGCTGTTATTCTTAACCACTAGACCATGATAAAAAGCAGAGTCTATTTTAATGTGCATCTCTCATTACCAATAAGGTACAACTGTTTTTCCTATGTTAGCTATACCTTCTATCAGATTTCATATCCTTTCATACTAATACAAGAGCTCTTTACAAAAGTCTGGCTAATAACTTTATCTTTCATTTATGTTTCACATGATTTTCATAGTTTATTGTTTCTCCTTTAATGGTTTATAATTGGGGGGGGAGTTATTTGGTCAAATCTCTTGCTTTTTCCTTTTACAGCGCTGGCCTTTGGAGTCCTGTTCAGAAAGCTCTTTTCTCTCCAATATTAGGTTATCACTGAGCTGCATATTTTATTTTCTTAATTTTTACAGTATAACATTTACTTCATCTAGAATTCCTTTTGGAATAAAGACTGAGATAAAATTTGAAATTTATTTTCCTGAATATTTTGGCAATGGACCTGATGTAATTTTCTGGTTAATTCAATCTTTTCTCATTTATATGAGATGTCAACTGCATCATCTCGTTAAAAATCTTACCTTTCTTTCTTTTTTTTTTGGTTTGTTTTTTGCATTTTTTAACCTTTTCCATGGAGCTATCTGCCAATTCCCACAACAAGGCCAGTCTATTATATTCATTATAACTTTATGCTTTAAAGACAAACAGGGCTACCCCTAGGTGCCACATGTCTCAATAACACAGGAGCCACCTGATACAATAATGTAATAACATTTGAAGAAATAAATGCCAATTAAATAATGTTTTTCAAATAACAATCCATCTCACATATTCATTATAGGGAACGACACTGATCCTAGCAAATAGCACAGTCTTATATACCGAAACAAGTCTGATTTTACAAACGGCCATGTAAAATTCTATTTAAATAGAAATGCCCATGTCAGAAATTCACATTATTCATGTGAATCATTTCAAAAGTGAATTCCTGCTGGGTGAGGTGGTGTACACCTATACTCCCAGCAACTTGGGAGGCTGACGCTAGAGGATCTTAAGTTTGAGGCCAGCCTTAGCAACTTAGCAAGAACCTGTCTCAAAATATGGATATTTTATAAAAGGACTGGGGTTGTAGCTCAATGGTAAAAACACTTCTGCATTTAATCCCCAATTAAAAAAAAACTCAATAGAATAAAACAAACAAAAAATGTACAGGTACCCAGTGTGGACCTCATCTTGCATGTTTTGAAGGAAGTATGATTTGTGACGTTGCATCATGGTCACAGACCACAGAGGTGTGTCAGTGACACAATGCTTTCACCTGCTCAGACCTCCGTGCTAATCTGTACTCCTCTATTGCCAGATCAGCTTAAGGTAACCGTGTAAGTAGAATAACAGTGACATCTAATGGCCACAAGATATGTCACATACATTTTTTAAAAATCGGAACTATACACACATTCTAAGTTTAATAGTTAAATCAGGCAATTCTTCAACTGCACACACTAGGACCCTATTTAAAATTCTGTGCCTTGGTCAGCCCTGAGTGACTTGGATGACTATCAGAAGCCACGCTGTACGTTATACAAACAACATCTCATTTCATTATTCCACATTAGTTCTACTACGTCCATTTCTCTCAAACCATCGGCTCGAATGACACTGATGAGAGTAAGTAGACATGGTACTAATAGCCTGTCAATCATTTAAAATGACCCTCAACAGGATTCTGAGCAAACCTTCTGAACGAACTATTTGCATTTTGCCCATTTGGTGAGAAGATAACGACTGCCCTTGATCAAATGATCAGAATGCGTTTTCCTCTTCCTTTGAATAGGGATGGGAAAGTATGAAGAGCAGCAAGAGGCATTCAAATCACAGGGAGTCATCAAATATAACCAGCCAGGCCTGGCCACATAGGCCGGGAATGTGAGTGCCCCTTCAGCAAGATCATTCCCCTTCCTCACCAATTCCGGCTGCTTTCAGAGTGCTGTCTTCTTTTAGCAGGAGTCTGTCGTCATCTTCCAAACTCAACACCAGTTCATTTGTCTAAAAAGAAAGAAAACATGCATTTCATCAATACTGATATGCTTTTGCATTCAGCAAGACTTCCCAAAGAGGTGGAGCTGAAGTTGGAGTCACAGTAATAATCCGAATCACATCAAGTCACATTCTACTCCCTTAATGGCATTAAGGAACACACAGTGCAAACCTACTAAGTGCACACTGCACTGTGACAGCCCTGGCTTTCCAGTTAGAGGTAGGTTCAAATCCAGACTCCCCCAGCACTCAGCTGTGTGCAAACAAACTACACAAACTAAGACTCAGTTTCCTCATCTCTAGAAAGGGGGAAGAGAAATGTACCTTCTTCTTTACCTCCTGCTAACTTATTTTTATTGAATAAGTTAATGAATGAAAAAAAATGTCAGTCTTTTATGATTGTTCAATTTCTATCATACTTCGAAAGACTTCTCCACTGCAAGATTATGTTTTAAATTCCATGTTTTCTTCACATATTTTTATGAATTTCATTTTTAAAACTTTTAATTGTGGAGAAATTCGAACATATAATATATATAGAATAGTGTAATGAACCCCGCCCCATACCCATTACCCAACTTGAACAAATTATCAACTCAGGTTCAACCTGTTTCTTCTCTAACCTCATCTATGAATTTAAATTTTACATGAGTCATTAAAACAATGGGGATTTATTTTGGCATAAAGAAAAAGATAGGAATTCAACTAGTCTTCTAGATGTCAACCCAGCTATTTCAATACCATTTATTGAATCCTCCATCTTTTGTCCATAGATTTGAAATGCCATATTTACTATACACTAAATTTCCATGTATATTTGAGTCCATATTTGGATTTTTAATTCTGTGCCACTGAACTACCAGTTCATGTGACAGTACCACACATTGTTAATTATTAGAATTTTATAATAAAGTCTTAATATATATTAGGGCTAATCACTCATTTTTTTCAGAATTCTTCTCTTTTTACTTTTTATGTATTAAATTATTATTTAATAAGCTTCTATAATTTACATATATGCAACTATTACTACTTTATCGAGGTACTATTAAAATTGTAAATTAACCAAGAATTGATATCTTCATACTATTGCACGTTCCTATCCAAAATTGCATAACTATTTCTATGTAAGTCTTATTTTGGATTCCTCATAGTATATTTCACTTTTTTGTTGTTGTTAAACTAAAGTGGAATTTAACATAATAAAATGCATAGATCTTAAGAGGAGCTTACTTTATGAGACTGAATAATTATTCCCAGAGTTTGGATTCATTTTTCAAGTATGTTTGTGGTGAAGATGGGAAAGAACAGTAGCATTTAATTTTCTTCTGGGTTTGGGGTGTAGCTCAGTGGTACAGTACTTGCTTAGCACGTGTGAGGCCCTGGGTTCAATCTCCAGCACAATAAATTAATAATAAAAAAAAATTTCCTTCTTGAAGATTTTGCACATTTCTTACACAGTTTATTCGAGGATATGATTTCTTCCTTTAATAAGGATAGCTATTTGTTTTCCAAACCCACAAAATATAAGATGGAGATCAAAGTTTTTATTTCAAATCTTTCTAGCAAAAATTATTCTCACTATAATATAAACAGCCTACTGATTACAATCCATAATACTCATACACATATTTTAATGAATTTCTTGATAATCATAGCACAGTAATATTATGATAATCATTTGCATTCTACTTTTATTCATTCACTAAAAGACACTTAGCTCATAGTCCAAACAGGAGGCTTAGTTAGGTGGGCAGGGATCCAGACAGCTTTTTTATTGTGGTGATGAGAAGAAATTTTTGAAGACACCTGGAAATTGCAATTAGGAAAGTCTCTTGACCCTTATGTGAATGAGTTCATTAAGGGTTAGCCGGAAGTCTCTCACTTTGGCTGAGGAAAGAAATTAAAATTCCAACTGGCCTAAAAAACTGACAAGCTTGGCCAGAGACGCTATAGGCCTTGCAGACGGAAACAGAAGATAAAAAGACAGCAATCACTTGGAAATGAGAAAAATGTCCTGTAGTCATATAAGACACCAATAAGAACATGTAGGTGAAGTTTTTCTGAAGTTTTAAAACTGTATCTGTAAAAACAGATCTTATCTCTTGGAAGCTTCAAGAAGCCTCTCCAGGATACAGAGTCCAGACTTGGATTGTTACGGTTAAATGAAGTTTTATAAAGCCAGAGTCCAGAAACATTCTAAGTGACTTCATTTGTTTTGGGGATCTAGCAAATAATTAAACAAATTATTTGTTCAACTGAAAAAAAAAATAGTCCTAATTTTGAAACTACAGCTGGTCTTTTGTATGGAAGGTTGGTCATTTGCAAAATCAATCAGCTGCAGGCTGAACACTTGGTTTGAACTATGCTGGTTGCATCTGTACTGAACATGTGGAGACTTTTTTCTCAACATTATTCCCTAAACAATATAGTATAACAATCATTTACAGTGCATTTACATTGTATTAAGTATTATAACTAGAAATGAGTCCAAGTGTATGGGAGAACATTCATAGGTTATACAAGAATACTATACCATTTTATATAAGGAACATGGAGAATCTGTGGCTTTTGGTATCCACAAGTGTCCTGGAACCAATCCTGAGGGATGACTCTATATATAATGCACCAGGGAGAGACATGCATTTTAAGTGTAAATAACACTTCTAAGATTTTTTTTTCTGAAGGAAAATTTCCTGATTTTTAAAAAATAATTTTTACATATACTACTGATTATTTGAACATGATGAACACAGTCTTCATTACAAAGAATGAAGAATTTGCCAATTCCTCTTTCTAGGAAAAATAAGCTTACAAGCAAGACCAACAATATAAAATTAACACTGAATGGAGAATGACATGCACAATTTGCTTTACAACTTTTTCCAAGAGCATATTGCTTCATTTCAACTTTATTTATATATTTATTTATTTATTTATTTATTTGAAGAGACAGAGAGAGAGAGAGAATTTTAATATTTATTTTTTTTAGTTTTCGGCGGACACAACATCTTTGTTTGTATGTGGTGCTGAGGATCGAACCCGGGCCACATGCATGCCAGGCGAGCGTGCTACTGCTTGAGCCACATCCCCAGCCCCATTATTTATATTTTTATAACAAATTTACATATGTTTATTCCATATAAAATAGAACCACAGTTGCTCTTCTCTACATTTTAGGGTCCAGGTTGAAAACATTTCAGACCTGGAGAAGAGAAAATGGTTAAAGTCTGTGGCCAGATATAGTGGCAGAACTTTCTAGTACCCAAAGGAGGGGAAGATGCCACACTTGATCCCTGACACCTGTGAGCATGAGGTACTTGACAATGGATATGATAAAATTTGCACATACAAAAGAAAAATCCCACAAAGTTACTAATCCAGAGGCAACAGACATACCCTCTTTGTGATCTGTGGCAAACATCTTTTTGAAAGCTGATTGAGTTCATGGAGTATATCTATGACTACACACAGAATGAAACAAAATAAACTTTATAAATACTTCATTCAAAACTTGTTTTGGAAAAATTCCTGTGAACCAGGCATTGCCCAAGGTACTGGAGATACAAGAGACATACAGAATAAGACATGGTCCCTTGTCCCTGTGTGAACATCATAGGGAAGGCCACTGAGAAAAAAGACTGCTCTGTAATGAGAAGCAAACCTTTGATTGTGGCTTAATAAAACATGACTAAAGTAAGAAAAGAGCAATGTAAACATATGGTACACACACAAACAGCTGAAGGACAGACTTCAGATTGCAGATGGCGCCCTCTGTAGAGTGAGCTGTGGTCCTGAACCTTCTCTTACAGCAAGCACCACGGCAAGCAGATCCTCTAGGTCAGCTTCTAGCCCAGTTCTTCTGTGGACTTAAGAAAGTCAAAGAGACTAGACTGACAGATAATAAGTGGCTTCCCTATATTTCTTTATTGTTTTATGTTTATGTTATATAAATATACGGTGCTTTTTGTGTGTGTGTGTTTGTGTGTGTGTGTGTGTGTGTGTGTGGTGCTGGGGATTAGAACCCAGGGCCATGCAAAGCAAGCACTCTATTGAGCTATATCCCCAGCCCTGGTATGCTTTATTTTATTAACACTTTTTAAAAGAATCTATGAGCAGGTATATACAGCTTAGTTTTTTTGTTTGTTTGTTTGCTTGCTTGTTTAATTCTCTAATCAGAAAGTAAGGCTATAGAAAGAGTACCTATAAGATAAAAAATGCTATTATAATGGAAAAGACTTACATGCACATTCACTTACTCACCAATTCAACTAATATTGATTACTGCTAAGTGCCAGATACTGCACAAGTGGAACGTACCTTTGATTTATGTGCTTGGTGAATAATCTTCAGTTTATCTGAAAGAAAAAAGCAAATCGTCTCCTTACACAGAATATTCTAAGACTTCTTTTGACATTATTAGAGAAACAAATGAGTACCTATGAAATTGAGAAATTCTAAGTTCTTTATAATTTTATGAACACATTTACTTAAAAATCTGTTATAGAGTAAAAGGAAATTTACTTTTGAAAATCATTAAAATTAAAGATAAAATTAAATTTTAAATTAAATTTTAAAATTTAAATTAAGGGAGCTGAGGATGTGCGGCTCATTGGTAGAGCACTTGCCCTACATGTAGGAGACCCTGGGCCCCATCCCCAGCACCAGAAAATCACACACACACACACACACACACACACACACACACACACAAAGATAAAAGTACACAGAGAAGCCAAGTGTGGTGCTGTATGCCTCTAATCTCAGTGACTTGGGAGGCTGTGGCAAGAGGATCACAAGTTTGAGGCCAGCCTCAGCAACTTAACAAGATCCCATCTCAAAAAATAAAAAAGCACGGGATGTAGCTCAATGGTAAAGCACCCCTGGGCTTAATCCTTGGTAACAAAACAAAAAAAAAAAAGTACACAGATATTTTAAAGCCTTGGGCTTTGACACACAACTGTGTGTGTGTGTGTGTGTGTGTGTGAGAGAGAGAGAGAGAGAGAGAGAGAGAGATAACCTGAAATCACCTCAACTCATTTTTTCCTTTGAACAGAAGACAAGCAAATCACATTACTCTATTTTGTTTTTTAGAGTCACTAAATTTTAAGATTAGCAGATAATATCAAAAAATTACATCTATATAATCTTATCTACAGGTTTAATTTTATGCATTTGTATTTATATATTATCTATAATCATTTATGCATTATATATAATCACATTTATTATATAGTATATATAATTATATTTATATATTATATATAAAAATAATGACAGACAGTAACAAAGGCAGTTTAAAAAACTATTAAGCTCTCAGGAGGTTCAATGATCATGCTGAAAAAGTGTGACCGCTCTCAGATTTCTAACATTACCTGGGATCACCAGTAATCTAAGCAGGGCTGTTAATGACTAAAGAACACCAAGATCTGCTTCTTGGTTTTCAAATACTGCACAGGCTTCCATGGTCCAGTATGTTTTATTCAAACCCAATTTCATTCTTTAATCGGTTTATCCTGAAGTCAGGCCACAAGGTCCTTTTGCAACAGGCAATTTCTTCACACTTGGGTAACATTCTAACTCCGAGATAATCAGCCCCTAATTACATAGCAGATGCAGCCATTCAACATGTTTAAATTCCAGAAGTTTCTGATTCTTTACTCAGTTTTATTCAGCCATTTATTGACTAAATTATAACTTTATCTGAATAAGCTCTAAAACGTACACTAAAATTCATTTCTATCAATAATGCTATAACAAGAAATTCCAATAGTGATATGAAATAAAAGGATATTATTTTTTTAAAGACCTTAACTATGTTGTCTTAGTGCTGAAGAAAGAATAGGGTACCAATCACCTAGTTAAGTCTGGCACTCGACATTACCGATTATTTTAAATAGTCAACTTTTAACTATCCATTGCAATTTTTTAATTGCAATTTTAAACAAGATCTACAGCCTACAACTATATTTTTAAGAAAATAAATAAATTTAACCAAGTAAAATATGCACATCAGGAATGTAAACATGCCACAGATGCTAAAAATAAAATTACAATGGACATGAGAACATAAACAAATGTGACTTTTGAATTATCTACTATTCTGAGTTGCCTATTATATTCTCTTTCTCACTATGAATAGGTATTGGTTTATTACTTGAGACAAGTTAGAGAAGCCAACAGTAATTTTTTTAATAAAAGAGGCTTAAAGTCTGTTATAATCAAGCTGCAAAACTACAGTTTGACCTTATAAATATTAATCATGTTCTATATATTTTGCTAATAAGCCTTTAAATTTGAAATAACTTTGCTCTAATAGATCCAGCAAACCCACAATAGGAAGTCTACATTTAAAAGAAAGAAAGAGAGAGAGAAAGAAAGAGAGAAATGCTGTGATTGGAAAAGTTCACCTCATTTTTCTCCCCAACAGAAATTGGCAGGACCCAAGAGGTGAACAAGGAAGGAAAAATGACATGCTAGCAAAAGATGTTGTATTAATGTCTCTTTCTTTGTTGAATAATCTCCTTTACTTGTTTTAACTTCTTAAAAAATAGACTCAATTTTTTTAGACTTGCTATTAACAAAAACAACATCTGTGGGCATTGTTTTCTTAATGGAAATTCCTTAAGGAAAGGAACCTTACATCATTTGTTTGAGGGACATTTAACAAGTTGGCCCCTGCATAATTTAATTTCACACAGCCTCATGAAACAGGCAGGGATTAGCAGCCACATGCTGTACAACATTAATGTGGGCACAAATGTATTACGTCTAGGTAGTAAGGATTTAAAAATAAGTAGCATGAGTGGTTACATCAATAATAGATGATGATGACGACAATTAAATGGAAGAAGGGTTTCTGAGAAATCTCAGACAGTGGGTGGCCTAGACCACAGCCCTCTGCCCAAGGGCACAGAGACAGTAACTACTTTACACCCTTTCTACTCCCCACCACCCAAAACAGTGTTCTATTCCCAGGGGCCATGCAGCATACTGAGGACAATGACAGGTGAAAAGCAACACTCTAGCCTTCCTGCTCAACACAAAGCAGCAGATTGTTAAAGAGCCAAACTCAAAGAAAGAACCACCTGAAGTCTATCAAAACACTAGTGGTTCTATAATTTCTTCTCTGACAAATGTATTAGCTTTTTCTACCAATTCACCTGAATATACAGAAACACCAGGATGAAAGGGCGTTAATGAGATGGGATAAGCTAAAAGGTACATTATCTACCCCAATGATGCTTAGCGACTCAGATACTCTGATGCTTTCATTATTTAAAATTTATCTTTTGAAATAACTTGCATGGAACACAGGTTTGCATATAGATACACACACCATGCAAAAAGGGAAACCATATGTAACTATTCTAATTTGAAATGGCATCTGTAGGTTGATTCAAGTTTAAGGTTATATTTCAGGGCATTACACTTTAAAAGCCATGAAAGCTACAATTGAGAAGTTTCATATTTACCTTAATCATGCTTTTTATTCCTTTCTCTTATTCAATATTGAGTATGTAAATTCTTTAGGGCCAATAAATCAAAGTACTTTCCACTCAGTGCCTTCAACTTCTGCTTGACTACCCCTTATGACCTCACAATTAGTCTCTGGATATTAAAATGCAGACGCACGGAGAAGATTGTGATTTCAAAGGACTGTAGGTCACGAGCTGCCCTATCGAATGGGAACAGAATGAAAAGCCACTCCAAAAAAAATGATCTAAAGTAATAAAAAATTTATGCTTTAAAATGTCTACACCAATTAACAGAAATATGCATCAGGTGCACCATAACTTTCAAATACAATCTTGAATTCTAGTCTGCTGAATACCATATTTATAATGAATAATTACAACCAGCTTTTTACTATACTTTTAAATAACCAGTTGCATCATATAAAACTACTACATCATATTTAAAATATTAAATTCTTAGTCCTCGTTTTTCCTTCTGATTCCCTGCAAACAAACCCATCTTAGATATAGTTTTGCCAAACATGCTATTCTTCACCTATATAGCACTTCCCTATATAATTACAATAGACCTTAACAACATTCTAGAATTCTTATATTCCTAAATAAACTTCCAAAATGGTTTTTATTTGCAGATAGTAAATTCATTTTTGAAAACCAAATGTGAATTTGTGTCAACAAAAAACTAATGCCAAATTATATGAATATACATATTTAAAGAAAAAGAAAAATCAGTTACCATATTTATAATTTCTGAATGGTGGTGGAAGGCTGGTCCTCAAAGGGACATCTACAAGAGAAAGAACGTTTTTATTATAAAATATTCAAACAGCACACATAGTCTTTTGGTTCTTTTTGCCTACATCCATAGACTAGGTTACTTTGAAACAACTGACAGAGACAAAAATGAGAGCCAAACATCCATGGGCCAAGGAAGACAATGGCACCATCAAAAGCTGCTGAGCAGTTCCTAACAAACGCAGGCACATGCTATTAGAAGAATCAGTACTCTAGCCAATGCAACAGTCTCGATATGCCCTTGAAACCTGTAAAATGAATCTATGAGACAAAGTTGATGTTTGTTTAACATGTGAATCCAAAAACCCCTTGAGGATCTTCGGCCATTACTAGGAACCAATGATCTAGAATAATCTTCATACTCTTATCAAAATTCAGGCAGCCTACAACATGAATCCTCTAACTCATCAAAGAAAACTAAACAAAACAGAATAAATATTATTTTAAAAATATCTCAAATATCACATATGTTACTAATGACACAACCCCTACAGAGGGCAATTTGGTAACACATATCAAAATTACATATGTGTATACTCCTTACTCTAGCCCATTCCACTTTTTTAGGAATTGATCATAGAGATAATGACATATATGCAAGAGATCCAACTGCAGCATTATTCTCAGTAGCAAATGTTTAGAAAATTCCAAATGCCCTTCAATGAGATACTCTTTAAATAAATTATAATATGCACAAACAATAAAATATATTTTTTCAACTGTGGGGAAAAAAAGGAAGGAAGCTCTCTATTAATATAAGATCCTCAAAACATGTCAAGGGTAAAGAGTTGCAAGGAGAACGTTATTTTTAGTAAGCCACGTTTAGTACGCAGTAAGAAGGTAAAATAAGAATAGTTGTTGGTGTTTGCATGTACGTGCCTGAGGGGTGGGAGGCCCCTGCACTGGTCAGAGAGGAACAGAAGGAGGAGGCAAAATTTCCATCATAGTTCTTTCTACATTTTGATCTTAAAACTACATAAATGGTTACTTACTGAAGAAAATGAAACAACAAAACCCACCTATCTGAATTCGGAAATGTGTTGTTTTATTTTCAAGATGTAACTCATTCTTTTATTCCATAAGTATTTTAAAATTAGTCCCATGATGGGCCCAGGCCCCAGAGCAAACAAAACCAACAAGGAATTTGTGTTTTTTAAGTACCCGTGCCTCTTAGAGATGAAATATACACTCAAATTAAAATATACTTTTTTATTTATGCTATAAGCATTTCAAGTGCCTACCACCAGGCAGTCCAGGTACAGGATAAATAAGCAGTTACCAAGAGAAGTTCCCAGTCATGAAAGTCCTCGTAGCAAGCTGGCTCTGGGCACAGATGATACAATTCCTATGGAAACACCAAAGATGTCCTTCATAGAAACACAAAAACCAATACTAAAATTCACTTGGAATAACAAAAGCCTCCAAATAACCAAAGTAATCTTGAGCAAAAAGAACAAAACTGGAGACATCACATTCCCTGATTTTAAAATATACCACAAAGCTATAGTAATCCAAAGAGCATGGCACTAGCACAAAAACAGACACATAGACCAATGGAACAAAATAGCCTAGAAATAAATCCAGGCACTTACAACCAACTGATTTTTGAGAAAGGTGCCAAGAATACACATTGGGAAAAGGATAGTCCCTCATAAATGGTGCTGGGAAAACTGGCTATCCACATGCAGAAGATGTTTAAACACAAAACAAAATCCTTCTGAAACATCTTTTAGTTGAATATATTCACAGGACCAGATAGGTAACCATATCACTGGACCCAAATTAGTCTACTTGCCACACACAGGCCAAACCAGTCTAGAGATATGGTATTGAGAAAGGAGGAGACTTTATTCTAAAAAAAATTATTTTAAAATTTGCAGGTCACAGGCCTCTCTGGTTGAGACCAGACTTCCTGAGGTTTCTGTAGCTGTTTCTTGTAGGTACAGATGGCCATTGTGAGTTACACATTAATAGACCATCTTCTTCCTGCCACCTATATGTAAGAACGTAGACCACTTGAAGGCAGTGTTTATATTGGCTCTGTGTTCTGTGATGTTAGTAGTGAGCCATTAAGTTTTAGCAAGCCTCTATCTTCAAGGGCTAACACAACATTCCAATATGGAGGCAATGCTGCTAGGACAAAGTGAGGAAAGCAGGTCAGCAAGAGGGAGCTGCGAGATCTGAGTCGCGTATCCCAGCAGAAGGGGGCACCGTCTTCCAGTTCTGACTGATCACAGTGCTACAGCCACAGGACCCTATCTGTATCAATGGAAACTCTAAAAGTCTGGGGGAGGGGGGGTAGGTGAAATTTCCCAATATTTAAAACACAACAGGCCAGGGCTGGAGATGTTCTCAGTGGTAGAGTGAGCCTGGCTTACATTGGGTTCATTCCCCAGTAGCCAAAGGAAACTGCTCTGGAGACAGCATTTGCCTAGCAGACATCTACGAGGGGAAACCTCTGGTTTAGACTTGTCAGAGTGCATAAATACTTCATTTAATCCCTCTTGTTCCTACTCGCTTAAGAATCATGGGCCACAGAAAAGAAGTATTCATTAAACATCAGAAAGGAACAGTAAATCTATTTATGTTCTGCCATTCAGAGTCCCTGGATTTGATCATGAAAAGCCCTGAAGAAGGGGGAGAGGTGAAGAGCAAATGGCTGCATGAAGCTACTATATTAGAACTTGAGAGAGGCAATGCCGGGACACACAAGAGCTCCTTTTCTCTTTCTTCCCTTAGACCTCAGCTTCAGTGTCGTCTCCAGAGAGAGGCTTCTCCCAATAACACTGCCTAGAGGAGCGGTATCCTCCCATGCTGTTGCCTTTGTGACATTTTTTTTTACAGTTGTAATTTTGTCTACTTACCTATCGTTGTCTCTATTCTCTACTAATTCTAAATTCTCAAAACCTAGGACAGTGTCCAACACAGAACAGATTAACAAATACTGATCCCATGAAGGCAAGGACTACAGTTTTTTCTCTTCATCATGCTGTCATGACCTCAAATATTGCCTGGCACATCACATGCAATCAGAAATACTCATGAACAAATTAATATAATTTAATCACTTCAACTGAAAATTGAGAGCACAAGGTCCCAAGAAGGTAAGTGGTCAGCCACACTGTCTAGGACAGGGAGAAAAAGCAAATAAGCCCAGACAGTTATCAGGAGGAATATAAACAA
The DNA here is from genome assembly GCF_045843805.1 of Urocitellus parryii. Taxonomy (NCBI): domain Eukaryota; kingdom Metazoa; phylum Chordata; class Mammalia; order Rodentia; family Sciuridae; genus Urocitellus; species Urocitellus parryii. Next base: position 179,435,627 of record NC_135531.1, read on the forward strand.
TAATAAATGCTAGAGAGGATGTGGAGAAAAAAAGAACGCTTTTACACTGTTGGTGGGACTGTAAATTAGTATAACCACTATGGAAAGCAGTATGGAGGTTCCTCAAAAGACTAGGCATGGAACCACCACATGAGCCAGCTACACTTCTCAGTGTTTATCGTAAAGAATTAAAGTCAGCAAGGCTATAGTGATTCATGTACACCTATGGTTATAGCAGCACAATTCACTATAGCCAAACTTGTGGAACCGGCCTACATGTCCATCAATGGAAACGGTATATATACACAATAGCATTCTTCCCAGCCATAAAGAAAAATAAAATTATGTCATTTGCAGGAAAATGAATGGAACTTGAGACTATTATGTTAAGTGAAATAAGCCAAACAAGATCATGGATTGTATGTTTTCTCTCAAATGTGGAAGTTAGTGAGGAAAAAGAAAGGTTGGGGGGGGGGCAGGAATCTCATGAAAATCAAAGGAGCTTATTAGAATAGAAGAAAGGGGTTTAGTAGGAAGGGGAGTGACATTGGCCAAATTATACTGTCACATTTTGTGCATGTATGGATATGTAACAACCAATCCCACCATTAAGCACAATTGTAATGCACCAGTAAAAAATGGTGAAAAACCCCAGATAAACCTGGAGTATCCTGTCCTACCAGAAAGGAAGGACATGGTGCACACATGCACACACACAGCATATGTCAAATGGGTGGTACATGTCAGAACAGCACAGGAGCCAACTGAAAGAACTCCCAATGGCCAAAAATAGAGCAATTCAAGCATATTAAAAAATGAACAGTAAATAAAATCCTCCATGCAGAAGAATTATGTAGATGTCCTACCCTAAAGGAAGGAAGCAAAACCTTTCACTCTTTAACTGTGGACTATGCACATGATTTGCTTTGCTTCTGAAGAGCATGGTATAAAGTAGGAGAGGGGGGAACTACTGTGGCAAAACCTAGCACTCCTTCAGCCAGGAGATCAAGGGCAACATCTCCAACCACAAGTCATGTGGAAGTACACACCCTTGTTCCTAGACAGTAGGCTCAAGAGCAATTTAAATGAAATGTATGTGCTCTGATAAGTCTAAAGCCACACTTGTCTTTCTTATCTTACTCTCAAAAACAGACAACTCCATCATAATCAGGAGACAAACATAAAAAATATTCCAAATGAAGGAGCATCCTACAACATACCTGACCAGTACTCCTCAAAATTGTCAAAAAATCATCAAAAACAAGGGAAGTCTGAGTAAATGTCACAGCCAAGAAGAACCTAAGGAGTCATGAAAATCAAATGGAATATGGGATTCTGCAACGGAAAAAAGAACATTAGGTAAAAACTAAAGAAATCCAAATAAACTATGGACTTTAGCTAATGATAATGTGTCAATATTGGTTCATTAATTGGAACAAACACAGCATACTAACATACACTGTTAATAATAGAGGAAACTGGGAGGCATAAGACAGGAAGAAATATGAAAGGTAAAAAGGTAAAAAGAAAATCAAACCATTTAGCACTTCCCCAATAGAACAGACTGCTTTACAAAGCAACAAGCCACAGGAGGGAGAGGATGACAGAGAGCAATGGAAGCCAGAGGGCTGGACAGCTCCTCGGGGCACTCTTCTTTTTTCATAGGTGAGATGACTTGACATTCAGAAGTAAGACCTGAAGCGTGACAAAGCACTGAAATACTTCCAAATCAAAGAACAATGAAAATGTCTTCTAGCTAGATAAATGGTTTGTATACTATTCTGAATCTAGAAAATTAGTCATCTTTTCAAGGTAATATATTATGGTACCTCTGTAATCAAAATATCTGATTCATCTATTCCTTCTTTGTCAACAATAGGTTTATTATATTTACTTATTATACTTATCTAAATACAGCCTATATGTTTATATTTACTTATAAATACACACACTTATTGTATCTATACAACTCCATGTTTATTGGCATGATGCTTTTAAGTCCAGTGGTTCTCAATAGAGAGTCAATCAAATTTAACCAGCACTCCTTGGCTGCAGGGCAAATACAGACAGACTGTGGCAATTAACTAGGTTAAGCCACAGATGACAGAAGGGACTAGGGAAAGCAAAGAACAGGGAGAAAAATGAGTAAGGCTTCTAAAATAACCCCAAAAGATCACTCATCACAGTGACCATTTCTGTCTGTGGGCAAAATTCACTATGCCACAGTGTCAAACCAACCTTCCATCTTTCAGTGTTCAAAATCCTGGATTAAGATTAACAAAATTCAAAGACACTTTTGACACCAAGTGAATCTACTTATTTCAAAGATCCTACTTAAGCAAGTGACACACAAGAGAATACAGAGGCAATTTGGGATAGTGCTTAAGAGCACATATTTCATAATTAAACTGCCTGGGCTGATTTGCAGCTTTGCCTTTCACTAGCCACATAATCTCAGGCCAGTTTCTTGGTCTTTCTGTTCCTCAGTTACTGCATAGATAAAATGGGGATAATGACAATTCTTACTCTAAAGGGACACTGTGAGGATGAATGAGAAAACCCTGGTAAAATTCTTGGCCCAGCACCTGACCCAGCAGTGTTAGCTATCATTTTGCAGTCTCCAAAATGTCTCACTGTCAATCCATTTGTTTCTAGTTATGTGCACAATACATCAAATGCAAATATGTGGCCTGCCAACTTTTCTGAATTCCACAGGACCTCAAATCAGATGACAGAGATAAGCTTGGGCACAGACCTCACAGCTTAAGAATCTGTACCCCCAAAAGTTGGCCTTTGACAGTCAGTGGAATACACTTCCCCAGGTGCACAACTGAAACAAGCAGTGGTTACACTCCTGCTCACTCAGGTGAAAGACCTAAGCGGCAGGCCTGAGCATCCAGTGGGGCTGGGTACCACAGCTCTGCTGGGGAGGCGTTCTGTGGCCCCTCCCAGCAGGTGGGGGCTCCACAATTTCCCCCAAAACCTTGCAGCAGCTTGGAAATTACATTTTCTTCCTTCTGTTTCAAGAGTAACCTATTCTGCCTGTACCAAGAACATCATAGCACTTGCTGTATCAATATCAAGAAACATCGTGGGGCTGGGGATGTGGCTCAAGCGGTAGCGCGCTCGCCTGGCGTGCGTGCGGCCCGGGTTCGATTCTCAGCACCACATACCAACAAAGATGTTGTGTCCGACAAGAACTAAAAAATAAATATTAAAAATTCTCTCCTCTCACTCTCTCCTCTCTCACTCTCTCCTCTCTCTTTTGAAAAAAAAAAAAAAGAAACATCATAACTCTCAGTACTTGGAAAGATTATGAAACAAAAAGGTAGGGACTCGTTTTTAGTTCAAAACCTGAACATGTTGGGTGAAGAACTCTCAAAAGCAGCACGCTTTGTAATCGACTCGTGGGGGACCAGAACATGCCACCTCAAAATGTGCCTCTTTGGCATAAGGATCGTTTTGAGCTATAGGCTCAATTAAGAAGCAGATGCAAAAATGCTCTCTGCTTTTCCTCAATTTATCAAAAAGTAGGATTTACACAGATTTACAAAGGCAAAGGATATCCCTCTTTCCCTCTCTACTAGGGAGAACAAAGGGCAGCTACTGAAGACAACTTTAACCCTTACTAGTCTACAGATGGCACTAGACGGGATCCACATTAGAAAACTAGCTTTAACCTGCTCCCTCCCCAAAGCTGCCACCCCCAAGGATTCAAAGTCCTTTTTATTTGTGTCACTTCTTTAAAAACTTACTCTTCTTTGATGAAGATGCTATATGAGCTAGAATTCAAAGCCTTCTCTTTCAGAATGACTCACTCCCTGGGCATCTGCAGTGCATGTATGAAATCTACTTTTTAATAAACTTTTGCTTATTAATCTGTATTTTGTTAAAAGTATCCTTTCCATCTAAGAACTTACAAGGGTTGAGAAAAAATTATTTTTTCTCCCCTACAACATTACCTCTTAGTAACAACTGTTGATTCTCCCCTAAGAACACGGCAAAAACATTTACACTCTCTATGTAAGCCAGTAAAGTTGTCTTATAAGTAATTATGTCCTTTCTATAAAATCCTTTAAAAATCACTACAAAGTAGACCTGTTCTGCAACCCAGGTCTGTTTACTCACCATTCTAAAAGGACTCAACAAATCATGGACAGGCTTCTGAAGGGCAAGAAGAAAGATGTATGCAGAATGCCAGCAAAACAGGTAGCACCCTAGGGAAAGACCCATCTTAGCCTAAGTTTCAAGCTCCTTCCATCCTTGGGCCTGGAGGAAAGAAGGGGGCTCAGGTTAGGGAAGAGCTGATGACTGAAGACTTCAAGGTACCATTGCCATGGATGGATGGAACTGGACACTGTAACGCCTGGCAGTTGGAACATACCTAACCACAGAGTCATGATGCCCTGCAAATCTTAAAACATTTTGCTTTTATCTCGGTGTCTTCAGCTTGAAGTGGGAGGAGAAATATTAGGTAAATTTAGGGTAAAAATCAATCTTGTACTACCAGTTCCATACAAATGTTCCCTAAATGACTAACCTGTCTGCAGGCAGGGTTGAACAGAAATCTGGGTTAAGGCAGCAAAGAGGACAAAGACAACATGAAGCAGAGATTCCAAGCTTTTCATTCTGCTTTTGTTCCCCACTGGACGCCCGCTCAAGCCCAAGGGAAGAGTCACTGCTTTCAGCAAAAAAAGCCGCCTTTGCAGGGTGTGTTGGCACACGCCTGCATCCTAGCAGCTCGCCTGCATCCTGGCAGCTCGGGAGGCTAAGGCAGGAGGATCGCAAGTTCAAAGCCAGCCTCAGCAAAAGTGAGGCACTAAGCAACTCAATGAGACCCTGTCTCTAAGTAAAAAAAATAAAAAAGGCTTAGGATGTGATTCAGTGGTTAAGCACCCCTGGGTATAATCCCTGGTCCAAAAAAAAGCAACCTTCAAGTCCCTGAAAGTAATGTAGACAACCATATCTCATAATCCACCCATCCAGAGGTGTCATCCACATCTATTACTAGTGGGGTCTACTAATATATTGCTCAGGTGCATGAACTCCATTTAAACTTATTTGAGTTTTAAAGTCAAATAAAACCAAGTGAAACCGGGGGGGGGGGGGCTTATTTAGGTTTTCCTTCTGTTACAGATCAATCTAATCTTCTTTCTTTTATTTATGATTAAATAAAAGAGGTAGGGGACATACAAAGCTCTTCCTTGCTGTAGATAGCCAGTTAGTATATGTAAAAGGAAGGTTGAAATTGGAAAAGTCACCAGCTATCAATCATCATCATCATGATTAAGTCATGCAAGAATCATCAAAGAAAGCCAACATGGCAGATGAAAGTTTGAAAAGTAAGAGGATATTCATCTGGTCTCAGGCTACTTCCCTACAAGTTACTTTTCAATGACAATTACAGTGAAAAAACCTGGCAGATACCAACTTAACCAATTGGTTGGTGACCACTGCCTGATCAGTGGTACTCATCCTGGTGTGACGCCCCGAGAAGACTTCTCTGCTCTTCCTGCTGAAAGGTTTTATAAACTATGGAAAAGATTAGACACCCAACTGCAGAGTGTGCTGAAGTGCTGCAGTCTGGCTGGGCACAAAATCATGAGCCACTCAACAGGAACAAACTTTATTTCCAAAACTTCCGCAAACGCCGGCCTTCTTCCGGGCCACACCACACCAACCGGAAATCCCTCCTACCGCACTTCCCCAACCAATGGGAACTCTCCGGGAGTCCTGTGAGAGCTCCAAAGTAGCAGGCCAAGGCGGACAGCAGGGGTCTAATACCCAATTGAATGCACATCTTAACATAATCATTATCATCTCAATGGCTTGCTGGCGTCACCTTTCAACCAAAAATGCCATGCATCATTCCTACTTGGCTATGGCTCTTAGCACTGAAGAACAGCCTGTGCTGTACAAAACTGTCCAAGTGATGAAACACAAGGAAGACTCCAGAAGTATTCTGAATCAAAGGAACTGAATGCAATGTATGACCTTTGTCACACAAGACCCTATTGGGGCAAATGAAATCTCAACAAGGCCTAGAGATCAAAGAGTACCGTCTCAATATCAAGTTCCTCAGTTTGATCACTGTACTGTGGTAACATAAGAGAAAGGGAATTCCTTGTTTAGGAAATACATAGTGAAATATTGAGGGGTAAGGGGGAATTATGTCAGCAGTGTACTTCTACATGGTTGTCGTGGTTTGGACATGAGGTATCTTAGCAGCTCCTGTGCTATTACAGAAATGCTCAGACGTCAAATGATTAGATTATGAGATTTGTCACCTATAGAGTGGATTAATCCACTTGGTGGATTAATAATTTGAAAGAGCTACTGTGATGGATGGTAACTGTGGGCAGGTGGGTTGTGGCTAGAGAAGGTGGGTCACTGTGGGCATATCCCCAAAGACTGTAACTTATTATCTGGCCCCTTCCTCCCTCTTTCTCACTGTCTGTTTTATAGCTGCCAGAAGCTGAGCAGCCTTCCTCTACGATCCTCTTCCCCAAAGTCAATCCTTTCAGTGCTCATCAGGACCTCAAGGGCGGCAAGATCAAGCTCTTTGACCTACCCAGCAAGTCTGTGATCTCCCTGGTATTTGACCTGGATACACCAGGGCCTAGAACTACACCCCTAGCTGACTGGCAGGAGCCCTTGGCCCCACCTGCTCCCCGATGGCGTTCTTTGCCAGGTTCACCAGAGTTCTTGCATCAGGAGGCTTGTCCATTTGTGTGCCATGAAGAATCACTATCTGATGGGCCCCCACCACGACTCAGTAGTCTCAAGTACAGGGTAAGAGAGATCCCACCATTCCGGGCAGCTGCTGCAGCCCATGAGACCATGGACTGCTATACTCCCCAGGAAGAAAACGGTTTGGGGCCCAAGCCCCAGGAGACAAGCCCATGTTGCAGAAGTGTCTCCGAGGAAATGGAGATAGAAGAAGGCAAGCCAAGAAACTTGGCTGCAGTCCCCTAATCTATCTCAGGCATAGGACTGCAAGTCCAGGGAGAACAGGATGGGTAAGGAAGTTTAACCCCTGTCTTACCTTGGGGATGACAACTAAAGCCATAGAGACCCCTTGGTGCACATCCTCTGCTCTTCCCTGGGGCCTGGAGAGCAGGTCAAGCCAGGCTAAACTTTTGGGTTCCTATTTACCCAATGGCTGCATGAGAGGAAAGGCAGCAGCAAGAGGCCTTCCTAGTTAGGGCCAACTGGTGATGTTAAGCAAGGAGCTCTAGTTCCAACCTGACCCAAGTATACTTCCCCAGACAGGACCAGAGAACTCTTAGTTCTAGGTTGAGCTGGCAGGTGGTATTACCCTGGTTCTTCTACCATCCCAAATCTATGTTGCCTTTTGGGGGGGCATATAAGCTACTGGATGGAACTTGGAGCTGACCAGGAAGTGATAAAGGGCTGAAGACTGGGGTGGTTCTTGCCGGTATGTCTAAGACACTTGAATAATTGCTGTTTGTACAACTGACCATGGTCAGACCACATCACTACGTTTCTATGCAAGGGGAGGGCAAGGCAGCGTGGTGGTCATGGTTCTTAGCTAACCCATTTAAAGAACTTTTCCAGTTGATTAATCCATTTTCATATTTATAAAGGAGTCTTAATGTTCTGCCTCATTAGGACTTTCAACCTTGTGGTTGGGAGTGGGGCTGGTTTTGTAGGCCCTAGGGCCTGCTCTATGTTAGCAACAGGTGATAAACACCCAGTTTGTTAAATGGTTTATACTTGGACTGATTTTTTTTTTCCCTTCCTGCTTTAGCTGGAGCTTCAGGAACAGTCTGTCCTTACAGAGCCACAATAAGAAATAACCAAAGAATAAAGTTGGTCAAATATTTTCATAACTCATTTCTGTTGATTTTTTTGTAAAACTCTCCCAAGACACTTTCAGATTTAAAAATAAAGTCGGTGTTGCAGGTGAAAAAAAAAAAAAAAAAAGAAAGAAAGAAAAGAAAACACAGATCTTAATTTTCTTTTTTTTTAAGTCAAGCATGATGGTAACAATCTGTGGTGAGGACACACACGTAGCTTATTAAGAAATCTTGGGGCAGGCTGATGCCAAGGCTCAGAACAGGAGCCAGCCTAGCACCTGGCTCAGAACCTAGATTAATATCTTCCAATTACCTCTGTAATTAACATCACAGCCAGCTATATTTTCAAACCACCAGTAAAACAAAATGACTCTACTGTCTCATACCTTGCTTTAGAAATACTATAAAGTCCCTTACGGTTTGATCCAAATTAACTCCATGATACACTACGGGCTTGAAATTGCGGTGCTCAAATGAACGAATGAGGCGCACTGTAATGGTCACTTCCTCAGCAGCCATGTGAAGAAATTCCTGTGGCAAGAGGCAACAGAACAATCCAAATGAAATCAACTCACAGTATCTACGACTGACCAGTCTGCATTGCCATCATCAGCTCTCTGGCACACGGCCCACCTATCCCATGGTGTATGGTTATTGACTGGGTTCCCAAATAGAGCCAGATTTCGGGGCACACAGAAGGGGCCTGAGGTTGTGCCCACCCACCACTGTGGGTGGTCCCATACAGCTCTATCACTGCCTTCTGACAGGGCACAGAAGATGAGCAGGGTATACAGGGAGAACTAAGACAGTCCTATGCAGACACTTGATAGTTCTGGATTTTCTGTGCCAATGGTCTCCTTGATTGAGATTAAAGCACATTTATATTAGAGTCAACTATTACCACATGCTTCCAAATATCAGGACTGATCCACATTTATACCATGATATCACCCATCTTTCATAATATTGAAACTGAGTATGTATATTTCATCCTAAAACTATGTATTAATCCTATGTGCTAGGTGTTAATGACATCTAATTTTGTCATCAAATCATAAGATATACACATTTAAAAGATGAAGAGGTAGATACTCAGATTACATAAATAGTTGAAGGTCATATAGAGAAAAATAATAGAGCTGTGTGTGATTCAAGCATCAATCCAAAGTACATGCTTTTTAAAAATATACAATCAAGAAACCACCCCAAATTATGTCTTCCAAAAAATGTGCAAAACTGCCAATATTTCAAGGATAATAATATGGTATAGTTCTATCTATCTATGCTACTTTCAAATTTGCACATCACTTTCAACCATTATAAACAATAAGTCCAGTCATCCCTTGGTGTCCTCAGGGGATTGATTCTAGGACTCTTCACCCCCCATGGATCCCAAAATGTCAAGATACTGAAGTCCCTTATATAAAATGACATAGTATTTGCATATTATACTGTATACTTTAAGTCATCTCTAAATTATTTATAGTGTCTAATACAACATAAATGCTATGTAAACAGTTGTTGTGTTGTATTGTTTGGGGAATAATGACATGGAAAACAAAGTCTACATAGTTGGGCACAGTGGAGATTGCCCATAATCCCAGCTTTTTGGGAGGCTGAGGCAGGAGGATTTCAAGTTTGGGGACAGCCTTAACAACTTAGTGAGACAAAAAATAAAAACAGAAAATAAAAAAATAAAAAGGAGTGGGGATGGAGCTCAGTGATAGAGAATTTACCTAGCATATGGAAGGCCCTGGGTTCTATCCCCAGTTCTGGGGGGAAAAAAAAAAAAAAAGGTCTGCATATTCAGTACAGATGCATTTTTTTCCCAAATGTTTTCTATCTGTGGTTGATTGAAGCCACCGATGTAGAACCCACAGATATGGAGGAAAAACATAATAGGATGAAATATCTATATTATTAATAAACACAAGAAGAAAAGGTCAACCTCAACAATAATCAAGAAGATTCAAAACAATAAGATATCACTCAATGGCAAATTAAACTTCAACAATACCAGTGTTGGTAAGGGTATAGAACAATGAGAGACCTAATTGGCAAAGGTGGGGATCTTAGTGGGTACTACCCTTGGTGACAACTTGCCAATGTTTAGCAAACGGGAAAATACACATACCTTTTGATTCAGCAATTTCATTCATAGAAAAGTACTCTACGGAATCTCTCACATATAAGCACAGGGAGACCTGTAAGACAGCATTGATAACAGTATGTTTTATTAAGTGCAAAAACTGGAAACAACTACCTGTCCATCCGGAGAAGAATGTATAAGTAAATGATGACATGCTTATAGATCATAATATTACCAGCAGTAAAAATGAACAGACTAGAACTACACATGTCAACATGGGTGGATCTCAAAAATATCATATTGAATGAAAAAAAGCAAATTGCAGAACAATTAGCTTATACTATCATTTACAAGGTCCAAAAATGTTTATTATGTTTTAAAATAGATAATAAGTTATTTCTGAGGCAGAGGAAGATCAGGCACTTAAAGAGCAGTACAGAGGGACTTCATTTATACTGGTAAAATTCTATGCCTTCAATAATATGTTAGATATAAGGATAGGATATTATCTTTATGCCTTTTAGTGTTTCTCATGTATTTTATAACATACACAAACAAGCCAATTGATTTGCCTGGAAAGTTTCTCTGAATCACAGAATGCTACTTTACTAAGTAAGAGAATATATATATATATATATATATATATATATATATATATATATATATATATATATATATATGAAAAGCAAAGGGTTCTGCTGTTTGAATGAATTTTTAAAATCTGAAATTATAATTAACATATTATTTATAATTGAGTAGTTTTAAAGGATCTGAAAATAGATTTCCCCCTAAAATAATGACTCACCTTATAATCTTGTTTTGTTGTTACTAACCTTAACAAATCTTTTGATAATTCCAATATTTATATTATTCTTATTAATCCTAGTTTATAATACTCCCCAGAAAACTGATCCTAGAATTTACCAAATAATAGCAGTTCACTAAACATCTACAAAATAGAAGTTTAAAACATAATGAGGTATAGTATTTGTCTAGTACTTGCAGAACATAATCCTTAATGAAGAATAGTTCTTGAGAATGAGATGGTGAATTATAAAAGTCTTCTGTGTTTTAGAAGCAGTGCCTTCAAGTTTGCTGAAACTATGACCACTTCTCTCTCTGCTTACCCCTCCAAACAACAAAAGTCCTCCAAAATGCAGGCACATGTGTACATCTGCACACACCCACAAAGGCAGGAGTCTGTAATGTAATCTGAGACCTTAATGAGTTGAAGCCTCATAGATTTAAGTTCACTATCAATTCACCTCCTATCTGCAACATAAGAAATCCTTAGAAAGCTGTTCAGTGATTTAAAGAAATTAACATATATTAAATATGTAAGATGGAGAGCCTAGCACATAGGACAATCTCAGTAAGTAGTAGCTGCTTTTATCTTTACTACTGTACTTTGGATAAAACAGGTTTGAGCATTAAGACAGCTCTACAAGCAGAAAAAGATAACAATTCCCAGGTACAATGAAATAGATCCTATAAATAGTCCAACCAAGAAAACTGGTAGGCTAGAAGACACATGCCTTATGAAAATCTTTTATAATTGTAGGTTCCTCTTGTCACTTAATAAAAAGTTGCCTGAATGGTGTAATGAAATAACTGAAGTTTTCAATTAGCCTTTAATTTTGATCAACAATGTATTATGTCTTCCTCAGAAATTTGTTGTAATTTATACTTGGTAACTAAACAATAGTGACTATCAGAAGGAAACTATGTCTAAATTTGCCTTAAGGACAGTGGGAAATAGAGCTTGTCGGCTTAGGGAGCAGCTTAGAAAGCTAATATTACAGATAATAAAGTCTGACATTTTTCCCAGAAGGTATGACCTCATTAAAAAAAAATTGAATCTGATCAAGTTTAAAAGGCATTCCTCAAACAAAGGGACAGAGAAACTAACAATAATAAACTTAGAAATAAGGTAATAAAAAGTACTCAAGGACACAAAAGATGACTTAAATGAATGAAAGACTACATTCTTAACCATGAGAGTTTAAAATTATAAAATCAGTCCTCCTTAAATGAAATATAGAAGGTATTTGGAGAACTTTACAAATATTTTCAAATCCAATTGGATCAATCTGTGAGCTCTGGCAGCAAAGTCATAAAATAAGAAAAGAGACAAGCAATCAAATATTAGAACATGTCACAGTGTCTAGGGACGCAGCTCACTGGTGGAGCATTTGTCTAGTACTTGCAGGGCCTTGGGTTTGATCCCTAGCACTGCAAAACCAAACAAAAACAACAACAAAATTAAACATTATAAAGCAACTGACATACAAGAATAAGTTCATATAATTTTCAAAATTTCATAAATTCCAGTAACAAAAATCTTAATGGAAAATCAAGCTGTGGTAATATAAATTGTGACAAGAGACCAGTCATAGACCTATCAGTGGAACACAATAGAAAACTCAGAATCAAAATTACAGAGAACTGAGCATAAAAGTGGCATTCCAAGTTGTAATCAAGGGTAAACCTTCCAGCTTCACCTGCTTGCAGCTGACTTTAAAAATCACGAATTTTGGAAGCTACACCATGGGGCAATGCATTATTAGTTTCCCACGAACCTTGCTGTAGATAACACTTCTGAAGTGTGTGTTATGATGACACAGTGGCCTAGGGCACTTATCAGGGACTTGGAGAATGCCTTTGTAGAAAGCACTGACTCTTCACTTGGACCTGCCCAGGAAGGGGCTGAAACAGACTGAAACAGGCTAAGAAAGCCTGGCCCTTCTGCCTTCAGATCTGTTGTTCGCTAACCTTTGGGTTACACTGCTTCTGCTCAGCTTTGCATGGATGCATGGTAGTCATTTAATGAATCTTGTCTAGAATTGGTAGTATAAGGCTGATTTACTCGAAACTTCCCTAATCTTTCTCTTCCTGCTTCAATGCTGAAGACACCAAAATGAGAGTAACTAAGATATTTTCGAGATTTTTCAGAGGCATCTTGATTGACAGATTGCCAACCACCAGGTCTCACAACACCCTGTTCCTTAACACAGGAGTGGCACCTTAGGTCTCCAGTCATCAGTCCTTACCTAATACAAGCCCTCCTTCCACCCTACCCCACCAAAACTAAGGATAGGAGGAGTTTGAAATTTATACTGAGTTAAGATGGATTTTTGGGAAATTGCATGGTAAAGGAAGGAGACCCTCATTGTTATACAAAATTACATATAAGAGGAAGTGAGGGGAAAGGGGAAAAAAACAAGAGAGAAATGAAATACAGTAGATGGGGTAGAGAGAGAAGATGGGAGGAGAGGGGAGGGGAGGGGGGGATAGTAGAGGATAGGAAGGGCAGCAGAATACAACAGACACTAGTATGACAGTATGTAAAAAAGTGGATGTGGAACCGATGTGAATTTGCAATATGTATACGGGGTAAAAATGGGAGTTCATAATCTGCTTGAATCAAATGTATGAAATATGATATGTTAAGAGCTTTGTAATGTTTTGAACAACTAATAATAAAAAAAGAATCAAAAATTTAAAAAATTTTTGAAAATAAGCCACATGAACAAATTCTTAAAAAAACAAAAGTTTTAAAGATTTACATAAGAAGACTATAAAAACTGATTAGTTATAATCAAAAAATTCAATTTGTAACTGAAAATATTTTCTCAAAATATGAGGCTCAGGGACTGGGGTTGTGGCTCAGTCTGTAGAGCAGTTGCCTGGCATGTGTGAGGACCTGGGTTCGATCCTTAGCACTGCATATAAATAAATAAATTAAATAAAAGATCTATTTATAAAAAAAAAAAAAAGATGGATTTTTAGGGCACTGGCCCACTATATTCTTGATTTCTCTGGCTTACTGATACACTGGGCTTCTTTTTGAGTGGCCCAAGTAAACGAACTTGGATTTGGTAACAAAGTTAGTGGGTAAAGGTAACTTATTTAATACGTTGGCATGGGGATATTGGTCAGACATTTGGGAAAATGTAATGCTGCACCTTATTTCTTACATAAAAATAAGCTCTCCATGGAACCAAGATTTAAATTTAGCTATAATATTTAAATATTTAAAGGCACTAGAAAAAATAAGTACATATTTTTATAATCTTAAGGTAGGAAAGAGTCCAAGCAAATAGAAGGGAAACCACCAAGGAAAAATACTGATAGGCATAAAAACAGAAAAATGTAATAAAAGACTAATATCCCAATAGAAACACAGGTAAAGTTAATTAACAGACAACTGGCTAGTTTTTTAAAAAATTCAATAATGTGAAAAGATCAATTCTAACTAAGCGCTGCAATAGAAACAGTAAAATATCGATTTATCATCAGATTGGTAAAATTAAAAAAATAAAAATAAAAAACGGGCCAAATCAGTGTTGGCAAGGATATAGAGAAATAAATATTTTTATATATTGGTAGGAGCACAAAATGGTATGATATTTCTGGAGTTGAGAGGGGTAATCTATATCAAAATTTTAAATTTGTCTACCCTTTCACAGGACTTCTCTTCTAATAATTTACCTTGAGAAGATAACCACATCAAATATTTTTTTAATCCATGATTTCATGATGCTACTTTAAAAAAACTGCTAATTAGTCACTCTGGAGGCTGGCAGGGCACAGATCTGTTTTCTCTAAAAATTGGCTTAAGGGAAGGGGATAGAGAAACAACAACAACAACAAAAAAAATAAACATGTTATTCTTCCTTTCTTCTACAGACTATTTCAGAGTCACCAAATAACTGTGGAACAAGAGTTCTTTATAGAAGAATTGCAACTGAAAGGTAGTAAAAGAATGAAACAATTTAAAAATCATCATTCACAAAGCTATCAGAATGACTAAAATAAATACAGTGATAACCCCAAACGCTGGTGAAATTTGATGTCTCATTCACTGCTGGTGGAAATAAGAAATGGTTCAGCCACTCTGGAAAAAGAATATGGCAGTTTCTTACAAAACTAAACATGCTTATTATATAACCCAGCAATTGTGGGGGTTTTTGTTGTTGTTGTTGTTGTTGTACATAGTATTAGGAATTGAGCCCAGGGTCACTCTACCACTGAGCTACATCCAAGCCCTTTTTATTTGGAGACAGGCTCTCATTAGTTTGCCCAGGCTGGTCTCAAACTTACGATCTTCCTGCCTCAGCCCTCTAAGTATATGGGATCATAGGCCTACATCACTGCACCCCCATTCTTGGGCATTATTCAAGAGGCAACCTGTATATGAATGCTAGCAGCATATTGATATACAACACCAAAACACTGAAAACAACCCAAATTTGCTTCAATATTTGAATGGTTAGAAATGCTAAGTAATAAAACAAAATAAACCATTGATACATGCAGACATCTGGCTGGATCTCAAGGGAATTAAGCTGAATGAAAAAAAGCCAACCTTAAAAGGTTGCATACTGTATAATTCCCTTTCTTGTAAAAACAAAATTATAGAAATGGAGAACAGATTTGTGTTTCCTGGGGTAAGCGACAGGGAGGGAAGGAGATGGCTGTGGCTCCAAAAGGTAACCTAAGGGATCCTCGTGATAGATCTTGGTCCTTGCCTGTGGTGTTATCCATGTTTGCCTATACATGTGATGAAATTGCATAGAACACCTGAACACACCAGCATGCTTGGACGGGCGCGCGCACGCGCACACACACACACACACACACACACACACACATACACACACATACACACACAGGGATATGTAAAAGTGAAATCTCAATGGCCACCACGGATCACATTAGTGTCAATTCCCTGGCTTTTTCTATATACTCAAGCAGGATATTACCATGGGAGGAAAGTGAGCAAAGGGTGTAGGGATCTCTCTTATTTCTTAGAACTTCATAGTAAAATACAATTCTCACAATTAAAAGTTTCTAAAAAGTATCATTCTGAAAACCCTAACAAAATAAGGAATATAGGCAACGCATCAAATGACAGGATGCCAAAACTGTCAGGTAGAAGACTGATGGGGAACTTTGGAAGGGAGTCAGCAGGGGCTGACAACACCTCAACTTCCCAACCAATCCTAATGAATGAAAGGAGGAGCCTCCAGATCTCCCAGACTATGTGGGGAGGGCTTTGGAAGACGGGTTAAGTGATACCACAAAGAGGCCACCAGCCAAGTTCAACTGGTGAGAAAGCCTACTAGAGAAATGACTCAGCTTCTTCAACAAATAGATCACATAAGAAATGAAGAAAGGGAGGTAGGTTTTAAACTAGAAGAGACTAGAGGAGCTGTTTCAAGCAATGCATCATTTAGGCCTTGTCTGGGTCCTGATTTGCATTGTATTAGATAATATTAAGAAATATGTTAATTCTGTTTAGGTGAAATTATGTCTTAAAAGACTAAGGGACATATAGGTGAAATGATATGATACTGGTATTTGCTTTCACACACTCTGGCAGAGGAAAGACAATTATGGAAGTATAGATTAAAAACTAGGACAGGACTGGGCATGTAGCTCAGTGATAGTGTTCTGGTCTAGCGTACACGTTCAATACCCAGCCCTGAAGACAACAACAGTAAAACATCGTTAACTGTTGAAGAGTCGGGTATATATAAAACCTCATTATCTCATTATCCTATTCTATTTTTGTATATGCTTGAAATTTTTCACAACAAAAACATTTTAAGATAAATACATAAAGATATACATTCAAGGAAGATTTTCTTTCATTGAATATATTTCTAATAGTTAACAAAATTAGAATCCATCTAAATGTCCATCAGTGGAGAACTAGTTAAGTGAATGTGTCACTCCCTAAAATAAAATATCCTGTGCACATTAATGAGTGAAAGGCATTGCAGTTTAGCTATGGCTTAAGTATGTGTCCCAAGGGTTCATGTGTTGGAAGCTTGGTCCCCAGTGAGGTGATGAGAAAGACGGGGGCAACTTTTGAAGGCAGAAGTGTAGCTCAGAGTTGGAGCCTCTGCTTAGCACGTGTGAGGCCCTAGGTTCAATCCCCAGCACAGCCCGGTTATACTCCTGATGTATTGAGAAATAACAAATAAACCCAAAAAGCATTCAGCAGTCAGAGGCATGAGAAGCAGGTCACATGGCCAGAAAGAGTTGGAACTTGTCTAAGATGGCACAAAAGGCTTTCCACGCTCAGCCCCTCCCTGACTCTCAGATGGTATCTGCAACCATCACAATCTACTATTCACATATCCTTCCAGCTTCTAGGACAGCAATGATGGCTCATAGCTCCCCACACCTACCACACTGCTGCCAAGCCTGTGCCACACCTTCCACCTTAGCTTCTCTCAAGCCCCTTCTACCCTCACCCACCTTACCTTCCAATACAAGCATCCTTCAAGTCTTGACCCAAGGACTATCTTCTGCAGGACACCTTCAAGGTCAGCTGCTCCTCCCCACAGAGGCTGAGTTATAGGCCCCTCTGTCTGCTACCATACCAAAGTCACTTATCTAAGGGGTCTAACCTATGGGCTCCTTGAAGAAAAGAATGCTGCATGGTTTATTTTTCTGTGCCCAGCAACTTGTGTAGCATGGGGTACATTACAGGCACCATGTTTGCAGAACTGAAGAGCAACCAAAGGGCTAAGGAAAATCTGAATTCTTCCTTTTCTGAAGGACACATTGATGCGACAATCCTGCCCTAAAGACACAGAACACAGGAAAATATGCGAAAGCTGCGGTGTGGCTCGGTGGTGGAGTGCTTGCCTAGCATGTGAAGAGGCCCTGTGTTCCACCCCAGCATGAAAGAAACAGGAAGAGGGAAAGAAGGAGAAAAAGAAGGGGGCCAGGGAAGGATGGAGGGAGGAAGGCAGGCAGGAACAAAAGAGAGAAAGAGAGTGAGAAACAGAAAACAAGTAAGACTGAACCTTGTAGAAAAAAATTTATTGCTTCAGAATATGAAAATGTTTTTTAAAATCAAAATTATGATTTAATTGAATATCTACAAAACATAACATTTCAACATCAACTCAGTCCTTTTCAAAATTAACATAGGTTCGATGTAATGTGGGTATGGGCATGTTTTAATGCATTTCATGTGACACAGGGTGGGGCTTTGAGAAGTAAGAGGGATGGGATGGGAGCTAAGGAGGGTCTTTAAACCTCCCTGCCTACAAACCTCTTCTGGCTGCTACTTTACCCAGTGGTCTGAGACAATGAAGAAAACTCCATATTAAAAGCAAAACAAAACTCTTTCAAATAAATAAATAAATAAAACAAATAAAATCCACGTAGGAACTCCCTCCATGGAGCTCCAGTTCCCCAGCCAGTAAGAAGCCTGGAGACCCACCTCCTGGTCCTCCCTGGGAATTAAGAACTGCTTTTAATTCCAGCATGGTGAAGAGGGACACATGGCTTAGGACACATGTTTTGGGTCCCTACAGCTGAGATGGGCTTTCAGCCTCCAGTTCTCAGCGCCTGTGGTAGAAACTCAGCAACCAGAGAAAGCCAGGCAAGCTGACACCAGGCTCCCTAACTTTCCCAACTACTGCCCTTCCCAAGCTGGATCCCCTCCGGGTGGCAGAATTCCCAACTGAAAAGCCATAAACCAGAGAGAGGAAAACTAGCCCAGCACAGAAAACCTCTGAACCCAGCATACAATAAACACAAAACATGCCTGCTCCCCAAATACTTGATTCCTGACTCTGGACTGATCTGTATCAGTTTAAAAAACAAAATGTAACTACAGTCAACTCTGGTTATTTGTAGTAGTTACATTCACTATATCACAGGGAACAGTGAATTAGCATATCCTGAAACAATGCTTCTTGGGGAAATGTGGGGTAAAGTTCCTAGAAGATTCTGGTCGCAACAGTTCAGTCAATCAATACATAACTTCATTTCACTCATGTTTCTGTTTGGACTTTAGTTATAATATACAGGTAGATCTATTTATCTACCTGTCTATCTATCTATCTATCTATCTATCTATATAGTTGACTCATTTAATATTGAATTCACAGCCAATAACACTGTAACTCACAGCTTATCCAGCACATGTATTTCCTCCCTACAGCATACTGAAGCCTTCTTGCACGTAAGAATATTCAACAGCACTTTAGCACTACACCTAGGAGCATTATATACAGCAAAATTACCAATAAAAAACAAGAAATGAACCACACAGACTACAAAGTAGATGCTTGTTTATACTACACAAGCTAGAACAAGAAGGCCAAAGGCAGCTTTGATTGATCTTAGATAGTCAATCAAATGTGAGCTTTGGGTGACTCAAACTTCACTGCTCTGCACATGTCCAAGAATGACTGAGAAAACACTTTGAGCACTGCTTTGGGTTTGGATTTTGAGTAAACGTTAGTGAATAGATGAATTTGCAAGCACAGAATCTGTGAACAATTGTGGTGAGCCGTTTCTGTGTACTGTGGCCGCCATTACAAGATGGCGCTGATAAGCGCCGTGGCCTATGATAAACAACTCCTTATTTTGGGAGAGTTGGCACGTAGCTGTAAAACACCCTATGAGAAAGATCCACGTGGCAGTTGTGCATTGGGGCTTTATCTGCTTTATTAAGGCTGGGGCACGTAGGAGTAGTAGTAGTAGTAGTAGTAGGGGTAGCAGTAGGAGTAGTAGTAATAGTAGAGAGAAACAAGCTAAAAGACATGTCTAAACAAAGGCCTGAATAAACTGCTGAAGGAAGAATCCTGTGTCGTGTTTCCTTTGCTGGCGAGGGGACGCGGCAAACAATTAGGACTATCTTTCCAAAATAACAATACATCTGCCTTCCAGTGTTTGAAATATGGATGCCCTTAACTTTTCTCTTGAGAATGGAATCCAAAATGAGCTAACAATTAGAAACCAGAGCATTGGAAAAGCACTCAAGCACTGAGCCAGTTAAATGGAGAAGACTTCCATAGTAACTGGGTGGGAAAGCACCCTCGCTGACCTTCCTTCATCCCACAGAAGCAGGGTTTTAACAGACTCCTGGAAAGAATTATTTGAAAAACTGAAACATTTTACAAAGTTATATCTATTCCCTTAAGTACAGTAAAATCAAAATTGTCACATATGAAGTTTGCTTTAAATCTGGTCTTAACTATATGAAAAAAACAACTTTCAAAAAAGTATGGTTCTGGGCTGGGGATATGGCTCAAGCAGTAGCACACTCACCTGGCATGCGTGCGGCCTGGGTTCAATCCTCAGCACCACATACAAACAAAGATGTTGTGTCCGACCATAACTAAAAAATAAATATTAAAATTCTCTCTCTCTCTCTCTCTCTCTCTCTCTCTCAAAAAAAAAAAAAATGGTTCTAACCGCATACAAAAATATACCCTAATGTTAGGAACCAGCATTGTAGGTCAAAAAGGCATTGCCTTCCTTTTAAAACAAATAAAACAATAAAAAGAAGACAGTATTTTCTTCTATCATATTAGGTATATAAACCATCACAGAACAGCAGGGATAAAAGTAGAAAGAATACAGGTGTGGTGGCACACAGCTAGAGCCCCAGCAACTTGACAGGCTGAGGCAGGAGGATCACTTGAGCCCAGGAGTTCAAGGCCAGGCTGGGCAACATAGTAAGACCATGTCTCAAAAAATGGGTGGGGCAGAAAGAGTAGAATTCTACTGAGAGGAGAATCACTGAATATGCAAATGATTCTGGAATTACACCCTAATGATTTTGGAGTAAATAATCCTTAAATTCTATATCATTATATCATTCAAATGTCATTATAGAAAAAAAAAAAAGGTTAAAGCCAGGGTAGTGGAGAACCTACATTCTTTTTATTACCCTTTCTAAAACTATTCGGCATCCAGCATACTGCTAGTAGGTGAGTGATAAGTGTTCACCTTTTAAAGAGAACTTAACCTTGGCAAATTAATAACTTTATATAAAATTCCAGTTTAAAGTTCAAAAGAATGATCAATTATCATTAATTCACATTTAAGACTATGACTAAAATGGAAATGTTCATTTCATTTTAAATCTATTCTGCCTTATTTCAAAAGCACAGTTTTCTTTTAACTTTTAAATGGAGAACAAATTTTTCCTCTAAAAATGGAAATTGGAACAATGAAAAACCAAAAGTTGGTCATTATGATAAAAAGAAAAAAGGTACCAGGAATTTGCTTTTAAATTTTTTAAAAAGCATAATTTTAAAATATGAAACTAAGCATACATTTATAACTAGGACCATGTAAGTAGTACATAAACATTTTAAAACTTCTTAGCCTTTTTCAAATTTGTATCATACAAACCAAAGTGCCAATATTTTAGGAAATTCAGTTGAATCAGTTTAATAAAACTTTTGAGAAATGTTCTGTCAATGATTAATTTATGAATCATTTTAAAGTCTCTGACCTCAACCATTTTTTAGGTAGTTTAAAACAATTACTTGCAGGTGTTTAAGTAACCCAGCAGGTCCAAAATAAATATGAACTAAATCTGAGAACTATACACATGTATTATTTTTTTATTGCACAGTGACCTTAGCAGCCAGCCCTACCTGAGGACAGATCATAATCAATGCTAAATAAATAAACCCATGATTACTGCCCACACCTAGAATACACCACCTGGTGACAACCATTTCCAGTTCCATGAACCTGAACTCATTGTGACAGTCTGGGGAAAATATCCAAAAGCATGTGAGAGTCAGGAAATTATTCTAACTCTCACATTTTTCTAAAGTGTTAGAGACAACCATTTGAAAAACTATTTTCATCCTAACCCATTAAGTCCCAAGCTTCCAATTCTGAAAATATTTCAACAAAATTGACACAGGTGCATAAAAATAAGTTGGAAATTATAATCTACAGCTAATATATTATTTTCTAAATCATTCACTTATTTTTCTCAAAAGAACAGGACTCCAAAAACAACATTTATTTCAAAAGTTACCATGAGTGGTATATTTGTTGTTCAACTAAGTTTTTATAGGTGTCCCACATCTGGGACTATAGGACTTAACAGTTAAACAAGGTATAATGCATATAAATTTTATTTTTCTTGATTCACAATCATCAGTGAGAGTTTAATCCTGCCCTGCTTTGGGGGATACATTTCTCTATGGGCCTCTGGCACTTCTGCGTGTCTTATGAGCAAAAGTGTCTGCTTTTGTTCTGTGGTGGCTGCTTTTGTTCTAAACTTTCTTTGGATGATGTGCACATAGCGAATAGCCCAGCAAGACATAAGATCTTCCACCAGAACCGAGAGTAGATTTGCTTACTGTCCAGTAAAATAAAGACAATATCTCCCTCTTGAGTAAGGTTGCTTGTAGCCCTTTATAAAGAATTTGGATCACCTATATATACTCCATGTATAGTGGCCACCTAGGCCACCTTACACTGGTCATAAGGGACTATTGGTGTAAGAAGTACTGACACAAACAAGCTTATGCTGTTGGCTCTACCATGAGTAATACAGTCCTTTGTCTCTGACCCAGGAGTCTTATGACTTCTGCCAACAAAAAAATTTGGATTATTTAAATGCAAGGCACCTCAACTATGACAAAAACCCACTACATGGACAGTGTTCATCAAGGCCACTCAACATTGTCCCTGTGTGATTTAATAAGAGAAGAACTAATACAAACACGAAGGTTTTTGAAGCAAATAAGGGAAGCAAGTAGCCTAAGGCTCTGTACCAGAATTCTTATGTAAAAAAACTGGGAATTTAATTTGGGAACATTCTAAATAAAACAACAACAAAAACACAAGCCACAGCCTATCAACAGAACAGTCAACTACTGATTGGTTATACAACTGGGATCTCTGCTAGGACCACTTTCAAATAAAGAAAATGCCTCATTATACCATACCTAATAAAGCAAACACCTCACTGTAGCCAATCAGAGATTTCTGTAGTTTGTATATTGGCCTACAAAAGCTTGCTGCTCACATAGATAGAGTGGAGCTCTCTGCATTTTTTGTTTCTGATGCTGCCCAATTCATGAACATTCTTTTTTTTTCATTATTTTTAATTGTAGTTGGACACAATACCTTTATTTTATTTATTTATTTTTATGTGATACTGAGGATCAAACCCAGCACATCGCACTTGCTAGGCGAGCACTCTACCACTGAGCCACAGCTCCAGCCCACACGAATCATTCTTTACTCAAATAAATCATGTTAAAGCTTGTCTCAAGTTTTTCACTTAACAAGGTCACACTGTTGGCTGTGCCATGAGCAATATAGTCCTTTGTCTCTGACCCAGGAGTCTCATGTCTGCTGAAACCATCCAGTAAACTGCCAGGCAGAGCTGTTAGCTTGCAAACACGATAAAATCTCAGACCTCTTCTACTTCTTGACTGTTGATACAGGATGGTTTTCTACAACAGAACAGGTTTTCTAGAACAGAACTGACAGAGGTCTACATGTTTGGGAGATGAGAAGATTCTTTAGGGTTCAGTAGCAAATGTGGTAGGCATGGGGAGTAAAATTAATTAATGTCTAGTGGGTAGGCAGTAAGGGGTAGGGTTTAAACAAGCTGCTCCACCAGTGGGTACTTATTTATTGTTCACTCTCCTCTGGGTGAATAATCACCTGATGAGAGGAAATGTGGCTGCACGTTTGAGTATAGTCCCCAAAGTTGAAATGAATGATGTCAGCAATGAAAATAGATGTCTTCGGGTGAATGAAAAGGGCATTATGTCCGGCCAAGAGTATCCATCAGACTACATGAAACTTAAAGCTGACAGAGCAAAGTCAAGCTCCTCCGTCCCTCCCCCTTGTCCTCTAGCCTGACATCTGCTTTAAGGAGAAAGATGATTAAGGATGGACCACACTTATCCTGGTCCCTAAGAGGAACTAAAGGCCTTATGCACTTATCCAAGTATGCTATTGGGGGGGCTGGGGAGTGGGAGAGGGCAGGGAGGACTCAAAACTTTCATAGTTCTGTGGACACGGGCATGTCCTGTGGTGACATCCTGGCCTCAGGGGAAGAGAACTCAGATTCAGCTAATGGGGTTTGAACAGGATTCACAATTGGGGAGTATATTAGTCAACTTCCCATTCCTCTAAAAAATACCTGAGGAAATCAAACTATAGAGAGAAAATGTTTATTTTAGCTCACAGCTTAGAGGTTTCATCTCTTGATTTGTTGGCCCTATTGCTTTGAGTCTACGGTGAAACATCATGGTGGGAGTACATGGTAGAACAAAATTGCTTGATTCATGGTCAGGGAGCAAGAAAGAGGGAGGAAAAGACTGGGGTCCCATATTCCCCCTCAAAGCCATACCCCCAATAACCCAAAGCCCTCCCTCTAGGTCCCATCTCTCAGAGGTCCCACTGCTTCCCAACAGTGCCAAGCTAGGGACCAATTCTCTCACACATGGGCCTTTAGGAAACACTCAAGATTCAAACCCTAGCAGGGAGAGAAACATGTCCTAGTTAACAGGGTCATTTGTGCCAAGCAATATACTGCTGTCAATCCTCTCGATGTATAGCAGGAGGTGACCTGTTAAATATAGTTGCCCTTTCCATGGTGCCACCTGTTACCAGTGGGTAGGTCAGGATTTAAAGCACTTGTCCCTACCCTCCAATGTCCCAAGAATGCACTATATAAAATGATGCTTGGAATGGCTTTGTGATGTGTCAGCTTGGCTAGCTGAATTGCAGTCTTCAAAAAGCATTTTCTAGTGTGTTTCTGATGCAGATGGACAACAAGGGACATTCTCTCCTGAGAGAGACTGGGTAGAACAGTGGCCATTTTGTAACATACCCACCACTCCCCATTTTTTAATCAGATTGAAGGGCTTCTGAGAAAGGATGTTGCTGGTATGATTCAAGGCTCCAGTAAGGTGACTTTAAGTTAGTCAAAAGGGAGATTATGGTAGGTCTGACTCACTTGACCCTATAGGGGGATGTAGGCTTTCCCTGACCTAGAAAAAAAACAAACTGTAGCTGGGTCTATCATTGCTCTCCCTTTTCCTTGGGTCCTTCTCCTGACTACTGCCTGGGACAACAAGCATCAGCTCCTGCCTAGAGAGCATAGTCTGCTCTTTATCAACCCTTGTGACTGCCAGTTTGGACTTCAGACTTGCTCAGCCAGTACCCACAAATGAGTAAGCCAATTCTGCACACCTGTGTGCATACATACAAGTGTCTTTTGTTTTTTCTTTACTGGTTTTGCTTCTTCCATTGAACTCTGACCACAACAGTCCATATCTGAACATTCTATGTGGTCATTTATAATGGCTAACCCACAAGCAAGCATCCTGAATGATGTCTAAACCAACTATTGGAAGCCACACAGCAAGCTATGGCACATTCTCTACTTTTGGTGCCCCTCAACCCTAATGACCTCTCTGAGGTACAGTCTTTGTGGCTGATGATTTTGTCAACTAGAGTCTCTAGCAAAGGGAGACAGCTTCCACCTAGATGTGCCCCTTTAGGTCTTAGATGCCTCACCTCCCTGACATCGCATCAAGATCATGGCTTCTGACAAGCTTCCATGAGCTTACAACCAGCTCTGGCAAAACTCAATAAATTACCCGTGGACCATGCAACACTTCAGCATAGAATCCCCATTTGGAGCAAGTACTCTAACTTGTAAGGTGGGAAGGGCCAGACAAGCTCACGTGTTAAATGGAAATGGTATGTTTGTCCCTCCAGCTTGATGTGCAGGAGTAGCTGCACATAGCTACAGTAAGTTAGTCAAAAGGGAGATTAACCTATTGTGTCCCATCTCCCACTTGAAGCAAAGCTTCTGTACCCTAAGGACTCTCAATTCACCAATGTTCAAAGGCCTAAATCCTTAGGCCACCCTTAGTCACAGGTGGTTTGGCTAAGCTGGAACCCAATGACATCCACTGGTCCACTGTGGCTATTCAACCTCAGTTCCAGGCACAAAGAGCTGAAAATGGATTGATTCAGTGAACAGAACTCCCCCAAAACTTATATGCTGAAGCCTAAGTACTAATGTAATGGCATTAGGTCCTGAGGGTGGCTTATAATCTCTCTGGGTGCCCAGAAAGCTGCCTTGCCCAGACTACCACATGAGAACCCAGCTAGAAGCTACCATCTATGAACCAGAAATCAGGCCTTCACAAGATACCAAATCTGCCAGTGCCCGTGCCCTGGATCTTGGACTTTGAAGCTGTCAGAATCATGAGATAAATTGCTATTATTTACGAACTACCCAGCCTCTAGTATTCTATTATAGTAGAGGGTACAGATTAATCTAACATGACTGTTGTCCTTACAAGAAAACAACCATGTAAAGACAAACACACAGGGACCATCATGTGGAGCTGGAGACTGAAGTAATATACCCACAAACCGGAGAACAACTGGGGCTCACAGCAGCCTAGAACAGATTCCCCCTCAGTATCTTCACAAGAAAACAACTCTCTGACACCTTGATTCTGGACTTGCGATCTCCAGAGCTGTGAGACACTGAATTTCTGTTGTTTTAAGCTGTCCTGTGTGTGCTACTTTGTTCTGGATGCCCTAGGAAACTAACACAAATGCCAAATTGGAAAGATTTAAGTGAAAGAGACTCTAAGGGGTGATGGAAGGGCTAAAGGAGGTATGAATGGCAGTTTTAATATTGTGTTTCTTTATTTAAATTAAAAATATCAGGTTCAGGGTGTAGCTCAGTAGCAGCACACTTGTCTAGCAGGCATGAAGTCCTTGGTTCAATCCCCAGTACCAAAAATAAATAAATAAATGAAACTTTCATTTTTTTTTTTGAGTAACCTATTAAAATATGGGACTATCTTACAGTGAGGCCTCACTACCAGTCCTATTATTTGTCAAGAATAGTTCTTGACAAATCACAATGGTGTCAATGAAGAAAGGCCACAAACTCCTTAATCTCAATTCTATGACTTTATGATAAGAACCACAGCAGATTATTTGACCTCTGGTTTTGTTAAGAGTTTGCTTCAAGGCTGCAGCTTCAATAAACTTCATCAATAATGGTAATAACAGTGACAGTGATGCAGTGTGTGAGTGTGTGTGTGTGTGTGTGTGTAACATGGTGCTAAATGCTTCAGATGTATCACCATAAGCCTCACTTAACAATACAGCAAAGTTAGTTATTGAATGTTGCTAATTCAGTAATTCTGTAACTAAATACAAATCTTCATACTTCCATCAAGAGCTACCCACTGTATTATACCAATAAAGTATCTGACACACTATAAAGAACAATTAGTTTCACTGCAGCAATCAGAAAATATTATTAGGAAAGATAAATTCAAAACTTCCTTTTGGCAACACACATGCCAGAAAGGATGCCTTTTAAAATAAACTATTTCTACAGCTAATACTCAGAAGTGGATGTTTTATTAAACGCTAGTTAAAATTAGATTTGGCTTTACTGAAACTCATGTTTAATGAACAAACCAGTAAATACCTGACCACATGGATTTTTTTAAGAAAATAAATCTGCTATTATATTTAGTACATAATAATCTTCAACCTTTGCCACATCTTTCCAATGGCCAAACCAAGGCTAATGTTCTCCTAAAGAAAACAGGGAAATAATGACTCTTTACTAGACTTAACAGCCACAACAGAAGTTACTAGTTCAGGACCCAATATATTTCATGGAAATAACAAAAATAAATTATAAATGGTGCTGTCCTATATGTGGAAGATGTACTTTTCCCTATACTTCCTGCTAAGTACAACTGAAAACTGTGGGCATTATGTATAAAACAAGCATAAGAAGACTTTGAAAGATGAGAAGAGGGCAGACAGGTTAGGGAACTCCAGACCCAAGGCCTGACATGGTGGCGAGTTTTCTGGGTTTTCCTGGGTCTCAGACTTGGAGTTAAAGAAATTAGCAACTGGAAACACCAACAGGTGTAGAAAAGAAGAGCCTCAACGAAAGCCTGTTCTTTCTAACCAAAGGACCAGGAAGGGGCAGCCTAGCAGGTGAGAAAACTCTCAGAGAGTAACTGCTCTCCGCTAGCCAGGAATCAAGAAAAACTGTGGTCCCACCACCACCCACACCAGCAAAGCCTGTGTGGGGAGCTTAGACCTCCACCCTTGCCAGGCTCCTAACGAGGCATCCCAGTGACCCTGCCGGGGTGGTGCCAAAGAAGGTCAGAGGGAGCGGGACCATAACAAGCCTGACTCCCGCTCTTCCCTGTGTCGGTGAAGACCATCTGAGGAACACATACTTCTACCCTGTCTCCCAGTAAGAAGGGCTTCTTTCCCTCAATGGGTGGACACAGGTGAGGACTACTGGAGAGGCAAGATGAGGCCACCCTCCCACACCTAGCTCAGTGTCCCTGGAAGACATGTCAGGATCGGTAGCAAGGCACTCCTATCCTCCCAGAAGCATCAACCTCTGCCAGAACTCCCACTGCCACCTCAGCTGTCAACAAGAAGCAAGCAGAGAACCCGAATTTCTGTCTCTGCCTGGTAATAACAAGTAAGCTAGCTGTCCCCTTCCTCTGCCAGAGTGTCAAAGAAAGTCATTAACACAGGAGATTTAAAATTGATCCAGAGTCTCAGAACCCAACAACAAATGTCTAGACTTCAAGTGACAAAAATCACTTGACACATTGAGAAGTGGGAAATCACCTGAACAAAAATTCAATCAACTGAGGCTAACACCAAGAGATGTTAGGATAATGTGGTAAAGGTTTAAAGCAGCATAAAAATGCTTCAACACACAATTACATATAATCTGGAAATAAATGAAAAAGAGGTTTTATCAAAGAAATAGATATAAAGAACCAAACAGAAATTTTAAAACTAAAAATCGCAATAACCAAAATTTAAAAATTCCATGGGTAGGCTCACACCAGAATGGAAGGAACAAATTAAAGAATAAGTAAACAAGAAGATAAAGCAATAGGAATTACCCAATCTTAACAATGGAGAAAAAAGAAGACTTAAAAAATAAGCAAATAAGCAGAACCTGTGGCTATGCTTTTGGGATAGATTAAAGTTGCCATGATCTGAAGAGGATTTTTCAAATGTTCTCCTTCTATATGAAATAACTGAGCAGAGGGGAAAAAAAAAAAAAGCAAAAAAACATCTCCTGTGGAACTGTAACACTCTTGTCATCAGAGTTAAAAAAGATGGGACAAAAGGGTGGACCTAAAAAGATAAGACTGAAAACATCCCAAATTTGTTTATAGACATAAACTTATAGACTTGAGAAGGGAACTGTAAACTGGGCAAAATCAAAGAAATCTACATCAAAACACAATACAAACTTTTCATTACTAAAGGCAAAGAAAAAAAAATTTGGAAGAAGACTTAGAGCAAAAGAGCCTATTGAAAAAAGCAATTTAAATGACAGTGGGGTTTTCACCATAAATTATGGAGGCCAGAAGGAAGTGCACACACTTTGAATGCTGAGAGAAAAAAATCTGTCAACTCAAAATTCTTTGTCCAATGAAGACACTTTTCAGA
Organism: Urocitellus parryii; assembly: GCF_045843805.1. Lineage (NCBI taxonomy): Eukaryota > Metazoa > Chordata > Mammalia > Rodentia > Sciuridae > Urocitellus > Urocitellus parryii. The sequence goes on from NC_135531.1 coordinate 179,464,814, forward strand.
AATAAAGGGGGAAATCAAGATATTCTCAGACAAAGGAAAACTAGAAGAATTCATCATCAGCACATCTCAACTAAAAGGATGGCTATAGAAAGTCTAAACAGAAAAGAAAGCAGTTAAAGAAGGCACCTTGAACTAACAGGATGGAAGGAAACTAAGCAAAACTGTGGGTAAATATATTCTTTCTCCTCCTGAGTTTTCTAAATTATAATTAAAAATGAATATTATATGCATTTATGCAAAGAGAAAAGTTACCACATTACCTGATAAGATTCAAGAGGAAATATTTATAGCAATTATCAATTGTGGAGGGGGTAGAGGGTGATAAAGGGAGGTAAACTTTCTCTACGTCACTCAAGCTGATAAAATGATGACACTAAGACTATGACTGCAAATAATATGCATTACCTAGAGCAACCACTAAAAAGCTACACAAGATACACACAAAAACACTACAGATAAATTTTTTTTTAAAAGTAACTCTAAAATATGCTCAAGTAACGGACAGAAAAGTAAGAAAAAGAAATAAAACAGAAGCAACAAGAAATAAAATGGCAGGCCTTAATATGTAAATAGTTACATTAAATCTAAATAATCTAAATACACCAACTGAAAGAGAAGGTCAGAGTGGATTTAAAAACATGACTCAACTCTATGGTAGTAGCTCCAGTAATCAACAGTGTGCAATATTGGTGGAGGAACAGGGGAAGAGACCAATGGAACAGAACAGAGAACCCTGAAAACACCACATAAGCATGCCTAACAGATTACTGAAAAAAGTGCAAAAGCAATTCAACAGAGGAAAAGTCACTTTTGCAACAAATGTTGCTGAAGCAATTGGACACCAAGGGGGAAAAAGAACCTTAAATCTAGATATTTTGTTTAAGATCAGGGTCTGGCTATGTTGCATAGGCTAGCCTTAAATTCCTGGGCTCAAGTGATCCTTCTGCCTCAACCTCCCAAGTGGCTGGAATTATGGCATATACCACTGGGCCTGGCTTTTAACCTAAATCTTATACTTTATACCAAGAATTAACTCAGAATGTATTATGTCAAATATAAAATACAAAACTACAGAATGTTTATGAAAAATGGATCTAGACAACACTAAGGTACAATCCAGAAAAAGAAAAATTGGTGAACTGTACTTCATAAGAATTTAAAAATTTAGGCTCTATGAAACAATGCTAGGAGGATTAAAAAAAAAACCTTGAAGAAAATATTTGCAAAAATTACCTATACAACAAAGGACTGGTATCTAGAATATATGAAGCATTCTCAAAAATCAACTCTAAAAAATCAAATGAGAGTATGGGCAAAAGACATGAGAAAACATTTCCCAGGAGAAAACAGATAAATGGCAAACCCAAGACAGTGCTAAAGCAGTGTGAAGAAGAGGTAAGAACACCTCTGAACTGACCAAAACTGCACAACACTGCATCCAGTGCCTACAGCACATCGCTGTCTCCACCATGCCCAGAGGAAAGGCTGGAGGAGATGCTAAAGGAGATAAAGCCAAGGTGCAGATGAACCACAGAGAAGATCCTCAAGGTTGTCTGCTAACCTGCTCCTCCAAAGCCAGAGCTCAAGCCAAGGCCCCTACAAAGAAGGGAGAGAAGGTACCCAAAGGGCAAAAGGGAAGAGCTGACACTGGCAGGGATGGGAATAACCCTGCAGAAATAGATATGCCAAACAGCCCAGGCACAGAAAGCAGAAGGTACTGGAGATGCTCAGTGAAGTGTGTGCATTTTTGATAACTGTGGACTTCTGAGGACTGTAAAGATTGAAATACTATTTTTTAATCAAGCTTTATAAAAAGGAAGAGTTTTACTTTTTTTTTTTTTTAAGCTATGTTGCTAATACACAGAACACTTCATTGTTATTTGGAGGAAAAGGAACAGACGGCACTGATAGAATGTCTCCAAACCTGGTTGCTGAGGAGGAAAATTGAGAGATTTCCTCATGGCTCAGAGGAAGAGGAATTCCCTGATGTTGGCACACATAGCCACCTTGGCACAAATGCCTCGTGGTGTGGAAACACTCAAATCATCTTTATGTCCTCCTCTCCTCTCTGCCAACTGCATAGATTTAACTTCCCTGAACCCGTAGATCTATTGAGATCTGACACCCACCAATTAGGTTTACAACCAGGACTTCCCAGTGACATCAATGAGATAATGTCCACTAAAAGAGCAGCAGTTCCTTTTCTAGATTGCAGATCTTCAGATTAATAATTCTGCCATTTTCATTTCATTTCCTGGAAGTCAGGATCAATTCAAAAGTAGTTAAACAACATGCTGAAGGTGAAACGTCAACCCTCACTCTAAACTGTCCTTATTCAGAGGATCAAATGAAGACTTCGTTGGGTTTTATAGTGGCTCTAATTTTGGTAGTCCATCAAAATTAGATGGGAGTTTGAAAGTTGTTGTACACTGTTAACAATTATCTGCCCATGTCCTGCCTGAAATATCATGATTGTTTATGAAAAGTATTTTTAATAAAGCTGGATAGTTTGGCTTGGGGAAAAAATAGTAATGACACCATGTTTGCAAGGATGTGAAGATTCACTGTTGATTCATTGCTCATGAGAATGTTAAAATAGTGCAACCACTCTGGAAGAGTATGGCAGTTTCTTACAAAACTGTACATGAAATCACCACCTATGACCCAGAAATTCACTCTGGACATCTATTCCAGAAAAGGGGAAATGTGCACTCACATAAAATCCTGTATATGTGATAGCAGCAGCTTTATTCACAAAAGTCAAAGAGTAGAAACAATCCAGATATCCTTCTCAAGGAGGGAATGGTTAAATGGACTGATTCATCCAGGTGACAGACCTTTCTACAACAAAGAGGAACAAACCACTAATAACACCCGACAAGGTAGAGGAATATCCACAGAACTACTGAGTGAAAAACCAAGCCCAAAAGGTTACACACTGCATGCTTTCATTTAAATAACGTTCTTGAGGTCTAAGGAAGAAGAGAGGCAGGAAGGAAGTGGTAACAGCTTTATCAGGGCAATACAAGGGGTCCTTGTTGATGCAAATGTTCTGTTATCTCATCAAATATATCAATGCACTGTTAGGTCTTGTACATGGTTTTGCAAAGTGTTACTGTATTAGTCAGCCTATATCACTACAACAAATACCTTTCACAAGCCTACTTATGAAGTAAAGAGATTTATTCTGGCTCACGGTTCTAGACATACAAGTACAAAATGGGGCAGCCCCATTGTTTTGGGGCTCTGGCAAGAGCAGCACATCATGACAGGAGGGCATGTTGGAGCTAGTGGTCACATCATATGACAGAAAGCAGGAAAAGCATATGAAGTCTCACAGTCCCCAATGACTAAGTACCTGCCACTAGGACTGCATTCCCAATACAGCCACCCTGGGGACCAAGCTCTTACATTGAGTTTTAATGACCTTTGGGGGACATGATCATATTCAAACCATAGCAGTTATCATTGGGAGGAAGTAGGTAATGGATACAAGGGATCACTCAATATTATTTCTTACAACTGCATTTGAATCTAGTTATCTCAAAAAATTAGCTTTTGTTAAAATGGCATTATTTCAAAACAGTTTCTTTTTAATGGTATTTGCCACCAGGTTTTAAACATTTCTAATTTCCTTGTTGGCAAGTGATAAAAGAGGTAGGAAAATTCATCTCCCTGATAGTGGTGGTGTACTCCTGCAATTATAGCTACTTGGGAGGCTGAGGCAGGAGGACTCCAATTTTACGGCCAGCTTGGGGGCAACTCGGAGAGATGCTGTCTCAAAATAAAATTTAAAAGGGGAATACAACTCAGGGGTAGAGCATTTGCCTAGTATGTGATGTCCTGGATTCAATCCCTAGTACCACCAAAAAAAAGGGGGGGGGCCTAGAAAATTCATCTCTAAAAGCTTAACTTGGAAGCAGTTACCAAGTGTTTGTCATATGCAACTAGGAAACAGGCAAAGATGTAGAAAACAATGTAGAATATATATTTCTAGTGAGGTTGACCAAGAACTATACTATTAAACTCAAAACATTTTACATCATGTTCCATTATTTCTGCCCTGTAATCATAACAATTTCTAATCAAGAGTACAGGAAGGGCCTGACCAGTGGACAACAAACCTATGGATAAGCAATTATATAGGAAGTTTTCTTTCCTTCCTTACCCCTAGCCAGCCTAGGACACTTCCCTACCAGATTCTCCCACTCCCGAGTTATCTCCCTATCTCTCTTCAATCATCCTACCACCCCAACCATGTTTGCCTGGGTAGAAGGAAGGGAGAGAAAAATGACACACAACGGCACGCCACCCACACACCCACATTCACTCTCATTTCATGCCCCTTGCTGCAATTCCTCTAAAGAAGAGGGTATAAATGGTAAAGAGGGAACTGCCCTGCCTCTTCTTGTCCGATCACTTTCAGCCCTGACCTCCCTCAACCATCACACAACCCTCCACTCCACCCATCTCTCCCCTCTGTAGTCCCAGAAGCAATTCCCGAAGCCTGCTCCCAGCTTTGCTGAAGCCCTGCTACAGGAGTCAAATTCCAAGAAAAGGAAAACACATACAGAATGAACATAATTCATCAATTGTGAATGCATTTCCTTCCAATGAATCTCTCTTGTAACTGTAGTTCACTTCTAAATAATCCAATTACTTTTAGAAATTAGAGGTTTAGTTTATACCAAGACACCTAATATTAAACTGTTATTCACCCATGGGGCAAGAACCACTTACACCTGTTAATATATTTTACCTATCAAGCTGAAATCCAGCAAGTGAAGCCTATGGATGGTCAAAATGGTATCCTACAGATGTAAAAGCAAGGTACAACAATGACAATGGCCTCTCTATGGCTGGCTAGGTCAATTTGGCTGACAAGTTGGCTGGGCAGGTTGCCCATCTTCCTTTAACCCTCCAGGCACTCTGCTTCCAAAGCTGGACTGCTACAAAGAGATCATGGGGCCTTGCAACAGAGTTCATCTGCTTTATTCAAGCCCACAGTTTCACATTTGTTTCTAGCAAATTTAGTTGGTTTCCAAGTTCACAGCTAACCAGAAGGGACAAATCTTCAGAGAGAGAAAAGCACTTCATTCATCTAACAATCAAGTTGAGTACCTAAGCACTAGACATTTGAAGATAAGGCAGTGGCCAATACACAGTGACCCCTATCCTCCCTAGTTTATGTAGGGGAGAAAACTTAAAGTAGAAAATTAAACTTAAAGTAGGAAATTAAAATAATTGTAAATAAAATAATTACAACATGTGTTAGTTGCTCACAGAGACATAAACAGAGCTGAGGATCTTATACTCTCCCCATCTATCCCATACTAGACCTGAATCCAGTACCAATGAGCTACATTCCCAGCCCTTTTTATTTTTTATTTTGAGACAGGCTCTCATTAAATTGTTGAGACTGGCTTCAAATTTGCAATCCTTCTGCCTTAGCCTCCTGGATAGCTGTGGAGATCTTGCACCTTCTCAGGATTATGAAGAGTAATGATCCTTTCCAGGCCTATAGAAACACAGAATTAAAAACTCACACAATCCATTGACCTCAAATATACCCTAAAATTTATATTTAAAAATGAAATCCAATATGTATGTAAGGGAGAAACCAGGGCTCAGCCCTACACCTGCTGCCAGGGCTGTTAGATATCCAACACAAGTATCTGAACCCCCAGGACACAGGATGCATGCCTTATTTTAGGTAACTCAGCCAATTCATCTAGCTTGTTTTTACTGTTTATGAACTGAAAACAGAAGCCATCAGACTTCTTGAGCCTCATGAATGGAATAATATGCATGGTTGAGTTTTATAAACAGCACAGTTCGAATGTTGCTCTTGTTGCTAATGTTGCTAAAAGGTTGATAAACATCCTGCTTAACACCCACCCACCCCCCAAAAAATGAAATCCCAGGTGGCAGTTTGAATGCCATCCCTATTTCTTAGAATATAAGAACTAACTAAAGGGCTTAAGGTGGAATTTCCCTAGACAGAAGTAACAAAAATAGTCACTGAGAAGTGAGGAAAGGAAGCAGAAAGTATGCTAAAAGAACACCTCCAGTTACTTTGAAATTTGGCCTAGGATGCACGCTGCAATAAGCAAAAGCACTCTTCCTTTTCCTAGTCAAGGTCACTTAGCATCCTCCTCCCTGGGATCTACAACCCTTACTCATTTCATACTTCATTTACTTTAAATAACTTTTGTAGAATTAACAGGGAAGCACAAAACCACAATGTGGAAAAAAAAAATTCTTTTGGAAGGGTGAAATGCATTCCAAACAAGCAACCAACAATCAACCCTACTCGAACTGGAGACTGCATATTTAATGTCAACACTCTCACTAGCCTTACTTTCTACATTTGACTCCAGTCAAATGTAGATCAATCACACCATTGATCTTGAAAAAAATGATAAAGAAAACAAACTATCCAAGGTTATCTAATATTTTCAATCTGTCACAGTATTCACCTAGGCCTCAATAGGGAAAAGAAGTTTTGAAGAATCACTGTGGACGAAGCCTGCATTTCTTACAGTCGGAATAAAATTTTCCCAAATTCAACCCCAAGGTTCTTGTTAATTTAGTTTTGCTTTCTCAAATAATATTATTCATAGACTAACAACTCTAGGTTTGTTCCCTACAATTAAAGTTCCACTTCTTCCCATTTATAAAGCCTGACCTACATTAAGTTATGAAGTGACATCTAAAAGCTTCTACCTGGCCTTCCTTTCTGAACACATACAGCTGTAAATGGGGCGGGGGGGGGGGGGGTAGAAAAGGTAGAGATCTGTAGCCCTCTTGTCACACATCAGGAATTGCAGAGAAATAATAATTATTATTATAATTACTATTGGTACTGGGAATTGAAACCCGAGGCACTTAACCTCTGAGTCATGTCCCCACCCCTTTTTGAGACAGGGTTTCACTAAGTTTCACAGGGTCTCACCAAGTAAGTTACTGAGGATGGTCTCAAACTTGCAATCCTCCTATCCTGCCTCAGCCTCTCCAGTCACTGGGATGACAGGCATAGGCCCTGTGCCCAGTCATTTATTTTTCTTATATGCAATGCTAGAAGCAATGAGGGGGGAGACACCACCTTAATCCCTGGTATCTGATCAGGTTCCTCCGCCTCAGCCACCCACACGGTGATGCGTCTGGTGGCTCTGACCTGCCTTTGACAGAGAATTCTAAACCTATTCTCAGAATGATCTCTTTATTAATGATCTCCAAGGCATTTTCCATCATTTCCCTTCCTTCACCAACTCCCTTTTAACCACTGCCTGAAAATTCTTCCCTTAGCCTCCAAAGTATCAACCCTCAAACTACTCTATCCACCAGTGCCTCTCCTCTGTTCCCACTAAGATCAGCCTCTGTACCCACCTTGCAAAGATGGATCCCTGTCTCATTCATCATCTCTGCTCAGAACCCTCTGATTACTTGTCATCTCCATCAGGATGAAAGTCCAATGTAGAATGGCCAACCTCTGCATCATCTAGCTGGTCTGCCACCTCCCCAGCCTCATGCCTTTCTACTCTCCTCCTTTATATCCTGCCCACATTTTGTTTTGCACTTGTTCTCTGCCACAACGTTCCCTCCCCTCCTGTGGGACTTGCTCAAATGTCAATTTCCCTACGCCCTGCCTCCAACTTAAAATGTCCAACTCTATGTCCCTAAAAACTCTCTATATAATTTATTGCATTACTAACCCACTGTAAGTTCCATGATTACAGGGATTCATTTGTTTCGTACAGTGATGTTTCCACCAGGTCTAGTACAGTGCAAGTTAGCTGACAAAGGTTCGACAAAAATCCGGGATGAAAAGTCACTTAATAAAGGTTTGCTGAGCCCCTGTTCCTGTCCAAGTCCACTAAGACAAGCCACTGTCCCTGCCTTTAACGCCCCAGATGAAGCATGGCACCACAAACGTGTTTAAAATCAGGATTTCAAACTAACAGGTCAAAGAACGTGCCAAAGTCCAGAGGAAGAGTCCTGGGCTTAGCCTTTCTGGGACCAGTCCAGTTTGCTACCATCACACAGTTCACCAGGGGCCATTTCCGGAGGATCAGCCCTAGGAGCGGCGGGTCCCACTTGCAATCCCCAGGCCTGAGAAGTTACTTGTTCGGATTGGCAACTTCCGGCCTCCTGGCGCCGGGCATGATTTTAAAACCGTTAAGGCGTCTGCCCTCGGGCCTCAGCCTCCTCCCGTTAGACCCGTGTGCAGCCCCCAACCTCTGTTGGGAGAGCAACACAACTCGGGACCTATAACCCGCCCCACCGCACACCCACTATTTCGGCGTTCCCCACCTGCTCCCGACGTCCCCTGCGGCTTGCCCTGCGCGTGCGCAATCTGCCTTTCGTGGGTTTGGGCGGAGCTGGCGCGGGAGATGAACCTAAACACGCCCCCGACGTAGAAGCCGCTTCTGATTGGCTGTTGATGCTCGCCCGAGCGAGACTGGGACTCCCGGGGCTGTGCATTTAAAGGCGCTGGCCAGTCCGCTGTTAGCTGTCGCTTCCTGCTCTTGCAGCTTCCACTCCGAGGAATCCTTGTAACCCCGCCAGCATGTCTCAGGTACAGCGCGTGCCCTGCCAAACTGCGGAGGTGGAGCGGGGCGGGAGGCCAGAGTGGGGATCTCGTCCGGCTGGCAGAACCCCGCGGAGTCCTTCCCACGGATGCCCTGCTCTTGCTCCTGGACCCATGCCCAGCCCTAATTCTTTGCACCGAGCCTTGTAAGCGGAACTTTCCGTTTGTGGATTTCTAAAACAGCTACCCACTCCGCAACTGCTGGAAAGTTGCCCATGGGGTGGACTTTTCGTGGCGAAGCAGGCTAGAGTGGGAGGCTAGGGTCCTCTATAGAAAGATGGGGTGATTGACGGGACGGTGATTGCATGTACGGAAAGAGCAAGGAGACTGAGCCCCACACTTGGAAGGATCTGGCGAGACTTGGCGGTGGGGGAGCGAAGTCACGGCCAGGTGGGAAGGCAAAGAGACCGTAGCTGGGTAGTGGAGGTCAGGAGAAGTAAGAGCCAAGTGTCTGGCGTGCGGGGGGAGGAGAGTGGCTGATCAGGTAGAGTGACCTAGAGGCCTTTCCCTGCCCTCCAATGTAGACCCTTGTCCAGCACCGAGCTATGTGGGGCGATCGCTGGCTCCTCCCACCTGCCTCTCCCCACTCTGGGCACTGGGACAGAGGTCAGCGCTAAACTCACAGGCCCCATGGGAAAAGGGGCCAGCGGACTCCTGCTGGAGAACACTGTATTTGTGTCCTGTTCCTTTAGCAGATGTTTCGAGCACAGTGTGCCACCCCTCTCCTTAGGTTAGGGCTTCACTGGGACCTCAGCCATTCCCTAGTCTGGTCCAGTGGTGGCCAGGCAGTTGGCCGTGCTACTTTTCCGCAGTGTCCACCCACTGTAGGCCAAGTCTTGTCCTGCTTCCCTCACCACTGTATTTCCAACTCCTGATATTTCTTTTGTAAGAGCACCAGATAGTAGTTGTAGGTTGAGTAAGTGAACTAATGTACCTTCCCTCTTTATTTTACTGAATCCGTAGTGGGGAAGGGAGACACTCTTGAGGGGGGCTGCTTTTCCTGTCCTGCATGGCACTAGGAATGCTGCCTTTCCATCCTCTCATCCTGTCCCTGGGCTCCATTCAGGCCACTTTCTGCCCTATCCCACTTGGAATCCCTCATTCCTCTCCCCTCCCTCCCACTTAGGCTGAGTTTGACAAAGCTGCTGAGGAGGTTAAGCACCTCAAGACCCAGCCAGCAGATGATGAGATGCTGTTCATCTACAGCCACTACAAACAAGCAACTGTGGGCGACATAAATACAGGTATGCTGAACTGCTCATCAAAGCAGGGGCTTGCCAGTGACTGGGAGTCCTTGATTGGAAGTCTGGGAACTTCACTTTCAAACTACCAGAGGCTCTATTCTTCAGGCGTGGCATGGTCACAGTCTTGGGGTTTAAGCTAGGGAGTTTCCCCAAAGACCATATTCCTGGATCATCAGTGTCTCAGGTAGCAGAATTCCAATCCTGGTTTTAGAAGGGCTTATCTGATTATCACCAGAAGTTTCCATCTACTGGGGAGGAAATAAAACCCCAGGAAAAGAGCTCTGTTCCAGGCTTTCAGCTCAGAATTAGCTTTGTTGAGCAGTATTGCTTCCACCCCTGGTGGACAGTCCTCCCACCAAGCCTTATGGAGAAGCAGAGAAGCACCTGGTGTCTTGGGACAGTCAGGAATGTTTTTGTGAACTACAGTCTGTACCTTCCTGATGATTTCTGTTCCCTATCCAAAAATCTTGTTGCAGATTTTGAAGCTACGCTTTGTACCACTGTCATCTACAATGTTATGTTTCCTGCCTTGGGCAGTTTTTAGACAAACTAAGTTCCTGAATTAACAGCTGTACAGTGAGGTGGAAGCTTAATGGGTTCCATGCAGGGACTCAAAAGTCAGTGGTCATGTCAGCATCAAAGGAGTGACCCTCAGACCCTTCAAGAGGAGGGGAACCATAGCCCCAGTTCCTTAGGAGCTAGGGTTGGGGGTGGAGGGTGGAGCTGGTAGGCTGGCAGGTGGCCAGCTGCAGCAATGCCCAGAACTAAGGATCTTGGGCAATGTCAAATGAGACTCTATGGTTCACATCAAGGGCTTATTTTAAGGAAGGTCTTGTAGCAAAGATGAGTTGTACAGTAGGTGTATAAATTGTCTCCTCCCAATTAGGGAAAAGAGAGTGAAGTGGGTGTGGCCAGAGGGGCTGAGATGCTTTTCTGTCACATAGTGTTTTCACAGAGCGTGGCCTCTGTTTGAGCTAAAGGGACTTGCTCTCATATAAATGTAGGTAGGTAGATGGACATGGAGTCTATCACTGCCTGATTGGAGATATTAGCTCTCTCTAGAGCTGTACTTTTCATACAGTAGCCACTGATGACTATTTACATTAGAACTCAAAATAGTTAAATAGTATCTAAAGTTCAAGTGCTAGCCACATGAGCTCTTTTTCCGGGAAACTTAGTTGCCACAAGTGGCAAATGATCCTGAATTGGATATTGCAAATAAACATGTCCACGGTGGATAGAGGGCCCACAGTGGATAGAGGGCTCGCAGTGAGTGCAGCTTGGGATTCTGGTGATTACTATTGACTGGGTATAGTCTTCTTAGGTCCCCCGAGGAATGCTGCCTTGAAAGCACTCAGGAGCACTTGCTATTTTCTTCAACACAGTGCTCCAGATTAGGGACACTGCAGTCATTCCTCTTGGCAGTGAAATAGATCATCAGGGAGGAAGGGAATGTTTCCCAACTACAGATGATTACCCATCTGGAAGTAGTCTAACAGCTTGCTAGAACAATGGGACCAGGATATGGACAGTTCACATTGCAAGAACACCCAGAAGACTGATAACAATGATTCGTTAGGGAGAGAAATTGGGTGACGGAAAGCAGAAGTAGGAGGAACTTTGATACTGCTAACCTTTGTAGCTTTGAATTCTGAGCCATGTGCATAGATCTTTAATTTTTTAAGTGATTTTTTTTTTTTTAAGGATAGAATTCGAAGGTAACTTGCAATTCAGAAACTCTCCTGTAATGAGAACAGTTTTCCTCCTGTTTTCTCTAGATTTTTAAGTTTGGATTTCTGTATACCTGGATCTGTTAAGGCAGAAGCCACTGTGCAAGACACATTAAATTCCATGAGAGAACCTAGAAGGAATCAGTTTAATAAAAGATGACTTTCATGGAAAGAAAGTTGATGAAGTTCAATGTTAGAACTTGAGCAAATCTAATAATGTATTCCTTTGCCTTCTTTAAGATCGGCCCGGAATATTGGACTTCAAAGGCAAGGCCAAGTGGGATGCCTGGAATCAGCTGAAAGGTAACTATTTCAAATCAGTTTCCCTCCTTTGTGAAGTCCAGTAATGAAAGACTCTTCATTGTAGAGTACACACGGGCAGGAAGGAAACAAAGTACAGGAGGCACATGCTGGAAATCAGCCTGACCTGAGCCCAAGTGGGGAAAACTAGGCCACCTACCTTCTCTCCAAATATTCTTCATGCCTTTTCTAAAAGTGCCATTTCTGCAAAAGGGTATCATCTGGAGGGGAAGGGCTAGGGGTCTAGGCCAGTGAGAATGGGCTGGGAGGTAATGTCTTTGGATACGTTCAGAATAAGGGTGGATTCCATACCCCCCTCTCCACAGGAAGGCCAAGCAGTGACCCCTTAACTGGAATGGCCCTCCCCAGTTCCCTTCCAGCCAGAAAGGCACATGAAAAAAGGGGATGAGGTAATGCCTGGCCAGCCACTGGTAGGCTCAGTGAATGAAGCTATTATTTGCTGAGCCCCAACAGCCGAAAAGTATCCAAGTTTCTATTGAATCACGTGTCCCCAAGGCAGCAAGACCCAAAGTTGGCATCAAAGCTCCTGGCAGCTTTTGTGTCCTCACTAGCTAGTTGCTGAATAAGCCTGCTGTCTTCCTGCAAATGAGAAGTGCATGAATTCAGAAAAGACCACAATACAATAAATATACTCCTAGGATTTGCAAGCGGGGGGGGGGGAGGGGGGCAATGCCCGTCTAATTGTTCATTTTCATCAGGCACTTCAGAATAAGTCCCAGAGGGCCTCTCTTTTTACCAGAGAATCCAGGGAACTGGGTGTGACTGTCTCAGAAGATATATTCAGTGTCTTTTATGCTACAGCAGGGAAAAGAAAGATTTGCCTCATTCCCCTCCAAGAATCAGCTGCCTTTGCTTAGACTCTCAAACCTCTTCTAGCTTCTCTCTGGTGAGAAGAGTGTGGCTGGCTTTGCTCTTTCGCTGCCAGCTTAGTAGCTCTAGGAGATAAGAGCCCAACACAGAAATATTTGATTGAATAAAGCCAAGCATGAAATCATCAGGACAAGTAAAGTCACCATGGTGACAGTTGCTTGCTTGACTTGGAAGGCTAAGGCTCACCCTGTCATGGGAGACCCATGGGGGACAAGCATTGGATCTGCCCCTCCATGCATGATGAGTTCAGTGCGTTACAGAGCATAACTCAGGGCCATAATTCTCAGGTGTTTTTAAGTCTAATTATCAACAGATCTCGGAGATGTGGGTAAACCCCTTCTACATGGAGGAGAAACTCAGCCCTGGAAAATTCAACTGGAGCTGATGAGGGCCTTAAAACCTGCTGCTTTTCTACCTCACTGCCTCCCTGACAAATAATCCTATTGATTCCTTCTAGGAACTTCCAAGGAAAGTGCCATGAAAGCTTACATCGACAAAGTAGAAGAGCTAAAGAAGAAATATGGGATGTAAGAGACTGGATTTGGTTGCCAGCCACACAGTGAACCTAAAATGATATAATGCCTTTTTTTTCTTCTAATACCATGAATGATGTGAAGAGTGAAAATAATCAGTTAACCCAGTTTATCAAGGCTTCCCAGCATGTGGCTCTAACAAAGTAGGGGCAGAACTGATGACTGACCCTCCCTGAATAGTTTTTATCTGAGATTATTAAAAGTATGTTTGTTACTTGAAGTCTTCGGTAATCTGGATTCTTGAAATGATTCACCCTGTTCCCATCTCTCATCCTCGCCTCCTTTTTCTAAAGACGTTCTCTGGAAGTACTTCCACCTGCCTTCCTCTGTGTCCTGGTGGTCTCACCTGTTCCCAGGCCCCTGGTGGACTCAGCCTTGGTGTCGAGGAAAAGGGTTACAGAGGTGGCTTCTTCTATACTGAGGAAGATGGGGTGGGCTAGCTGAGACTTCCGATTGCAGATACTTCCAGCCATCTGTCAGGGACATGGCTGGCCTCAGGTTTGGAGGGGAGTGGCGTTGAAAAGTTTTGAAGTTTTGTCCAAGGGCCAACCAGTCCATGGATCCACATAAACAAAGAGAGTGGGGAGCCCCTATCAGGAAGAGGGTGCACATCTGGCATGAGGCTTCCCCAGGTAAAGTTCCTAAGGAAGCTTGGCCACCAGCTGGAGTGGGAGTGAGTTTGATCAGTGAGCCAAAGAGTTCCTCAGCAGGGAGATGGGGGAGCAGGACTCCAGGAGGCTGCAGACAAGAAATGCTGGATTTTGGAGGACTTTAGTTATTGGAAAGGAAGGAGGAAGAGAAAAAGAGTGGACAAGATCAAAATGGCCAGATGTTTCCCTTCCATAAATTCTGCAGTCCCACAGGAGTTATGGTTTTCTCGTTTTGCAGGTGAAGATGCTGAAGCTAAAAAGAATTCAGGAGATACTGAGGCCAGATAGCTCCCAGGCTTCTTCCATCCATAGACTAGGCTCTGGTCTTAGACAGTAGTTCAGCCTCACCCTCAGAGGAACAGTGGGCCTGAGAACAACTTGCCCACCGTCCTGCTACTGGTAAAGGAACTAAGAACCAACTTTCAAACGCAGATCACCCTGGTTCCCAGCCTGAACCTCCAGAGAGGAAGGAACACAGGGGACAGCTGCTTGGGGTGGCTGAGTTTGGCACACCCTCTGTAAAATAGGACTAGGGAGTGAAGGGGCTTGCAAGTATGGAATTTGATCCTAGGCCATGGGGAGAGCCCAGGAGCAGTTATGATAAAAGGTGATTCTGAGTAAATCAATAGCCGTTAAGAATTAGCACCCCCAGTTCTGGCCCGGCCACTGAGGTGCAGATGGGAAGTTGCTCTAAGAAAGCATACGGGCCAAAGTCCAAAACCCACCTATGCATCCAAAGGAGGAAACTTCCTGAATGGCAGCGACAGTTGCACCTGCCTCCACACTCCAGTGAGACTGCTAATGCAATCAAACTCAGGCACGTCCATGAGATCCTAGGGAAGCAGTGGGGAGCCACAGCCACCAAATAACATGGACCATGTTTGGATCATTTCCTTGGCTCAGTTATTGTTTCAAGAATAAATCAAAAGAGCCCAGTGTAGTGGCACACATCTGCAGTTCCAACTACTTGGGAGGCTAAGGAGAGAGGATCACTTGAGACCAAGTTCAAGATCAGACCAGGCAACAGGAGATGGCAAAACCTCATCTCAAAAAATAAATAAGTAAAAAAAAAAAAAAAAAAAAAAAAAACTGAGGGTAATCTCACCAGCTGGGAATGTGCTCAACATGCACAAGGCTCCAGGTCTTATTTCCAGGCCAAAAAAAAAAAAAAAAGTTAAAGGAGAAACAGCCTTAAATGGAATACAGGCTGTTGTTCCTGTCCAGCCAGATCTGTCTCCAGGCTCAGTCCAGGCACAGCTGTCCAGAGTGGTGAGGGTTTGGTGGGTTAGTATGAGAAGCTTCTGGCATGGAGTGTGCACCCAAAGCGTGCCACTTGATAAGGAACCTTGTTCCCATCAGCTTTCAAACCACCTCTAGTCCCCGGAAACCTCCCTTGCAATAATTGCGTGCATCAAGGACTTAGTCGGTGATCAAGCATCACTCCACTGATAACGATGGTGGGGATCAGAAGCACCTGCCTCTTTCTGGCTTGTGCAAGGCAGCTAAGCCAGCAGGCTAGCTCCCAGGCACAAAGTCTGCATGTCAGCACTGACCAGTATCAAAGAAGGGTCTAAGGAAGCCCTCACAAAGATGCCGCAGTTTGGCTCTGTGCAGTTACCCTGTGCGGAGACCATATTTTGTCTACTTGTTGTTCCCTTTCTTGGAATGGAAATGAAAAGGCTTGGACCTGAGACCCTTTAGGGCCACAGCTGCTGTGGCCTCCGGTTAGTGACCATCATTTACTGAGAATCTGCTAGGGCCAGGATCTGACTGCAGTTCTTCACTTCAGTTCTTGCATTTAACCCCTCAGTCCTCTGATAGGGGGATTAAGCCTCATAGTCATTTGTTGATTTTTAGTACTATATTCCAAGACGTTGCATGGATGCCTGAAACCACAGATACTACCAAAATCCATATAATTTTTTTTTAATCTTTGACATACTGTGTAATCAGTGGGCTTTGTGTCGCTGTCACCAAAATACCTGACAAGAACAACATAAAGGAGGAAAAGGATTTGGGCTCATGGTTTCAGAGGTCTTAGTCCATGGCTGGCTGACATGGAAGAGCATGGCAAAAGAAAGCTGCTCAGCTCATGGCAGCCAGGAAGCAGAAGCAGAGAAATAATCCAGGCCACACCCCGAGTGACCTACTTACCTAAAGTTACCATCCAGCAACCCATTCAAATTATTAATCCACCAAATGGATTAATCTAGTGATGAGGTTATAATTCTCCCAATCCAATTACTTCACCTTTGAACATTCCTGCATTAACACATGAGCTTTTGCGGTGGGGGGGCACCTCATATCCAAACTATAACACAACATATCTATGCTGGTTTATAAATTAGGCACAGTGAGATATTAACAATAACTGATAAAAATAGAACAATTATAGTGATTTAAGTTATAAACTATTATTTAAGACTTATGTCTTGTTTATTATTGAATTTTCCATTCAATAATTTGTGGACCATGGTTGACCTCAGGCAACTGACACCACAGAAAGCAAAACCACAGATAAGATAAGGGAGACTACTGCACTTCGTAGTGGGGATTGCCGTGCCCATTATTCAGATGAAAAACTAAGGCTGAAATGATATAAATAGATCCACAACCACGGCTCTTTGATGGGAGTGTCCCACGTGTCCCTTTTATGTCCCTTCCCATGACCACTCAGCTCTGCAGCTTTGCTGTGTGTCTGATCACAAGAGTAGCATAAGGTGTTCTTGTGAAATCCTGCCCTTGGCTGTGGGACCCATTCCTGAGGAGCGTCTTACAAAACCAGATCACATTTTCAAGCTGGAGTGAAGCCCAGGTGAGCTGTACTTTTAAGAACCTCAGGTGATTCTGAGACTTAAGTCAAGTTAGTGAAGTGCCCTCCCTGCTCACCAGCAAGCCGTTGTACTGGTTTCTCAGAAAGTAAAATCAGCGTGGTGTTCTGGGAGTGAGTCAGCTCCAGCCTCTGGGGCTGTTCTGCTTCTGTGGCTACCACCGGCGTCATCCAGAGAGTGCCCCTGGGGAGCTAGTGAAATAGCAGTTGGGGGTTCAGCCATTTTCACTTACTTTTTTTTTTTAAAGAGGGAGAATTTTAATATTTATTTTTTAGTTTTCGGCGGACACAACATCTTTGTTTGTATGTGGCATTGTGACAAACCTCTGTGGCACCTCCATGACATGTCTTACCTCAAATCTGAATTCTTGACAGACTTATAAATCTTACTTCATTCTCAGGTGCTGGATCCTTGTTTTCTTGGAGACTCATTTCCGTCTTCTGGAAAATGGGTACATCTGTACCCCACAGGGCTGACAAAGCAGAAAAAGTGCTTAGCACAATGCCTGCCAGGCAGCAACCTGAGGTCTTCCTAGCACGCATGCTCACCTCTTTCCCTCCCCACCATCCGGATGAGTCCTGGCCTGGACAGTGCTCCAGGAATTGGTGAGTAAGCCAGGCGGGCAAGTGTGGGTCATCCAAGGATGTCCTCCCACGCCAAAGTAGTTCCAAGATCCAGAACCAGTTATCTCAAGGGAACATGGAAGAGTCACTGGATTGTAAGTTAGAGGATGTTGGCTCTGCCACTATCCAAGTTAAATAGACACAGGGAAGCTATGTCACCTCTGTGAGCCTCAGTTTCTTCATCAATAAAACAGGACTGAACAGAAGATTATATGTCCCAGGAAAGCCAGAGGAGTGAAAGAGAAGGCTTTTGGGGTGGCTAGCCTGACCACAGCCAGGCTGGGAAGTTGTGAGGGGGCGGCATAAGCAGCCAGATGATTAAAGCTTCTCAAGAATAAATTATAGGCACTTGGGGTGGAGGATGAACCAAGAGAGGTCACCAGCGGGGGCGGGCTTTCACAGAGTTGCGCCTTTAGGTCAAGGTTGGGTTAAGATCCTCTTGCCCACTGGGCAGCACCACGGTAGACAAGGTCACAGTGTTTCTTCCCTTGCTTATTTCTATGATCCCTGGATCCCAGGGTGTGCCATACCCTTGCCCTGAAAGAGTGTCACACAAACCACCGTGTGACAGCAGTGCCCTGGGTGGGCCTCTCTGCTCTGCTCCAAGCAGATACTCCTCTGCCTCGCAAGTCCTTGCCTTGGAACAGCTCGATCCTTGGGAGACCAGGAGTCAGTCTGCAGCTTTTTCTTATGTTTTGTGATTTTCAATAAGTAGCTTTGCTAAGTAAGGAATGCGCACGAGTCTAGACTGAAAACACTCTCCTTTTTCTGAGGCTAATAAAGAGAGCACCATAAAGTCTTTCCAGGGAAATTGCTGAGCATCGAAGACAGAAAAGGACTCTGTACTTAAGGGTGGGGGGGTGGGGATATGAAGCAGCCTAATGGGGTCATTGTGAGGTCCCCCGAATACCCTGCTGTGGTGGATGTAATTGTGTACCCCTCCCACAAAAGACATGTCCAAGTCCTAATTCCTGTGCATATAAATATGACCTTACTTGGAAATATAGTGGTCCCCCTTAAACCATGGTGGATATGTTCTAAGACCCCCAGTAGATGGTGCCAAACCCCACAGATATTATGTTTTTTCCTATACATACCTACTTGTGATAAACTCACTGATAAATTAGGCACAGAAAGAGATTAATAATAAAGTAGAACAAATGTAACAGTGTATTATAATAAAAGTTACATGAATGAATTTCTCAAGGCACTTTTTATTAGTGCATTATAATTGTACATAATAAGGAGATTTATTATTCATTGTACCATATTCATATGTGCACATAATATTCCCCAGTACCTTCCATTTCCCTCCCTTCCTCGATCTCTCAAAGTCCCCCCCCCCATTTTTTTTTTTTTTTGTACTGGGAGTTGGACTCAAGTATCTCAATGCACTTTTAAAGGAAGAACTTTACAGATTCTTTTTGTTTTGTTTTGTTTTATTGTTTTTGTTTTTGTTCTTGTGGTGAAGAACAGTGCTGGGAATTGAACCCAGGGGCTTGCTAGGCAAATGCTCTACCACTGAGCTATATCCCCAGTCCTTTTTAGATTTTATTTCAAGACAGGCCCTCACTAAGTTGCCCAGGCTGGCTTTAAACTTGCAGTCCTTCTGCCTCAGCCTCCCAAGAAGCTAAGATTGTAGGCATGCACCATCATACCCAGCCTCCCTTTTCTGAAGGGAGTTGGGCATGGTAGTGCATGCCTGTAATCCCAGCAACACAGGAGGCTAAGGCAGGAATATCTCAAGTTCAAGGCCAGCTTCAACAATCTAGCAAGAGTCTCAGCAATTTAGTGAGACAGGTCTCAAAATAAAAAAATAGAAAAGGGCTGGAGATGTAGTTCAGTGGTAAAGTGCCCCTGAGTTTAGTCCCCAGTACAAAAACAAAATAAAGGAACTAGAACTAAGGTTGCTGCCAGTGCGGCCACACTGAGAAGTCACCCACCAGTACAGGCCATCAGCATTCAGTAGGAGATTTGCCATAAGAAATTGTGGGAGGAGATTGCAGGGGCTGATTATACTGGCCTTTAACACACTTTTGCCCAAGGTGGCCCTGAAGGATGCGGCCATAACAGTTTATCAAGCAGTATTTGGGGGTGGGCATTGCAGATAGACTTGAGATTAAATCACAGCAGAAGAACTTCTGTTTTTTGTGTGTCTTGAACAAGTTTTTTTATTTTCTGTGTTTATAAAACAGGGATAATTCGTAAGTTGCAGGATTGAAGGAGGATATTTAAGTGCCTGATACACAACAGGAACATCAATACATGATGGTGATTAATCATCAGCAAGAGTTTGAATGAATAAAGAATGAATCAATGTTCTCAAGATTTTGCGGATTGAGACATTCTTGTTGAAGAAGCTCAGACTTCGTAATTGGAGAGACTATATGTCTTCCGTGCTTATGTTTTCTTGGACTAGCACCCCTTTCTTGAGGGGTAATCCCTTCCACTTTGCCATCCCTATTCCTTGTACCAGAATGCTATCAGATCCCTAGTGTATTAGTATTTTCCTGAGAGTCTTAGCATGAAAGTCCCAGGGAAGACTGATGGCTTGGGTTACCTGAGCATCTCTGTACCAGTCCCATGCCAGAGGCATGAAGCACCTTGACTGGCCATGCCTAGGTAACAAGTCCACCCAACTTCTGGACCCTCCACTTGTAGGGATGCTACATGCCAGAACTGTTTGTGCTATTTTTTCCAAGCTGCATAGGAGAAGCTCTCTCCCATAGCAAAAACAAAAAAATGATGCCAATATTCAAAAAGAAATGGAGCAGTTGATGGATTGAAAGAAACACAAAGCTTCACAACATTATCTGGGTTCTGGATCCAGCTGTGCAAGAACATTCCATCCTAGAATGTTCATAAATGCTAGCCAATACATTCCTTTTTCACACTGACATAAAACAGCTCCTTGTACTTTCAACAGAAAGAGTATAAAATCGTATCCTTAACCCTTTCTCCTGAGTTTACCAGCCTGGTGAACGTATTAGTCAGTATTTGGCTATCATAATGCTCTGTAACAAATAATCCTCCAAACTCAAGGCCTCACTTAAAAGTCTGCAGATCAGTCATAATCCTGATAGACTTTTCCTGAGATCAGCTGAGTTCAACTCTAGGCTGAGGTCTGGGTTCAGATCTGCTCCATGCATATCTTCATTTTGAACCAGCAACTAACTGGGAATGTTCTTCTGCTGGAAGACTAAAGAAAGTCCAAGAGGCAAACCAAGCTCTTTAACCTTGTCCAAGACAGCTTTGGTCATATCTGCTCTCATTTCATTGATATAAATAAGTCTTGGGCTGGAAATATAGCTCAGTGGTTGAGCACTTGCCTAGCATGTATGAGGCCCTGCACTACAAAAACCAAAACAAGACAAAATGAGTCTGTGGCCAAATCTCAAGCCAACAGGGCAGGGATGTTCACCCTACCTACTCCAGTAGTAGGCATTACAGAGTTTCATGAAGAAGGACATGGGGAGTTGGGGATATAGCTCAGTTGGTAGAGTGCTTGCCTTGCATGCACAAGGCCCTGGGTTCGATCCCCAGCACCACAAAAAAAAAAAAAAAAAAAAAAAAAGTCTTAATATGAAGGACATGGATAGTAATTCTAAAGAAAAAATGGAGAACAATAATGTAGAAAACAGAATAGGCGTCAGAGCTGGGAAGTTCTAAGTTACAATCATAGCTCCATCAGTAATGCACTTGACCAAGGGACATACATACTCCTTGGTCTGTGAAGCTCCAACCAAATCCCTCATTTCAGAAAGAACACATGTGGAGAGATGAAGAGGGAATAAAGGATGAACAGATAATATCACAGGAACTCCAGGAGAAATCTTAAGGATTCTGAAGAACTGAGTTATCCTTGGGTTGCTTACCTGATTTCTCTCTGTAAAATAGAGCCTTGTGTGTTGAAACCACTTTTTTTCCAGGGCACCATTACACACAGCTAAATACAATTCCTAATGATAGTGGTACAGTGATTAGTCAGGACTCTGTCCATACAAGGTAAGTGTGACAAAATCCTCATGTATAGGACCTGGAATTATTAATAGAAACTACTGAATGTGCACATATCTCAGAATCTCCAAAATCTGATGCTCCAGGAATAGGAAAAGGAAAAAAAAAGGAACAAAGATCTTTTTGAGTAAGAAAGATCTCTTAAATTTGGGTTGTGAGTACATATTTCAGCATTTGTTATATTGGTCTCTGTCCTTCTGTTTTTTAGTTTTGGTTTGGTTTGGTTTGGGGTATTTTGGGTACCAGGGATTGAACTAAAGCGTGCTTAACCACTGAGCCACATCCCCAGCCCTTTTTATTTTTTACTTTGAAGCAGGGTCTCACTAAGTTGCTTAGAGCCTCAGCTAAATTGCTTAGGCTGGCTTTGACCTCGCCATCCTCCTGTCCAAACCACTGGGATTATAGGTGTGCACCACTGTACCCAGCTTGTTTTTAGTCTTTTTTTTAAAACAGTGGAGGTGAGAAGAAGAAAATCACCATAGCATACTCCTCCAAATCAAGTGGGCATAAAGAAGAATCCCTGCGAAACCCCCCCCCCCACTGATGAGGGAAGTGGTTGGGCCCAGCCCACTGTATAAATGGGATGATTGGTCCCAACCCTTGCCATCCTCCCTGGAATGAGTCACACATCTGTGCCCTTCACTAGGCCACTCTGCAAACCTCCAGAAGAATGAGTGCTCATCTCCTCCCCATCACTGCTGGGTCTGGTCATGAGACTCGCTTTGACCAATGAATGTGATCAGACATGATACCAGCAAAATTTTCAACGTCCCTGTTTAGTTTGGCTGACCCTCTTATACTTCTGCCGTCTGCCATGAGAAGAATGTACCCGAGGTGCACCTGTTGCCACATAGATGGGAGACAAGTAGAACACACCTGAACCTAACCCCAGCCTAGAGTCAAGTCCAGCTGATCCCAGACAAGCCTGGCAGAGCCACCAGTAGCTATATCAGTGTTGTCAACTAATTGCCATCTGCAGCATGATTGCAGCAAACGCCTGGCTTATCTGTCTGTCTGGCTTTCCTTCTCCTACATTACTGATAACAGTTCATCTTTCTTTAGGGAAACTGTCAAAAGATGATCCTGGCAGGCTTCCCATCACAGTACCTCATTCCAGAAGTGTGTATACCACAGTAGCAGGGAAGAGGAAGAAATCACCAAAGGGTACTTTAAAAAAAAAAAATCTGGGGTTGCAGAATTATGATCTCACCAAAGATGTTCACACCCTCCTCCCCAGAACCCGTGAATGAGTAAGATGGCATGGCAAAGAGAAAGTTAGGATTGAAGATAGTCTGTTTGGTGATCTTTAGATAGGGAGGCTATCGGAATTGTCCAGATGGGCCCCTGTAATCTCAAGGGTGCGTAGGAGTGGAAAAGGCAAGAAAAACAGTCCGTGTCTGGTCAGAGT
Organism: Urocitellus parryii; assembly: GCF_045843805.1. Classification (NCBI taxonomy): domain Eukaryota; kingdom Metazoa; phylum Chordata; class Mammalia; order Rodentia; family Sciuridae; genus Urocitellus; species Urocitellus parryii. Next base: position 179,487,631 of record NC_135531.1, read on the forward strand.
GGTGAGATAGAGGAACAACTCCCGTGACCGCCACTGGCTTTGAAGATGGAAGGGTCTGGAAGCCAAGCCATATGGAAGCATCTAGGAACTAGAAAAGTCAAGGAAACAGATTCTCCCCTAGGCCCTCCAAAAGGAAGACAGTACTACAACACCTGACCTTTAGCCTAGTGAGATCCATGTTACTCTCCCAACTCCAGAAGGGTAAGACCAAAAAAAAAAAAAAAATGTGTTGTTTTAAGCTACTATATTGTAGTAATTTGTTGCAGCCACAATAGCAAACTAGTATAAGAGTATAGGATCCTTCCATGAAGGACCACACATACTTCTGTTTTTATCTCCTTGGCCAGAATTTAACCACAAAGCCATGCCTAGCTACAAGAGACACTGGCACATTGCCAATCCAAACAAAATTAGGATTTCATTACTAGGGTGTCAATCTATTTTTTGTTGCTAATTGCCAAACCACAATTTGGGAAAGTTAAAAAGAATTTTATTTTGACTTATGATATTATTTTCTCCAACCCTAGCCCCCCACCCTTTTTTTTTTAGTTTTGGGACAGAGTCTGACTAAGTTGCTGAGGTTGGCTTCAAACTTGCAATCCTCCTGCCTCAGTCTCCAGATAGCTGGAATTATACACATCTGCCACTGTGCCTAGCTTGACTCATACATCTTGTTCAAGGTTGAGTACCTGCATCTTGTGATGACTTTCTTATTGACAGTCTGGATATGAGACACATGGTGAGAGAGTAGGAGCATGTGAGAGATCTAACCAAAGAGGCTTTTATAGCAGACCCATTCCAGAAATGAACTCTTTAATCTATCAATCCATTAATCACATGAATGGCAGAGCCCTAATCACATCATTTGTATGTGTGTGTTGGGAGTGGGTGGTAACTGGAAATTGAACCCAGGGTGCTTTACCACTGAGCTATATCCCTAGTCTTTTTTATTTTTCATTTTGAGACAGGGCCTCACTAAGTTGCATAGGCTGACCTCAAAATTGCAATCCTCCTGCCTCAGCCTCCTGAGTTGCTGGGATTACAGGCGTACACCGGTGCACCCAGCCCTAATAACATTTTATTTTCCCTTTCTTAATGTCTCCTAATGGGAATTAAATTTCAACCTGGGTTTCCGAGGGTACAAACCATATTCAGGCACAGGGGAAGAAGAATAAATTTGGGGTATACACATGGCAACCTGGGCACCGAATCCTGTTCCTGGGGCCACAATGATTTTCCTGAGGTAGACATATGACCCAACAGACTAGCTCTTACTTGAGATTTTACCTGAACATTAGGAAACGCGCGCGTGCGTGCGTGTGTGTGTGTGTGTGTGTGTGTGTGTGTGTTGCTGGGGATTGAACCCCGGGCCTTGTGCATGCGAGGCAAGCACTCCACCTACTGAGCTATATCCCCAGCACTTATACATTAAAAGAAAAATATTTCCTAAGGAATTACTAGTGGGACTGATAGAAGCCTGGGTGTAGCGACTGTCTATGTTTTCTACCAGGGCAGAATGAATTCTACAACAAAGAGAAGAAGAGCTAAGAGATGGAGGTTGTTCTCATTATTTACTCCTGTGTAACAAATCACCCCCAAATTAATGCCTTAAAATAACAACAGTAATTTTATTGTCCACATGGTTCTGAGATTGACTCAGCTCAGATGGGAGGTCTTGTTCAGAATGATCATGTGGCCACAAGATGATGGCCAAGGCTGCAGTCAGCTCACAGCTTCCTTACATGTGTCTAGTGGTTGATGCTAGCTGTGGCCAAGACTCTTATTCTTGGCTGTCCATGTGACTTGAGCTTCCTCACAGAATGGTGGCTGAGTTCCCAGGGTGAGTGACCCAGGAGATCCAGGCAGACTCTGCATCACCTTTTTTGATCTAGCCTTGCAAGTCACATAGGATCACTTTCACCATGGTGCTAAGTCCCCCAAATTCAAGGAGAAGGAACACAGACCCCTTAGTTCTTGGTGGGAGGAATGTTGAGGTCTCCTTGAAGGAGAGGCTTGTGGAATGGGAGATTCTGTTGCAGTTATTTTAAGAAAATATAAGCTGCCAAAGATTGTTGCATGTTATATGAGGCTGTGATCAAGCTGTTCTTGCCAGATAACTAAAGCAATGCATCTCCTTTTGCTTGTGTTGGTAGGAGGCAGGTTTCTATCTCAGCCTGGCTCCGATATTATGAGGCACAGCTAATGGGACTGTTCTAAGGATTAGGTGAGCGATAATGTTTGTAAAGTCTTTCATCACAGAGATCAAAAGTGGGCTCTATAACTGGTAGTTCCCTTCCCCCATTCCCTCTCTTCCAGTGACCCTTCATTTTCCTATGTGGATGGTGGAAATTTGCCACCAATACCATCTATGTTGCAAGAAAGCAGCGGCAGCAACTTTTGCTATTATGGGTGGTTCACAACCCTGCCTTGAAATTATACTCTCAGAAAGTTTTGTAATGCCTTTGCTCCAGCCTGATACAAACAGAGCTCCTTCTACCCAACCACAGTATGATTCTAAATTGGGACCTGTGTGGTCATCATAGTATAAGCAAATTGTTTTGCAAATTCTTAAGAATTTGTAAAAAAGACTTACAATAGTTTCTTTAAAAAACATTCCATCCTCAGTCTTGCCAACCCAGAAATCCTAAAAGAGGTTAAAATAAAACAAGGACAATTGTATTGGGGTACAGATTTACAAATTATAAAACAGACTTCTTTATTTTTATTTTTTTTAAAGAGAGAGAGAGAGAATTTTTTATTGGTTGTTCAAAACATTACAAAGCTCTTGACATATCATATTTCATACATTTGATTCAAGTGGGTTATGAAATCCCATTTTTACCCCGTGTACAGATTGCAGAATCACATTGGTTACACATCCACGTTTTTACATTTTGCCATACTAGTGACTGTTGTATTCTGCTATCTTTCCTCCCCTCCCCTCCCCGAGAGAGGGAGAGAGAGAGAGAGAGAGAGAGAAAGAGAGAGAATTTTTAATATTTATTTTTTAGTTTTCAGCGGACACAACATCTTTGTTTGTATGTGGTGCTGAGAATCAAACCCGGGCCGCACGCATGCCAGGCGAGCGCGCTACCACTTGAGCCACATCCCCAGCCCTAAAAAACAGACTTCTTTAAACACCAGGAAGGGCCCTACCAAAATTCAGCAGAACTAGGACTTCTGTAACAGATAGGAGAATTCTTTAGGGAAGATAAGTAAAGACTGAGGTAAATTCCAGTAAAACTGACACAAACTAATGTGGTCAAAAATTTGTAACATTAGAATGTCCAGGTCAAGAAGCAATCTAATTGGCCAATCTAGTCTTTCTCAAACTTTGCAATGTATTATTAGATTCTGGAAAATTTTTTTCTCTGGTAGATTCAGTTCCTGACATGATGACTTTGTGGCAATCCCCAGTCAGAAAAATCTCTAAGACTTAGGAAAGGATTTCTGCACATTTTGACCATTCTATAATCATTTTAATTTTTATGATATCCATCTCCAGCAGAAATCTCCTTTGCAGCACATTTAAAACTGGTGCATTTAAAAGAAAGTTTTCCTAATATGAAAAATAATGTGTGTACACTGCAGAAAACTTAGGGAATGCTGAAAACTGTGAAAAAGAAAACAAATAATCTCTCATATTTTCTTAGCATATAGTGAAAATCACCTTGTATATAAATTTCTGTAACTTTATTTTTCTTCCCTAAAAGCTCATCATGAAAAATGTCTCCATGGTAGACATTTGCCTAGCATGTGTGAGGCCCTGCCTGGGTTCTGTCTTCAGCAACACACACATACACACACACACACACACACACACTGAAAGTCTGCATAATATTTGCATCACTTTGTTAAACTACAATTAATACCCTGAAAATTATATCCCATTTTTTCTATTATAATAACCTATTAAATATCTTTATATGGAGATGTTTGAAAACATCTTAATTGCTTGAACTTAGAGTAGATATATCCTTGGACATAATTTATTAATTTAAAATGACCTTTAAGACATATTGTTAAATGACAGTATTCCATAAAAGCCTCAATAGTAATATTTTAAAGTGCCCTGTCATTGATTATTAGCCCTAAATAATATCATTTAAAAATTTGTTTTGTTTTTACAACTTAACAGATAAAAAAGAATATCTTGCTTTCAGGCTCCCTTGGAAGTGAAGGTTTGATGGTGACCTTCTCCATGGTCACTCTCTTTCTCTCTGGGCCACCCTGCATCATTTTTGTCCTCCTTCCTATTGGGCTCTGTGTTGCTCTTCCTGGGGACTTCTCTCTTTTTCAATTCCGGCTCTGCTTTCCCAAGTCTAATTGCCAGGGAGCAGCAGGCCAGATGTTTTCCATTCACCAAGGGACTGTACTGTGTGTTAGTTAACTGGTTAACCTGAATCCCCCCCCCCCCCCCCCCCGGGCCATCAGAAGGGCTGAGCAGGCATCTCTGTGGGGCAGAGTGGCACCACTTCTCAGCAGGTCAGCTGGATGCAGCACTCAGGGGAGAAGCAAACCAACCTTTTCTGGCCTCAAGTACAGTGAGTACTTGAGGAAGCAACCCCCTCAAAAATGCACGTGATCAGGACTAAAATGCTTAAAAACAAACTCGGAGATCTTGTGTGGGCAGAGATGGTGAGTCATCCAGATATGGTATTCAGGGCCCTGAAGGGAGGAAACCACTCTCTAAAGGAGAGATCCATGGGGCAGACAGACACACACACACAGAGGGGGCTGGGGAACTGCAGAAATTGGGGAATTGAGCAGCAGTAATCTGTCCCAGCTGGGAGTTGGTGGCGCTATGCTAATCACAGCTATGCAGGAAGATCGCAAGTTCCAGGTCAGCCTCGGCAACTTAGTGAGGGCCTAAGCAACTTCTGAGACTCTGTCTCAAAATAAAAAATAAAAGGGACTGGAAATGTGGCTCAGTGGTTATGTGCCCATGGGGTCAATCCCTGATACACAAAAATAAAAATAAAATAAAATCTGGCCTGGGTCAGAGCAGAGAACAGTCTCTTAGCCATATTTAACTTTAAAGAAACTTTTATTTATTTATTTATTTATTTATTTATTTATATTTATTTATTTATTTATGACCATTTTATTATGAAACTTTTCAAATACATAAGAAAGTAAAAAAAAAAAATGTATAGCCAATACCTATGTGTCCACTACAGGGATTTTATCATAGATTTTTTTTTTTTGTTCTCCCATACTAGGGGTTGAACCCAGAGGCACTGGGCCACTGAGCTACATCCCCAGCCCTTTTTATTTTTTATTTTGAGAAAGTTGCCAAGGCTGGCCTTGAACATAGGATCCTCCTGGGATTATAGGCCTGAGCCACTGCACCCAGCTTACCGTAATGTTTTACTCTGGTTACTTTATCATCAATCCAATTGTCTATTTTTTCTCTCTCTCTCTCCAGCAATCTGAATTATTTTTGCTGTGTTTCAAAGTAAGCTACAGACTTCACTATACTTCCCCCTAATATTAAAGCATGTACATTATTAACTGGAGTTTAATATTTGCTTACAGGTCTATCATTTCTTTGGGGTCAAATTTATATACCACTGTTATGATTTGAATCTGAAATATCCCTCAAAGTCTCGTGGATTGAAAACTTGTTTGCCAGCCTGTGGCACCACTAGGGGTGGGGACCTTCAGAAGGTGGGGCTTGGTGGGAGGAAGTTAGGTCCCTGGGATGCCCTTGAAGAGGATGTTGGAACCCAAGCCCTTTCCACTCTCTCTCTGCATCCAGGCCACCATGAAATGAGCTCTTTGTCCCATCCTATGCTCCCTGCCATAATGTACTGCTTCTCAACAGGCCCAGAGGCAACCAGGCCAAGCAACCATGGACTGGAGCCTCAGAAACCACAAGCTAGAATAAACCTTTCCTTCTTGTGTTTACCCCAGGTATTTTGTCCCAGAGAAAGAAAGCTAACACAACAACAAAAGGCACAAACCCTAAATGGACAATCTCATGAGTTTTAAAAAATGCATATGCTTGTATGACACAGATCCCTATCAAAACGTGGAACATTGCTATCAATCCAGAAAGTTCCTTCATGCCCCTCCCCAGTCAGTATCTGTCCTTATGATCCCAGAGGCAAATGCTACTCTGATTTTTATACCAGGTGTTAGTTTTGTCTGTTCTGCAACTTCCCATGGAAAGTACACACGTGTGTGGCTTCTTTCACTGCATTTAAGGATACTTTATTAGGAAGAAACTGGCAAACTACGGGGCCTGCTGGGAACCCTGTTTTTATTTGGGGACAAGGGGAAAACTTTTCTCATTGAATAGAATTTAAAATGGTTGTGGGAAACGCCTTGGCTATTTCCTGGCTCATATATACAGCCAGTACCATCCCAAAGTCAAAACCAAAGACATTATAAGAACAAAAACTACAGACCAGTATCTCTCATGAGCCTAGATGCAAAAATTCTCAACAAAATATTAGCAAATTGAATACTATAGTATATAAAAACAATTACACACCATGACCAAGTGGAATTTGTGCCAAGTATGCAAGCCTGGGGCAACATTGAAAAATCAATTGCTATGGGGCTGGGGATGTGGCTCAAGCGGTAGCGCACTCGCCTGGAATGCGTACGGCCCGGGTTCGATCCTCAGCACCACATACCAACAAAGATGTTGTGTCCGCCGAGAACTAAGAAAAATAAATGTTAAAATTCTAAAAAAAAAAAAAAAAAAAAAAAAAAAAAAATCAATTGCTATAATCTATATATCAACTAGCTTAAAAGAAAAATCACACAATCATATAAATCAATACAGAAAAAAGCATTTGTCAAAACCCACACCCATTTATGATAAAAAAAAAATTCTCATTCAACTAAGAATAAAATGGAACTTCTATGACTTGATAAAGAATAGCTATACAGATGCACAGTTAACATCATATGTAATGGTGAGAAACTCAAAGCTTCACTAAGGAAACAAGGAACAAGGCAAGGATATCTCTTCTTATCACTGCTTTCAACACTGTACTATAATTCCTAGCTAATTCAATAAGACAAGAAAAGGAAACTAAAAGAATACACATTGAGAAGAAAGAAATAAAACTATCTTTGTTCACAGCTGATATGATTGTCTATGTAGAAAATCTTGGAAAATCATTAACAACAACAAAACCTCCTAGAATTCATAAGCAATTATAGAAGGTTGTAGAATATAAAATTTCTATACAAAAGCCCATTACTTTTCATATACAAAGTGGAATTTGAACAAGCAAAATTTGAAGTTAAAAATGCAATACATTTACATCAAACCCCCCCACACACAAATCAATTCTTTAGGTACAAATTAACAAAATATGTACATGATCTACAAAACTACAAAATTTTGATGAATGAAATCAAAGAAGAACTAAATGAATGGAGGAGGCTACATGTTCATGGATAAGAAGACTCATATTGTCAAAATAAGAGTTCTTACTCAACCTGACATATAGGTTGGGTAAGTAAGTCCTAACCCAAACCCCAGCAAGCAATGTTATAGACATTGACAAACTGATTGTAAAGTTTATATGGCTAGGCAAAAGATCCAGAATAGCCAACACGTTCTTTAAAAAGAACAAAGTCAGGGGACTAACATTATCTGACATCAACAATTAGTATAAAGCTACAATAATTTTTTTTTACAAAAATAAATAAAAATCTTCATGTTTATTGATTTATATAGAAATATAACCATATATGATTAATGTGTTATCCTTTGTGCTGCCTTGATATTTTGACTTTTTTAAAGATTTATTTATTTATTTATTTTTATTTCTTACACACATGATGATAGTGGAATGCATTACAATCATAATTATCCATTCACAGCACAAATAAAGCTACAATAATTAAGACAGCATGGTATTAGGGGGGGGGGGAGTAGAAAAATAGATGATTGAGGCAGAATAGACAGCCCAGAAATAGATCCACATAGATAAAGCCAACTGATCTTTGACAAAGGAGCAAAAGCATAATGGAGACAGAAGAGTCTTTTCAACAAATGGTGCTGGAACAACTGAACATCCACATGTAAACCAATGAATCTATAGACAGACCTTATGTCTTTCACAAAAATTAACCCAAAATGAATTATAGGTCCAAGTGGAAGCTGCAGAACTACAAAACTCCTAGAAGATAACACAGGAGAAAACCTTGATGAACTTGGACATAGCAACTTTTTTTTTTTATTAGGTATATGACAGCAGAATGCATTTTGATTCATTGTATACAATTGCAGCACAACTTTTCATTTCTCTGGTTGTACATAATGTAGCATCACATCATATGTGCAGTCACACATGTACTTAGGATTATGATTTCCATCTCATCTCACCATCTTTCCTGCCCCCATGTTCCTCTCCACCTCTCCCTCCCCTTTGCCCAAAGTTCCTCCATTTTTCTCATGCCCCCCCCACAATGTGGCAATGACTTTTTATGTACATTAAAGGCATGATCTATAAAATAAAGAATTGGTGGGCTGAACTTCATTAGAATTTAAAACTTCTGGGGCTGGGTTTGGCTCAGTGGTAGAGCGCTTGCCTAGCATGCTTGAGGGACTGAGTTTGATCCTCAGCACCACATAAATGTAAAATAAAGATATTGTGTCCACTTAAAACTAAAAAATAAATATTTTTTAAAAAAGAATTCAAAACTTCTGCTCTGCAAAAGTATCAAAGCTGGGTGTGGTGGTGCAGGTCTATAATCCTAACTACTCTGGAGGCTGAGGCAGGAGGATTCCAAGTTCAAGGTCAGCTTCAGCAACTTAGCAAGACTCTGTGTCAAAGTTGAAAATATAAAAAAGGACTGAGGACGTAGCTCTGTGGCTTGCCTTTGCACTATTTTTTGCAAATGTTTTCTCCCGTTCTGTGGATTGTCTTCTCATTCTCTTGACACTCTCTCCTACCCCAAGCCCCTCTCCTACCCTAATTCCCAGTAGGTGTATTCTATACTCAGGTGTATTCTACCACTGAGCTACATCTCGGTTTTATTTATTTTTTATTTTTATTTTGAGCAGGGTCTCACTAAGTTATTCAGGTTGGCCTTGAACTTGTGATCCTCCTGCCTCAGCCTCCTGAGTAGCTGAGATTACAGGCTTTTGCCACCTAGAGTAAAACTGTCTTTACTCACAGATAAGATTGTAGAAAAGCCTAAGAAACCTTCGAAACAGCTACAAGAACTGATATTTGAGTTTAACATTATCACAGGTTTCAAGGTCAATATTTAAGGGCTGAGATGTAGCTCAGTGGTAGAGCACTTGCCCTAGCATGCCAAACCCCTGGGTCTGATCCCCCACACTGAATAAAAGAATGAATTCTACTTCTATATACTGGAGATAAGCAACTTAAAATTGAAACATAACCAAAGATTTTCCCAGGAAAGCTGCCCAGGGCAGATGGAGATTCATCTAGAGGTGCTCCACTTTGCTCTGCAACAGAAGGACTTGGAACATGGGGTGCTCTGGACTTTACACAGGAGATACTGGGTTTCTGAGCTCCAAAGTGGCAGAACAACCTGATCTATTAGGAACAAGGGCAAAGACTGGCCTCTTCCAGACAATTTCTCCTTATCTCAGGACATTGCAGTTTCATTTTGTTGTACAGAAGTTCAAGCAAGAGGGGGAGCACTAGGTCAGTTAAGGCCATTTGGGGACTTCCCCTGGAACTCCAATGTCCATCACAAGAGAATGGAAAAACAAATTGTGATGTCTTTATACATGGAGGTACCATTCAGCAGTAAGATGGAACTACTGACACAGATGAACATTCAAAACATTAAGCTAAGTAAAAGCAACCAGATACAAGAATGCATACTCCATATTTCACTTGCATAAAACTCTAGAAAAGCCTAACTGAATCTATAGCACCACAAACAAGACCAGTGATTTTTAATTGAGTCAACATTGGGCCAGGATGAAGATGGGAAAAGGTGGGAAAGGACCACAAGGAATTCTTTGGGGTGTTAAAAAGGTTCTCTCTTGATTATGGTGTTCTCTTATGGTTACATCAATTCACCAAGACTCATCAAATAAATGTACATTTAAAGTGGATTTGTTTTCCCCTGGGAAAACAGCAAAGCACACACAACACACACACACACATACACACAGGAGTTTGTTTTATTGTATTAAATTATACCTCAGTAAAGTTGCTTTTTGAGCAAAAAAAAACAAAACAAGAAATGACTATTAGAGGCAAAACAAAGCTGACCTTCCTTTAATCACATCTTACATAGTAAGCCTGTTGAATATTTTTTCACATTTTATTGGTGCATTATAATTATACATAATGGGATTCATTGTTACATATTTGTACATACACACAACGTAACAATATAATTTGGCTAATATCTGAGGATGTGGGAGAAAAGATTTACTCATACATTGCTGGTAGGACTGCAAATCAGTGCAACCACTATGGAAAGCAGTATGGATATTTCTCAGAAAATCTGGAATGGAATCACCATTTGACCCAGTTATCCCACTCCTCAGCATATACCCAAAGGACTTAAAATCAGCATATTATTGACACAGCCACATCAATGTTTATAGCAGCTCAATTTACAACAGCTAAGCTATGGAACCAAATTAGGTGCCCTTCAACAAATGAATGGATAAAGAAATGTGATATATATATATATATATATATATATATATATATATATATATATATATAATGGAATATTATTCATCCATAAAGAAGAATAAAATTATGCATTTGCCAGTAAATGGGTGGAACGGAGAATATCATGCTAAGTGAAATAAGCCAGTCCCCCAAAATCAAAGGGCAAATGTTCCATGTTATGTGGGTCTAACTCACAACAAGGGAGGGTAGGGATGGGAAGAAGATAGAAGTTCATTGGATTAGACAAAGGGGAATGAAGGGAAGGGAGGGGGATGGAATGGAAAAGACAGTAGAATGAATCGGACATTACTTTCCTGTGTTCATATATGAATGCATGACCAGTGTACAACCACAAGAATGGGAAGTTATACTCCACGTATGAATAATATGTCAAAATACACTCCACTGGCATGTACAACTAAAAAGAACAAATAAAAAAATAATTTGACCAATATCATTCTCCAGTATTTACCCTTTCCCTCTCATCCCCCCTCCCCCTATGACTCTTGATCTTCTGAGTTTGGCTTGTTTCACAATACAGTGTTCCCCAGTTCCATCCAACGTCCTACAAATGACATAATTTCATTCTTCTTTATGACTGAATAAAACTCCTTTGTATATATATCACATTTTTTTATCCATTCTTCCACTGATGAACACTTAGGCTGGTTCCATAGTTTGGCTCTTGTGAATTGTGCTGCTATAAACATGGGTATGCTTGTATCTCTATAGTATGAAGACTTGCATTCTTTAGGATAAACATTGAGGACTGGTATAGCTAGGTCATATGGTAATTGCATTCCTAGTCTTTTGTGGAACCTTTTTGATTTCCATAGTGGTTGTACTAATTTGCAGTTTATTTTTCTCTATATCCCCTCCTCATCGAACATTTTGGACATACTTCCTTACTAGTTAAATAAGAAGGGCTGTCATATATAGGATAACTATACTAGAATAAAATATTAGAGAGTTGTCTTGAGGCAATATATGATAATGCAATTAGTGTCCCAACAATGAAGATAAAACTAACCCTTTAAAGCTGGTTATCATCCTGGAAATCAAAGAATTTGAGACAGAAGTTGGATTGAGTAGAATTTATGTAGGCAGCATTGGACATGAAGAAACCTAAAGCTGCAGGTGTTGACAGGGGTCATGAAATTTCTGCAGATGGAGATGGCTCCGCTCTGACGAAGAGACCTGACTACCCAGCAGCCCAGAGAGGGAACATGGCATATTTGCCCACCTGCTTAGGAAAGGTGGAGTGAGTTGGGCTGGAGACCCCAGAAGGAGCCTGCATCCAGGTTGTCAGAGGGACATGCAGAGAGGTGGTGCAAATGCCCCTAGTGAGTGGGCCCAGGTCTGGAGGAAGTTGGGCCTTGGGGCCTGTGAGCCAAGTGAGCAGCTCCCAGAGAGGGAGCCCTGGGGCACAATGCTTAAAGCACAGGATTTGCTTCCACCCCATATGCTCAAATCTGGCCTCTGCTATGGCTCCTTAACCTCTCTGAGACTCCAGGGTTGTTATGGGGATCGAATTATATCAAGTGTGTTCAGATATATAAAGTGCCTGGCACCCACTGTCTGCTCAATAAGTTGGGTGATTTCATCATGTGGAGGGAACTAAGACTTGATGCACAAATTGCAGAAGATGAGGACAAAGAAGTCCCCACCCTATAGAGGACATTATCAGACCCCAACTCTGAGTTCCTGAGATATCCAACATATAGCTCTCTCTGTGGACTAACCACATGCATATAAGTGATCTGTTTATGTGTCTTTGTCCATGCATGCACACACACACACACACACACACACACACACACACACACACACACACCCCTGCTTGCTGAACAGGGACTTGTACTATACCTGGCACACAGCAAGCGTGCATTAAAAGGATGAACCTTTATAGGAAGCACTGGAGCTCCCTCTGGAGGTCAAAAAAATAACTACAACTGAACCAGCCATCCAGGCTGTGGTCCCATAAGGTTAGTCAAGTCCAGTGACTTGGGACTATGAAGTCTCCTTTGTAGGCTGGAAAATGTGCTGTGAAAGCAGATTCCTACCAAATCTTGAACTCTCTAGGGAAATCTTAGTCCTGGAATCCACTGCTTGCCTCTTGCCACTTGCCTGATTGACCTGCCAGGAATCTGCTTCTGATTTACCTCTAGGTACACCTGCCTCTAGGGCTGGGGTACCCTTGTATGACCAGCTGGTGACTCTCTGCTCTACCCCACTCATCCACGGGGACACAAGTCTATTGCAGACTTCTCAGTGCTTGTCAGCACAGCTGCCTGCTCCCTCCCAGTCTCTTGAGGTCCTTGAAGACAGGTGTGTGTTCTCCAGTTCTGTATCCTCAGACCTCAGCCATGTAAATCCTCAATAAATATTTGATGAGTGGGTGGATGGACTGATGTCAAATTTCTACCTCCTTCTGGCCTTCCTCAGCTCCAACCCCCTTTCAAAGTACAAGCTACACCCCCATCCCACAAGGGCTCCTCAACTTCAAATGGGGTTTCATCCTGATAAAGTCACTCTAAATGGAACATATCATGTCAGAAATGCATTGCGTACACCTAACTTCCAAACATCATGGCTTAGGAACACAGCATGCTGTGGACTGCCAGTTATGTACAGTCGTGATTGCATGGCTGGCTGGGAGCTGCGGCTCCCTGTGATGCCCAGCGTCCCCATCATTGTCAATCATTACTACAATTAAGATAATGCTATTTGCTGTAACAGCAAAGTCAAAAATCTCAGCGGCTTGACTGAGAGGTGTGGCTCAGTGATAGACTGCTTGCCTAGCATGGGAGGCTGGCTTCAATCCCCAACACCAGAAAAAAAAAAAATCCCAGTTGTTCTGTTATGGGCCAGACTCTATGGGTAATGGCCAAACAGACTCCAGCTTACCCTGAGATTTCATGTAGTATAAGAAATGCTTCTCCCCTGGGAATACCCTGCCTCTGTACCCATCAGCAGTTGCTTAGCATAGCATGTTTGGCAACACAAAATGGCAGTTCTTATACAGTGTAAATTTGTCCTCTTTTGGATTCCCATTTTACTTGGACAGTGTACCCTGTCAGAGAATGATTGTCTAGACATTAGTAACCACTCTTTAATGGATAAAGTCTCAACTAGGTTCATTTTGACCCACTTCCCCTTCTGCTGATGATCTCATATTTGTTTATGGTTTTGAATCATAGCAACAGCTACTTATGATTATTATGGTTTTGGATTATAATGTGTACTATAACCCTTGGAGGGGGTCAAAGAGTGTGGACTTGCCGTCTGCCTCTTGGCCCCCAGCTGGTAGATCCAGACGGCCAGATGGTGAATAAAGTTTCCATCTCCTGCTTTAAGATCTACTCGGTGATTTATTGCAATCTCAACATAACATTTTGGAGGCCCCATTGAGATGATCACCAGGGTCGAGGCTATGGCTCCTGGGTGCCTAGGAATCCTGGACCCTCTGAAGCAGAGAGAGGCACCCTCCCTCTCTGTTTGTGGGAGTGCTCTGCATTTCGAGGGTCTGGACCTCCTATGGTGACTGTTGAGCCTGCACACAAAAGCTCTGGTGTGGCTCACATCTGTTATTCCAGAGGCTTTGAAGGAGGACAGAACTGCATGTGTTGGGAGCTACCTCATTGGTTCCCTCCCTTTGACTTGATTGTAATTCCTTAGAGGTTCTGAGCACCTGAATATAAATCTTTTGAAGTGTATCAGGGGTTCTCCTTGGGGGTGTATCAAGCACTTGATATACTCCTTCTTTTTATTTCTGCCTATTGTTTTATTTGTTAGCCTTGTCATGGGAAACCTAATCAATCCTAGCCAGATTACCTACCTGGAAAACAAATGGTTACAATTTTTTTTCCTTTCTTTGTTTTTAATTTTAATAGTTTTGATTTTTTAACTTTATTTATTTTATTGATTTACATGATGTAGAGTTACACCATTCGTGCATTCATACCCATACATAGGGGTAATAATGTCCATATCATTCTACCATCATGCTTTTTTAATTAATTTATTTTGACCCATTTTACTCAATTGCAGCACAACTTTTCATCTCTATGGTTGTGCATGATGTAGCATCACACCATATGTGCAGTCATACATGTACCTAGAGTAATGATGTCCATCTCATTCCACCATTTTTCCTGCCGATACACCCTCCCTCCCCTCCCTCTCCTTTGCCCAATGAGAGATTTGGGGACTTAGATTCAGCTCTGTTATTAACATGTTTAAGTTTTTCTTTCTTTCTTTCTTTCTTTCTTTCTTTCTTTCTTTCTTTCTTTCTTTCTTTCTTTTTCTTTTTTAGACAGGGTCTCACTAAGTTTTTGAGGCTCATCTCCAACTTCTGATCCTCCTTCCTCAGCATCCCAAGTGGCTGGGATTACAGGTGTGCCACCAAGCCTGGTAGTAGACTATTTTAATAGCAGAAAGGCTTTTGTAAGTAGACAGAATGCTTGCCAGGCTTAAACATTTGATCACCAATTACAACTTAATGCAATAAATATTCTAAATGATGTAATTAAAAGTAGAGTTTTATCATGACATTATTTCAAGCTTAAAATATTCTAGTCGAGGAGTCAGAAAACTATAATTCACTGTCTGCTTTCAGAAATAAAGTTTTATTAGCACATAGAAACACCCTGGATTACTACTATCTGTGACTGCTTTGGTGCCGCAACGGCAGACTTGAGTAGTTGCAACAGAAACCATATGTCCTGCAGAGGCAAAACTATTGACTACATGGCCCTTTAAGAAAAAGACTAGGGATGTAACTCAGGGGTACACATGAGGCCCTATGTTCAACCCCCAGCACCACACACACACACACACACACACACACACACACACACCACTTGGACAGAAACAAAATATCCAAAAATGTAGCAAAACTAACTTCAGTGCTACATTTACATTTACAGTAGTTTCCCCGTATCTGCGGTTTCTCCTTCAATGGTTTCAGTTACCTGGTATCAACTTCAGTCTGAAATATTAAATGGAAAATTTCTAGAGATAAATAATTCATAATTTAACAATTAACAATTGTTAAATAAACAATTCATTTTAAATTGTATGCTATTCCAAGTAGTGTGGTGAAATCTCATGCCACCTCACTCTGTCCTGTCTGGGATGTGACTCTCTCCCTTGTCCAGAGTATCCACACTGTATACACAGCCCACCCGTTAATCCCTTAGTAACATCTTAGTTATCAGTACGACTCTCTTGCTATCACAGTGTTTGTGTTCAAGCAGTGCTATTTTGCTTAACAATGACCCCAAAACCAAAGAGTAGATGATGGAGATTCAGATATGCCAAAGAAAAGCCACAAAGTGCTTTTTTTAAGTGAAGAGGTGAAAAATACAATATTTTGAGAGTGCATTTACATAACTTTCATTACAGAGTTTATTGTTATAATGATTCTATTTCATTATTAGTTATTTTTGTTGTCAATTTCTTATTGTGTCTAATTTATAAATTAAATCTCATCATAGTGTGTGTAAAAAAAAAAAAAAACAGTATATAGGGTTTGGTACTATTGATTTCAGTCATCCATTGGGCATCTTGGAAAGTAATCCCCATGAACATGGGTGGACTGCTATAAACCTATTTTTGTTTGTTTGTTAGTTGTTTGTGTTTTTTATTTGTTTGGTTGGTTTTTTTGCAGTGCTGGGAATTGAACCCAGGGCTTTGTGCCTGCTAGGCAAGTGTTGACCTACACATTGACCTACCATTGACCAGCCTAGGGTTAGTATTTTAAAAGAGCTTTCTTTATGAGGCTGGGGATGTAGCTCAGTGGTAGAGCCCTTATCTGCCTAACGTGCACAAGACTCTGGTTCAATCCCTAGCACTGAAAAATAAGTAAATAAAATGCTTTCTCCGTGGAATTCATCTTATAGCCCCTATCCTTGCGCTTGTTTTTTAACCTTTTTAGGATATGTAATGCTTATTTTATTACCTTGAAGGGATAAAGAAGAAAGATCCTGAAAACTGAGAAAGAGAGAGAAAGGAGAAGGAAGAGGAAAGATAAGAAAAGAAAGGGAAACAAGTTTACTTTCTCAGGATTCTTCAGGATTTTGATTAATTACGACAACTAGAGATTTCAACCCCAGAGATTAAAGACGGAAGTCTAGACAAGTAGCTCTGTGCCTTTGGAGACTCACCTGATCCCAGTGTCCTTCTGCATTCTCTTGGGCCTCTTTCCATGCTGTGATTTTGGTCCCTCCCTGCTTTTCTGGTCATCTCTCACTTGCTCACACTTTCATGTTCATCCTTTCACACTTAGAAATGGAGACAGGCACATACCTGTAATCCCAGAGGTGCAGGAGGATCAATGGCAAAGTACTATGCAATTCAGTAAGACCCTGTCTCTAAATAAAACAAAAATAGGGCTGGGGATGTGGCTCAGTGGTCGAGTACCCCTGAGTTCAATCCCTAGTATCCCGGCCCCCTGCCAAAAACATAGAAAAAAGAAAGAAATGGAGACTGTGTTGTATGCAGCTCTATAAATAGACATGGCCTAAGAAGCACTGCCCTTACTAAAAATAGTTACTTAAAAGGCTATTTTGTGATTTTATATAAACTTTTCCTTTCTAGATATCATAGTCTCATGTCCTTTTAGATTAAACCTGAGAAAACACTGTAATTATGATAATTATGATTCAATTTCCATGGACAAATCATGATAAATCATTGCCAATTGTTACAGTTGGGTCAAATAACACCACATTCTGAAACCTTCCACAGTTTGAGGCCAATAGCAGGATATTCTGGGCTCATCCTGATCTTTCCCGCTTCCAGGACATGGACAGCATATCAGGACCATGGGCCTCATTCCTCTTGCTGTGGAATTATATCAGAGTCCAAACCCTAAGCACTTAGAATTATGCAAAATACTTCCACTGAGATATTCTGGGAAATGAAAGCCCTGGAAAAGAGATATATTTTGAATGTGTCATTGCTCATCTTTCAAACTGATTTTTTTAAATCCCAGAAATGCAATAATCTTGAAAATTTGATCGAATGGAGACAGAAAATGTTATCTAATTCTGAAAACCTCATTACTTATCAAAAGCAAAGCTTAGGACAGGCCAAAATTACACCTTTAATATAGGTTGAGTATAAAGAAGATACAGAATCTGTCTGCTACGGTTTAAAGATGGTTTGTTCCCTCTGAAACTCATGTTGAAATTCAGTCCCAAATATGAGATATGAAGAGGCAGGACTAGGTAGGACCTTTGGGTAGGACCAGATAGGGCTCTGCCAGCAGGAATGCATTAATTCGCTCATGTAATTAGTGGATTAATGGGATATCTCCAGAATGGGTCTTTTGCTATAAAGCCAGTTTGGCTAGGTCTGCCATTGGATCCCTGAGTCTCTGAATGTGATGTCCTGTGTTGCCCCAGGACTGTGCCAGTATCACCAGATGCAGTCCCCCCACCTGGGGCCAGAGCCATAAACCAAAATAACTCTCTTTCCTTTATAATTTACCTAGTTTGTGGTATGGTGTTATTATTATTGTTATTATTATTATTACCACCAGGGATTGAACTCAGGGGCACTTGATCACTGAGCCACATCCCTAGCCCTATTTTTGTTTTATTTAGAGACAGGGTCTCACTGAGTTGCTTAGCATCTCCCTTTTGCTGAGGCTGGCTTTGAACTCCTGATCGTCCTGTCTCAGCCTCCTGAGCCACTGCGATTACAGATATGCACCACCTTGCCTGGTTGTGGTATGGTATTATTAATGACAGAGAAAGGACCGGGACACTCACCTAAAGGGAAGGGTGTTTGCACTCTGTGGAACAAAGGAGAGTGGTGAGGAGGTTCGGGAGAGGGGAGTTAGCTGGGGAGGAAGAGAAGGGCAGGAGGTGAGTCCCATATGTTTTCTCTTCCTTCCTCCTGGACTGAATATGGAGGAGAGAGACTAAATCCAATTAGAACAAAATACTCAGGTGATTTGGGTGTGGGGATAGGGATTAGGGTGGGTATGGAGAGGGGGCAAAATTGCGACATCTGCAGTCAAGAGGAGAAATAAAGAATGTTCACGCACTTCTGCCCCTTTCAATGTTTTATTCACTCAATACAATTTCACTCTATAGGTTCTTAATCAAGAAAATGACAATCCTTAATGCTAGGCACTGCAATAGACATAATCAATTTATAGCAAACAATTCTAGATTAATTCTAAGCACTGAAAACACACTTAATCATGACAGGCCAATGACAGACATTCCCTCTGCTTGCTAAGTTCAAAAGTCTCAAACCTTAGGCTTTAAGTCCAGCAGATGCACACTCACTCAGACCACGGTGATCAGGTCTGGAACCAAGGCAGGCTTTTCCTGGCATGAAGTGGACGACCAGTTGAGGAGAGGGTCCTAGGGAGAAGTTGCGGCTCTTACCAAGGTCCAGACGAGGCGGTAGAGTTGAGAGTGGTGGGGATCAGGCAGAGGCTCAGGAATGAGGACAAGTGACGGGGTGTCAGGTCCTCATCAGGCTCTCCAGCTAGAGTGCATCCTTGTCTTGGCTGGCTGAATCCCTGTTCATTTGCTCTATTATTTATACTAAACTTGGTTTGTTTGTTTGTTTGTTCTTTTGACCCGCCTTTCAATCCTTATCAGCTACCACCAGATTTCTCAGAGACATCATTTACCCTGGGGTCAGAAACACCTGGTTTGGTAACACCTGGTTTGGTGGTCTCCGCCCTGATCTTCTCTCCTTTCCCTCTTTTTTTTTTTTTTTAGACATGGGCCCAAAGACCCCATGGTGTTCATAGTTCTCTGGAAGCTCACCCTGAGTTCTTTTTTTTTTAAAGAGAGAGAGAGAGAGAATTTTTTTATTATTTATTTTTTAGTTCTCGGCGGACACAACATCTTTGTTGGTATGTGGTGCTGAGGATCGAACCCGGGCCGCACGCATGCCAGGCGAGCGCGCTACCGCTTGAGCCACATCCCCAGCCCTCTCCTTTCCCTCTTATCAGAGGAGGACAGCCTGCCAGGGGCTTCACTCTGTTATCAGGGTGAGGGGAAGTGACTTGTTTGAGGCCACACTGGAGGGCTCTGTGGGTGTGCCTGGTGAGACTGCAGGTTTCAAACTGGAGTTTTTAAAATGGAGTTGCTTAGGCTCAGGCCTAAGGCCATGGTAACACTGGGTCAAACAGGTAACTCTTCCATTGGGAAGACTTGAGGGCCCCTGCCAAAGAGAAGAGGGTGCAGTGTGAGGAGGGCCATAACCCAGAGATGCCCACGACCCAAAGACACCCAGGGATCTCCAGGCCACTCACATCAGCAAGGGATGGATCCAGTGAGGACCCCAACCGCTAACCTCCTTTCTAAGAGGAGAGGGAGTCCTGAAGCGGAGTTTCAATTCCCAGAGACTAAGTCTTTGGCTCTGTCAGCCCAGAAGAGCCCAAGATAGCTTACTCCACAGGTCACACCTCCCACCACTCACACCCTCCCTGGGCGCACAGGAAAAACCAGCTGGAGGAGCCAGGCGAGGCGGCTCAGGCTCTTGGCCTCCAGAGGGCGCACGGTCGCCAGGACAAAGTGTTGGTCCTGCTTTCTCCCAGCCTGTGAAACCAGCGTGCGTGTCCCCCCCTCTGCAAAGGGCTTCCCCTGCTTGAAAGCCTTTCACGGCTCCGCCAGGGAGCCTTTGTCTCAAACTTAACTTTTGCATGCTCTAGGGTTGCAATGCTCCAGGGTTTTTCCTTTTCCAAGTATAAATTCTACGATTTGAATAGAGATTCGAAATGCATTGGCCACCTCCACCCTAGCCCACCCTAGCTGTTTCCATCTCCTGACACGTGCACGCACACATACGCACACGTCTTTTTTGAGAATGATTTTGGAAGATCTGTCCTCCGAGTGGCCATTCTCTGGAACAACCTGGGATGGATCCCACCCAGTAAGAGCTGACATCGCCTCAGAGTCCCTCACCTGTGAACTGCTCCCCAAGGATGGGAGCTGAGCTGGCCTCACAGATCCCCCTAGCAAATCTCTACCTTCTGGATTTTCCTCTTCCTTTCACCCAGCCCCTCCTCTGAAATGCTTAGGATTTAATGCTGTCTAGGAATATTTGCTTTCCAAAAGGAGAATGGAAAAGAAGGCCATGTTTACCCCCAGAGCTGCAAGGGGTGAATGCTCAGGTGCCTGCTTAGGCATCACATTGCCAGGGACGCTGCACAGGCCATGCCACCTTCCCAAGGCTCTTCCCTCTGGACCCAGCACTCACAATTAAACAGCTCACCATGAGAAGGAATACCAACAGGAGGAGCATTTGGAAGCAAGTCACCAAGATTATTCCAAACTGTTACATGGAGTAGTCTTATGGGTTTTTGTTTGTTTGTTTAGTTGGTGTTTTAGCTTTCTCACTGCTGTTGACTAGAAGACCCCACAAGAATAATTTTAGAGGAGGAAAAGTTTATTTGGGGGCTCATGATTTCAGAGGTCTCAGTCCATAGAAGGTTGGCTCTATTCCGGGGCTCCCGGGGAGGCAGAACATCACCTCGAAAGAATGTGGCAGAGAAAGTGGCTCAGGACTTCACATCAGAAGTAGAGAGACTCCACTCCCCAGAGACAAAATATATCCCCCAAAGGCACGATGACCCTCCTCCATCAGCCACACCCTACCAGCCTCAGTCAGTTAATCCTGTCAGGGGATTAATTCACTAATTGGGTTAAGGCTCTCAAAACCAATCATTTCACCTCTGAACCTTCTTGCATTGTCTCCCATGTGAGTTTTTGGGGGACACCTCACATCCAAACTACAACAGTTTTTCCTTTTTGATACTGGGGATTGAACCTAAGGATGATCTACCACCGAGCTGCACCTCTGGTCATATATATGTGTGTGTATGTGTATATATAAATATATTGACATATTTTGTATATATTTCATTTCCCTGTGTTCAGATTCATTTTCCTGTGTTCATCTGAGTGGGTGATCAGAGGCTGCTACAGCTGTGGTTCAAATGGGACCAGGTGTGACTCCTGTAGGCAGCAGACCTTGGCAGCATCCATGAGATGCTTGTTCTGCAGGTTTACAGAATGTAAGAGTTGTGGGGACAAGGAGGCTTCCACCCAGGTTTCCACTGAAAGTCTGAGAGGCCAGCAGTGTATGGCAGGATCAGAGTCCCTGAAAACATTCCCAGAGAGCAATGCATGAAGCCCTGAGTGGGGCCAAAGCTGCAGTAGAGACAACAAGAAGTGAGAGATGCCAGAAATGGGAATCGTTCTGGGTTTTGGTCTTGCTTTGTTCCTCTCTCTCCTTTCTATATCTCCATTCTTTCCTTTTAGAATGGGGGTGTGTGCCCTGTATCTGTCCCACCATTTTATGTTAGAGGTTTGTAACTCTTTTAACTGTTTTTTTTTTTTTTTTCTTTTTGGTACAGGGGACTGAACCCAGAGGCACTCAACCACTGAGCTACATCCCAGGCTTTTTTCATTTTTGCTTTGAGACAGGATCTAAGTTGCTGAGAGCCTCATTGAGTTGCTGAGGATGGCCATCCTCCTGCCTCCCAAATTGCTGAGATTATAGGTGTGCCCTACCGTGTCCCGCAAATTAACTCATTTTTTAAAAAGTGATCAGGTCATTAGAAAAATTTGGATTCTATTGGGAGGATTGATGATTTTAAGGAATCACTATTATTTGGGAGAGCATGATAATGATGTGAAGAATTATTATATTTTATACAAATATATACAGAAGTATTTATGGGTGAAATATGATATATTTGCTTAAAGATCATCCAATGGTTGGGTTGTAGGTGGTGGCATACAGATAAAAGAAGATGGATCATGACTTCATGCTTATTGAAGTGAGTGATGGGTAACATGGGGTTTATCTCTGCTTTAGTGTAGAAATTTTAATAATGAGCATGTCAAATAGAATTCACAGCCAAATAGGGACATAGGCATATAAATAATCAGTGATCCTATTTACAGGAGGAGCTGTCTCTAAATCCCTGTAGGAAGCTCCTATAGGAAGCCAGGAAGCATCTATAGCTTCGCACCCTTCATAGTCAGAACTCCACAAGTGACCCAGTCATGCCCTGACTGTGTTACACAGAACACAGATGATCCCTGAGCTTCATGGAGGCCACATTCTGGGACTGTCATCCTAGTTACTAACAGTGAGCATTTAGTAAATGTAATTCAGTAAATTTAGTCCACATCTTGGACTCTAGTCTACTGCCCACCTGTCCTGTGCTTATTAATGCTCTCTTGGCTACAGTAGGTGAGGACATCAAGCATGCTTAGAGGATAGGGCCACCAACCATCTGAATTTCTCAGGACTCACCTTGTGTTGGCACTGAAGGTACTTCATCGGGGCTACCTCTCCATCCTGGGCAAACCTGAGCCCACACCTAAGGGCCTTCTGTCTGTCAGCACAGATTCTTTCTCCCATGAATCCATGGCTTTTCCAAGTTGGTGAGTAGGATGGTCTCGATTTTAAGTGCTTTTTCCATTAATTTGCCTTGGTAACAGCAGATTTAAAAATCAGTGAAGAGGGTGTTGGGGTTGTGACTGAGTGGCAGAGTGCTTGCCTAGCATGGGAGAGACGCTGGGCTCGATTCTCAGCACCACATATAAATAAATAAATAAAGGTCTATCAACAACTAAAAATATATTTTTAAAAATTAATGAAGAAATTAATATTGATGATTACTGAGAAAATAATGATGACTCTTAGTTTGCATAGCCTATTTTTCCACGTGGGACTTATCCACACATTCATATCATGCCGCCAGATTTTTCTACTAATTCTTCCTTCCTCTTTGACAGAAGGGCATTGAGTACATTGGTGGTTCGTGGTGCTTGTCATCGTAAACATCATGGATCCTCAGGGGGTTCCTTCCTGGTAATCCCTGGCAGGCACGCCTTTCTTCATGGAGGCCACACTGGATTTCTGCCCATCTGCTACCCCTCCAGATAACTGGTATTCCCTCAGTTATAGTAGAGGCTCTGAAGCTCTGCTTTCTCGGCTTTTTGGTCCCCACATGGAAGGAGAGAAAATCAGTCTTCATTTGAGTGCAGAACCCAACTGATCCATCAGTACTGGCTGACTGAAGAACTGTGTTGAGAAGGATTCTAAAGCCACCTCCAAGACTTGGCAAGAGAGCTCTGGCTAGTGATGCTTACCCTAGGGAAGATTGTAGAATTGTGCACACATGCTATATACCTTACTAACCCAAGCTTAGAAATCACCCTTATTTTGTGAATAATAATTACTAATACTTATTGAGCACTTACTATATTTCAACCACTATAGCAAGTGCTTTGCACGTATTATCACATTTAATTTTCACAACGACTCTGATTTAGGGATTATTATTATCACTTCACAGATGAGAAAAACCAGAATGAAAGAGGGTGGCAGATGCCACAGGTCACACAGAGACTTTCCAGGAGAATGTCAGTCTCCATATTCTTGGTCCAGATTTCTATAACATTGGTATAAAGTGCACAAAGTGTAGCCCCTGAGCCAGCAGACTCAGTATCACCTGGCCACTTCACAGGAGGCAAATTCTCCAGCCCTATCTCAGACCCATCTCAGGCAGACCCCATGATTCTGATTTAAAGTCAAGTTTGAGAACCTCTATCCTATACCCTACTACCTCTATCTGGCCCCATCCTGCAAGTTACCACCCAGTGGGAAGAAACCAGGTGACCTGGGAGCTCAGACTCCTCAGTTGCAAAGGGCGAAGAGGGCAGCACCAAAGGCTGTCACCACATCTTGGACTCTGGGCAGCACCCACAGTGCAGGGCCAAAGGTTACTGGTTTATGAGCCCTCCTGTTAACACCTCACTCTTTACAGGGCCTCAGGGGAATTTCTGCTCAGTACTTGAAATGTAGAGTCAAACAGAAACTAAGCCCCAAGACATCTGCATATGTTCCAGGTATCATTGGAGTTTTCCATTGTTCATTCTTTGGCTTATGGAGCATCTTCTGAATACCATTGTGTGCCACTCATTGAAAAATGCAAAGTTAACAATGGAATCCGGCTGCTTTAGGACAAGTTGGTCAATGGAAGCTTCTTCCATTCTCCTAATGCCTCACCCCCTCAGCGTCTCAGGAGGAGGCAACCTCCAGTCACAAAGTGTCAAGGCCAGCCCAGTAAGGAGTCCCTGGGCCCCTGCTCCAGGAGGTCTGGCTTGGCACAGTTGTGCCAGTCGTTAGACATGAGGGGTATGAGAAGGAGGGACATGTACCTCACAGTGCAGGGGCAGGGCTAGCCTCAGAGGAGGCCACCCAGGTGAGACTCAGAGTTTTAAAGTCCCACAGAATGTTCCTGGCAACCCAGGCTGCAGATGCTGCAGTGTGTCCCCAGGGGGAGGGAGTGAGGTGGACCCATACTTACTAAATCATTTCAAGGATGTGACTCAGTTTCTACCCCCTGCAGAGCCTCACAGTATTAGACCCCTTTTTCTGGTGAGGACACAGGAAGGCTGAGAGAGTTTTGTCCAATGCAGCTGAGACTCAGATTCCAATCGACCTGATGCCACCACCTCACTGTGTGCACAGCTCTCAGCTGCCCCTGCAAGAGGTAGACACCATGCTTTTGTTCCATGACATTCCCAGGAGTTGCTTCTGCACCAGGAGACTGGCATGGGAACATATATTTTGTCCCTAAGCAGCATTGTTGGTTCCCTTGGGTCTCTTCCCCTGGGTTCCACTTCCTTGTCTGCAACCTGGGAGGGTAACAAAGCTCAGCTGTGTGTCTTCTCTGTCAGCACACTCTTAGCTTCTCACCCCATCTGTCCTTACACCTATAACCTCCAGCCTTGAAGACAGGATCTGTGACATGCTATGGGCCCAGAGAAATGAAAATGCAGGGCTCCTGGTATGAGAGCTAGCATTTTGAGGGAGTGACAGCAGAGCATTAAAGCAAGCATGGACCCCCCTCCCCTGCCCCCCTGCACAGGTCACATGCCCAGGAAGCCAGCCCAGGCTGGATGGAATCCGACAGAATTTGACAGCCCTGGTGAAAAGCCAAGGCCTTGTGCTAAGCACATGGCCTACCACTAAGCTACATATCACCTGCCCTGAGCTGATTATTCAAAACCTCTCCCTATCTCTCTCTCTCTTACACACACCCCCAATAAAAGCAAAACAAACAAACAAAAAAAAAACCCTCAACTATTTCTGCACTCTGGAGCCCAGGCCACAATGGAAGGTTCCATTCTAGACCTTCAAAGAATGTTAGGAAAAAGAAAAAGGTTAACAGCAGATGATGATGAGGAGAAACTCAGTGGTGTATCATTGTTCAACATCTATAGTCTTAAAAACTATTATGTTTGGGGGTTTTCACAAGAATTTTCCCTTGGCATCCCTCCAAATCAGTCTCTCAAAAGAGCATTTTCTCACCATTCCTAGGATACAGAAATGGCACAGGCTTTAAAATTGGCACTCTGGCTTTTTGTTTCCTTTTTCAGTCCTGGGGATCAAACCCAGGGCCTCATGCACGCTAGGAGAGGGCTCAACCCCTGAGCTACACTCCCAGCCCCAAATCTGCCCATTTAAATGGCCTTGCTGCATTTGGGACTCCTCATCATAGTGGAAATGATCATCAAACCATTGTCCTTTGTTTCCCATTAGGGACATATGGGATGTCCTGCTTCCATAGGTTCCAGAGTCACAGCGACCAGGAGCTGTGTGAGGCATGGGGCGGGGGCCAGGTAGGCAGTAGGGTTGGGGTGGACCCAAGGACATACAGAGAGTGGACAGAGAGCATAAAGTCAACGAATGTGAATGCACACTGCAAGCCGACCCAGGGCGTCCCGTCACAGGCTGCACATGTACAGCTATGTCTGTGTGGTGGGGGGAAACTCCAGGGGGCCCCAGCATGTCTTTGGGGGCTTTTCCTCCACTTAAGTTTCAACAAACTGGTCAGCCTGCTGGGACTGGACATGGTGCTCTTGGGCTTTCCCTCGGGGTCCTGGGTGCAAAGGCCTGTCCCCTCCTGCTGCAGAGGGATGCGCTTGGGGGAGGGCCATGGCCACACACAGCCCAGCTGATGGCCTCACCTAGGGGACCGCGGAGGATGCAGGGACTTTCACGGTATGTATATACCTCCAGGACGGTCCTGTATAGGGTAGCACCATCCTCAGACCTATCACTGGTACGACCCTGGGCCATATGTCAACGTCACAGATGGGATTCTGAGATTGTGGCTCCATTGGGATTAGGTGACCTGGCAGTGGAAAAAGGACAAGCTTCCAGCCCCCACCCCAAGAATGGGGCAGTGCTACCAGAAGAGGAGGAGACATGATAATATGAGGGCACTTAAAGTCGCACATGGTTTAAAGTGTGTTCTTGTGGGAGGCGGCCCCGGTGCCTAGGCTTTGGCACCACTGATTCTTTGATTGTAATCTCAGGCAGAGGCCAGCAGAGGGCGCTGCGGGGTTTGTTTCTGAGGCTAAATGTACTTACCACTGAGACCATTCATCCTGTCGGGTTGGGTCTTCAGGGAGAGAGGAGTGGCCAATGCTTCCTCCCTGCCAGCACCACCCAGCCCTGCCAGACTGCCCAGGGTGGTGGGTGGATGGATCACTCCAGGCCCGGTGGGGTTTTCCCCAGACAGCTGCCCTTCCGGGTCCTCTGCTCATCATCAAAGCAGCTGGGCATCCTGGAAAGTCTCTAGGAAACATCAACACAAACAGTCTTGGGGAGCACCTAGGGGGTGAACCAGATGTGGGTGTCAGGCAGAGTGCTGGTCCTGCACAGGCCTGGGTTGAACTCCCTGACAGCCAAGACTGACCATGTGTGCCTGGGGCGGTTGCTTGGCCTGCCCATGCTTCTGCTGTCTCTCTCAAAAATGAAGATAGAGTAGCACCTGCCTACAAAGGCTGATGTGAGGAAGGAATGGAATTGTACGTTCTAGCATGCTTGGCACAGTATCTAGTATATAATAAATGTTCAACAAATATTTTTATATTATTATGAGTCCTAACAAACCCCACACATGAAAACCTTTATCCGGTCACACATAAATCTATCTTCCAAATTTTTGCAGGTGACCCTTTTGGGCGCGTACACTCCGTCAGTAATACAGTGAAAACTTTTTATGTGTCCGTGGGCTCCCTGCTTTCCAAAGCAAGTGTGAGCCAGCCTTTCCTGTAGACATTAAGTCACAGGAGCATCAATCAGGGCACTAGGTTAATGAATAATAACTTCAGTGGCTCAAATTTAACTGTGGAGAAACTTCAGGAGGGCTTATTTCTCTGTTCTTACTTGTGCTGGATGAATGCAAAATTGCCAAGAATGTGGCATGTAGATAAGTAAGGATAACTCCTCTCTCAAGATATATGTGTCAACAATGGAGTCACATGGGTCTCCAGCATGCACACACACGGGCAGCCTCTGGCTGGCCCTTTTACCTCCAGAAAGAGTCATCCCCAACCCTCTATTTCTGAGTCCACATTACTGTGCAGGCAATTGTAAACAAACAAAAGAACTAATAAAACTCTTAAGATCAAGAATCCAGAAGAGGAGACAAGGGTAGAGGAAAAAAAAAAAAAAGCAGAAAATTTTAGAAGTAGAGGTTTTCAATCACAACTGTACATCAAAATCACTGGAGGAGTATGTTAGTCAGCTTCGTGTTACTATAACAAAATGTCTGAGATAATAAGCTTAAAAAGAAGAAAGGTTTATTTTGGCTTAGTTTTGGAGATGTCAGTCTATGGTCAGTTGGCCTGTTGCATTCGGGTCTGTGACAAGTTAGAATATTATGGTAAGGAACACATAGTGGAGGAAGCTATTCATTTCATAGCAACCAGGATATAAAAAAGAAAGGAAGAGGAGAGATCAGGGTCCCAATATCCTCCCTTCAAGGGCATGCTCTGAATGACCTAACTTCCTTGCATTAGATCCTACCTCCTAAAGATCCATCACCTCCCAATAATGCCATGGTCTGGGGACCAAGTCTTTGATGCACACACCTTTTCATAGTAAGGAGCTTTAAAAAATAATCCCATGCCCTACCCCACAGAGATGCAGAGTCCATGAGGGAAGGGTTTTGCTTTCTAAGTTTCCCAGGTAATTTTTTTTTTCAATTTTTACTATACTAGGGATGGAACCCAAGGGCACTCTACACTGAGCTACACTCCCATCCCTTTTTATTTTTTTATTTTGAGACAGGGTTTCACTAAGCTGCCCAGGCTGGCCTTGAATTTGCAAGCCTCTCTCCTCCTGAGGAGGCTTCCTGAGGAGCTAGGGTTAAGGAATGTGCCATAATGATGTCTCCCCAGGATGTGCTAATGTGCCATTGGAGCTGAGAGCCCTGGATTAGGGTTTGGCCTCCGACTCTAATTTAGAGGGTTTTTTTTTTTTTTTTAACTTATTTATATTGCCAGATAGTCTGAGCAGTAGAGATCTGTTGCTGTTAACTACTTTCTTCAAGTTAAAAGTTCAATGCCTGGAGAAGAGTAAATTGGACACTTACAACTTAATGGTAATTAGTTCCTCCCACCAGTTGACTTCTAGGTCAATGAAGGAAGGAAAGTTAGAGAACAATGGGGGTGGGTTCTGGTTGGGTTTCCCCAGCCACAAGTCAAGGGTCTAAGGCAGTGGTGGTCAACTGACCATCCCCCAACCATTAAATCTCAGCCTCAGCTTGGGACCACTGATCAAGGAAAAAAAAAAAAAACAGTAAGAAACAGAACATCCGTACAGGAAAGAAGATACTATTATTGGCGAGGAAAAACTTTTCTTCCCTGTGTTAGGTTGAGTGCTTAGGGGTTTGTGAATTAAACTGACCAAAGACAGGTGAACAGGAGAAATGGCAGATTTTAATCACATATGTATTGGAATTCACACACACGAAAAAAAAAAACAAACAAAAACCAAAAACTTAAATAGATGGTTAAAATTTGGGGTTTATATGCCATTTTACTAGGAGAAGGGGACAGAAAAGACCCACACGGGAAATTAAATGACTTTTTGGAAACAGGAAAGGTAGATGGGGATGATGACAGTCTTCTAACAGCCTCTGTTTAGATGTGGTGCCAGCTCCTGGTCTTTGAGGATGAGAGCCCTTCTTCCCTTGTTGCTTTCAGAGAGGAACAACTAATGACAATTGAGTTTGAAGAGTGGTAAAGTGTGTCACCCTAATATAAACGACTTTGGCATAGGCACTATTTTGAGCTGAAAGCAACGGAGGAACAAGCAGGTGCAAGAAAAACCCTCTGCCCACCCCCACGCCCCACATGCTTAACAGCAGGACACCTATTAGTAAAGGGGTCCCACCTCTCTTCTCTAGCAAGGGAGATGGAGTTAAATGACCAGAGGCAATTCTAGATGCTTATTAGCCTGGAGATGCACCAGAGGGTTTGTCATGTATAACAAACCTTGATCACTAGCCTTTCCTCTTTCTCTCTCCCCTTCTCCCTCTGCTTTCTGGTCTCTATGAAGGGAGCAGCTTTGCTCCACTGTAGACTATCTGGCAATATAAATAAGTTTAAAAAAACTCCACTGTAGACTTCCACCATGATATGTTACCTCATCTCAGACCCCAAGGCATCAGGACCAAGGGACCAGGGACTAAAACCTCTGAAACCATGAGCCAAAATAAATTGTGGCTCCTTACAAGTTGATTTTCTCAGGTCTTTCTTTACAGCAATGGAAAGCAGACTAACCCCAGGCCTACTTGCCCTGACTCCCCAACAGAGCAAGAGGCTATTTGCCCCTAGCACCCAGGTCTGTTAGGCTCCCTCGAACCTCACATGGAGCTCCTATAATTTACTCTCAGTACAGAAGGCTAATGACAGGCACTGGGGAGAGGGGACAAGGTAAGACAGGGGCATTGCTTACCCAGGATTCAGGTGATGTGCACCCTCCAGTCCACTCACTCCCTTCCAAGATGTATATACGTGTTCTACCTCTTTGTGTGTGTGTGTGTGTGTGTGTGTGTGTGTTTTAATTGATCTAGGGCTGGGGTGTAGCTCAGTGGAAGAGTGTTTGCTGAGCATGCACAGGACCTGGGTTCAACCCCAGAATGGCAATCAATCAATCGATCAATAGACCTAACAGTTCCTGTGACTTATGCATCCCATTTTTTTATTGTGGAGTTTTGTTCTGTGGTGCTGACATGGAACCCAGGGTCTTGCATATGCTAAACATATGCCCTGCCACTGAGCTACAGCCCCAGCCCCAGCCATCCTAATTTCATCTGTGGGCCATTTTTTTTCTCTCATGACCTCTGGATCAACCTACCCAGTAGTGTACTTCCAAGTTTCCATAGCATAAAGATATTTCTCCACATGACAGAACATGAACAAAGATATTCATCAGTGTGGCTGGGGTGAGGGGCTGGGGACACTCAAGTGACCTAGTTGTTCATCACTAAGATGAACAAATAAAATGCAATGAATGAAGACAAGGTCAGCAGTGAGAAGCAACAGACTAGATCAAGGGCCTGAAAATGTTTCTTACTGTGACCCACAATATGGAGAGGAGATATTTTTTACAATGCACCCCAAGGCTGATTCGATCTATCTTTGAAAACATTATGAAAAAGTATTTACTTATGTTTGAGGTACTCTGATATTTTCTATTTATTATATATATACTTTTGTTTATTTTTATTTTTATTTATTTTTTTAAGAGAGAGGAGGAGGAGGAGGAGGAGGAGGAGGAGGAGGAGGAGGAGAGAGAGAGAGAGAGAATTTTAATATTTTATTTTTTAGTTTTCAGCAGACACAACATCCGCATGCCAGACGGGAGCGCTACCGCTTGAGCCACATCCCCAGCCCTTTTGTTTATTTCTAAATGGCACATAATAATTGTAGATATTTATGGGATACAGCGGAATATTTTAGTACTTGTATACAATATGTAGTGATCAGATTAGGATAACTGGCATATCGGTTACCCCAAACATTTACAGCTTTTGGGGGGTTGGGTTATTATTTATTTTTATGAATGATGTTTCTGCCTTACCACACTGGTTTCACTAGTGGACCTAACTGGTCATTTGTAAATCACTGAATTTTGTCTATGAATATATTTATAGGTGTTTTAGTCAGCTTTTTTGCCCATGTGACCAAAGGACCCAACCAGCACAATTGCAGAGGAGGAAAAGTTTACTTGAGGGCTCAGGGTTTCAGAGGTCTCAATCCATAGACAGCCAGCTCCATTCCTTGGGGCTCAAGGTAAGGCTAAAAATCATGGTGGGAGAGTGGCTCAAATGTTCATCAGGAAGCAGAGACAAAGACTCCACTTGCCAGATACAAATATATACCTCATAGCTACTCCCATGCTCCCAGTGAGCCATTTCCTCCATCTACACCCCTCCTGCCTCCACATACCACTCAGTTAAGCCCATCAGGGATCAATGCACTGATTAGGTTAAGGCTATGACCCAATCACTTCTCCTCCAAACCCTCTTGCATTCTCTCAAACCTGAGCTTTTGGGGGACACCTCATATCCAAAGCATAACAATAGGAATGGTCTGAAATCACGATGTTGGGAGAGAAACCTGGGAAACAGAACAAGATCTATAGAACAGTGTCACTTAGGAAAACAAAAACCACACACACACACACACACACACACACACACACACACAGATAAAGGTATACAGCACACTAAAAGAAGTATCAGATTGAATTGAAAAGGAAAATAAATTCCAGAAGGATCTTGAATGCAAGGATCATGTCAATGCACTATGATCTGAGAAGAAGGATTAATCACATCTGAATTAGCATCAAACCAAACAAAAACATGGGGACAATCTGTTCCTTTTTTGAGGGATCAGGCATACGTCTAGAAAATATTAGGAGATGCAGAATGGTGCATTTTAAAATTCTTTTCATGTATCAATAAAATCATGTCAGAGACAAAGTATTTTCTAGTGCAGGGGTGGGTGTACATCTCAGTGGTACAGTTCGTGCCTAGCATGGGTGAGGCCCTAGGTTCAAACCCCAGTTACCCCCCCCCCACACACACACACACTAAGGAAGAAAAGTACCTCCTAGCACAAAGATGGAAGAGAGGAGGAAGGGTCACCTCACCATGGAGGCAGAACAGGAAGTTATTGGCTTAGAAACTTGTAAGGAAGAGTGCCAGAGAGGCAGGGCTGGCCAGTGTGCCTCAGGGGAGGGGGCTTGGGCTTGGGGTTACCATGGGCCAAGGAAGGCCAACCCCTTGGTGCCTACTACCTCAGAATCCATGCTTCTTGCTACATGACCCCCCACCCAGCCTTTGGTCACAGTTTTTTGGGTCAAGTTGGGCCTCTAACCCCACAGTCAGCAGGTCTCAGGCTCCTGGTTACCTTTAAACCCAGCACCTGACTCTCCTGGGCTCAGGAGATTCTCCCAGGAAGCTGAACCCGGAAGTGGACAGTGCCTCTGCCAGTGTGGGCGAGGGCTGCCCCAGCAAGGCCAGGGGCGGGGCCTGAGCAGAAGGGGCTGGGGAGGCCAGCAGGCCAGGGAGACAAGGACACCAGGCCGGGCCGCCCGGGAAAGCCGGTGGTGGTAGGGTGGAGAGAGGCAGCTGCAGGGCCGCCTCAGCAGCACCACACAGGGCTGTGCTCACCAGGGACACTCCTAGGGGACTGGACAGACAACCCCGAGGAGCAGACACAGCCAGGGACAAGACTGTGGGGCCCCTGAGGCCTGGCAGTCCAAAGGGCAGCCCTACAGAGCTGTGGCCATTGTTACTTGGCAGAAAAATGACCCTCAGGGTTCCAAACGGTTGTTTTTAAAGAGAAAATGAAAATTCAGAATTTAAGGTTGAACTCCAGTTTTTCAGTTGATTTTTTTTTTCCTGCTTTTAATAAAATTCACCATGTGTCAGGATATGGTGACGTGCTCTACAGTCCCTGTTACTTGGGAGGCTGAGGCAGGAGGATCACTTGAGCCCAGGGTGGGCTGGGGACCGTAGCTCAGTGGTAAAGTGCCCCTGGTTTCAATCCCAGACCTGCCAGGAAAAAAAAAAAAGAAAGAAAGTAATATAACATCCTGAACAACACTGTGAGACCCCAGGGCTTTAAAAAAACAACTAGATATATAAAGACTACCACCACGACAGCTTTAAAAGAAGAATTAGGGGAAGATAACACACAATAAGGGGAGGAAGGGAAGACGAGAAATTCAGTATATTAGCCAAAGGGGAATGAAGGGAAGGGGAGGGGGAAAGACAGTGGAATGAATCTGACATAACTTTCCTACGTATCTATGAATATACCACACTGAATCTCAACAGCTGTACATCCAGAAGCCTGGGGCCCTAATTAGAATCAGATATAGTCCATGCTTGTAGAATTATATAAAAATGGATTCTACTGTAATGTGTTACTAAAACGCACCAATTAAAAAAAAAAAAAAAGAATTGGGAGTGGGTGTGGCTCAGTGGTTGAGTGCTTGCCTAGCATGCACGAGGCCCTGGGTTCCATCCCCAGCACCATAAAGAAATAAAATAAAATAAGAACAAATTACTTTGTCCTAACAGACTGGCAATTTAAGAAGAGGGGAATCTGACTTCACATAATACAATAAACAAATTCTAAATGTGGGCGAAGGGCTCAGTGGTAAAGCACACGCTTGGCCTGTGTGAGGCTCCGGCTTGCATCTCCAACACCACAAAAATAAATAGGTAAATGAAATGAAAATAAAAAGGGCAGGGAGTGTAACTCAGTAGTAGATCCCCAGTACCAGAAAACAAAAACACCACCCAAAAAAAACCTAAGGGGACTGAGGCTGTCGCTCAGTGGCACAGTGTTTTCCTAGTATGTGTGAGGTACTGGGTTTGATCCTTAGCATCACATAAAAATAAACAATTAAAATAAAAGCACTCTGTCCATACAGAACTACAAAAAAAAAAAAAAAAAAAAAAAAAAACACCTAAAATCTGAAGTCAGTAGGTAACCAGCAGGAAGACTCCCAGGCTACTGGCTAGAGGCCTGGAGCTTGCCTCCCACCCTCCCCGCAGGCCAGCTTTCCCCATGGAATTCCCTGGAAAGCCCAGTCTCCCTTGTCCTCCCTGCTGAACCCTCTGACCCAGACTGCTTTCCTTGTAAACATCAGATCTGACAAATGGAGTGGTGCAGCATTTCCTGAACTCCCTCAGAGCGTAGGAAAAGCTTCTTCTAAACTATTTAACTCCCCCGCCATCACCCTGTGCTTGCCAACCAACTCCTAGAGCCTAATATTGCATCCTGGGCTCCTCCATCCATGCCGGGTTCCCTGAGGGAAGAACATGGGTGCATTCCTGGAAGTGAAGAGCTGGCAGTTCTCTATGCAATGACCCTGGGTGCCTCTGTTTACTGTCCCCAAGAGACAGACTTCTCAAGAGTTTGCTGACAAGTCCAGTGTCCAAGTTTGCAAAGAAAAAAGTGATAGAAGTCTCTTGGCTAGGGGGAGCAAAGTCCGCCTAGAAACCTCCCAGGTGCTGGTACCTCGAGGACTCCCATCTTAAAGGAGGACTAGTGAAAGTGGGGGCCCCACAGAAAGATCCCCCTTAAAGTTCCCATCTACACCACTCTTCATTACCTGTTTTATTATTGTTATTATTATTATTATTATTTGTGTGTTGCTATGGATTGAACCCAGGGGTGCTCTAACACTGACCTTCATATTCAACCCCTTTTATTTTACTTTTTATAACATTATTATTTATTTATTTATATGTGGTACTGAGGATCAAACCAGTGATTCCTGCGTTTTATTTATTGAGATAGAGTCTCACTAAGTTGCTCAGGATATCCTCAAATTGCTATCCTCTTGCCTCAGCCTCCCAAGCTGCTGGGATTATAATACCCGTCTCCATCACCTCTTTTTGGAGTCATCTTGCAAAACAACGACGAAGACAACAACAACAATAACAGACAGTAGGGGGAAATTTCAATATGTAAAAATGCTTTGGAAAGATATCTACTGTCTGGATGGTTCCAGTGGTGGGTTCTCCAGCCTCAGCCTCCCTCATGGAAGCTGGGCATCAGGAGTCAGGGTGGCTGGCTGAGGCAGGCCCTTCCCTCAGACACAGGGTCCATGTCATACCTGTGACCCTGCTGAAGGAAAGCAAAGGGCAAGGCAGGGCAGGGTAAGGCAGGGCAGGGCCTCCTGGGGACCCACCCATAGCCCCCAGCTGTGTTAGTAGAATGCAGTAAACAAGGTCTATGTTGCAATCTGGTGCCTGCAGGGAGGTGGAGGAGGACCTCAGGAATGCAGGTCTGGGGCTCAAGGTGGAGGAGAAAAGAGCAGGAGGCAAGGAAGCATCCTGTGGGGAGGAGGCTGGGAAAAGAGGAAACCAGGTGGGTGAAGGCAGGGGGTGGAGAGAAAGAAAGAGCTGGCATGTGGGGGGCACAGCAGGTGCACTGCTCTTTCTCCAGGGCCAAACACAAAGGGACAGTCTGAGAGATCAGGAGTACAAGGGGTGGGAAGATTAGCCATCCTGGCACCAAACAGCTCAGCTCTAAAACTGCCCAGGGAACTGCTCCTGGTAGGCTCCCCTCATCACCTCTGGCCCTTGGAAGTGTGTCTGTCTCACCCTGACCTGAGACCAGGACCCCTTGTCCCATTGCACCCTCCGCCCCAACTCCTCAAAGGAAAAAGCTTCAGTGCCCAGATATCCTCCCAGACTAAAGTCCTATACAGGTGAGATAACCTCTCCTATCTAAGGTTCCCTAGGTTCAGAGAGCACCAGACTTGGGGCACCCTGGACAGTCAGAGCCACAAGTTATTGTGACCTGTCTGCCGGACAGGACAGTCTGCAGGCACCTTTTACATGATGTGTCCCCAGTGTGCATGTCAAGACCCTTGAATCCACAGATCTGGTTCCTCTTTTGGGGAACATCTGGTTCCTCTTTGTGAGGACATCTGTGGTGCCACTGGTGCAGAGAACCGAGGGATATTTACTCCCTTTGTGATCTGTTCTAGGTTCTCATCTATTTGTTGGCCTTGGGTTGGGGAATGCCCTCTAGTTGTGTGACTGTTTTTTATATTGTTTGTATCTGTTACTGCCTGCACCTTTAAGACACGGCCAATCCTGCACTGATCACAACACCAAGAGGAATATTTCCCCCAGTGGATGGAACATTGAGGCTTGTACGGGTGGTGGTGGGGGGGTTTGCCCAGAGTGCATGTGACAACCAGCTCATCAGTTAGGAAGCCTTACTAGCCAGCCCCTATTGTAGAGACCAGCCCACAACAATGAAAAAGAGACAAAGTCCCAGCTTTGGCGGAGCTCAGAGTATATATTTATAAAGAGAAAGAGAAAAATCCAGGAAATAGTAGAAAAGTTTAATTAGTGATCAAGAACATACAAAGGTGAGCTGGGTGCAGCGGCACACGCCTATAATCCCAGTGCCTTGGGAGGCTGAGGCAGCAGGATCATGAGTTCAAGGCCAGCATCAGCAACTGCAAGATGCTAAGCAACTCAGCAAGGCCCTGTCTCTAAATAAAAGACAAAATAGGGCTGGGGATGTGGGTCAGTGGTCAAGTGCCCCTGAGCTCAATCCCAGGTAACAAACAAGAAGAAAAAAAAGAATATATAAAGGTGTATAACAGTGATCCACTTTATGCTTTGAATGTAGCCCTTGCTGCTCTGCCCCAGCAACTTGTTTTTAAAATGGACATGTTTCTTCCTCTTCCTCTCTCCCTGCTCCTCCCTAATTTCTACCCCTCCCTAATCTCAGAGGAAACAGGATTACCTTTCTTAGGTAATTACTCATTTTAGGCAGATTTATCTGTCCTTGAGCACACACCCACCATAGGAACAAGTCATCCAGACTTTGGGGATGGCACCAGAGGATCTCAGAAATGACTATCTCCCAAATTAACAAGCGCATTACAACTCCAACAGAGAACACTTGGAATGTAGCCTTAATTCAGCTCTTTAAAAGCGCCCCCCCTCCCCCGCCCCCGTTTCTGCTGATGGGACAGTAGTCCCCTGTGTTCCTCCTTTGCTAGCAAAGCCATAAACTTTTTCATTTTTCTCAAAAACACATCCTCATTATTGGATTGGCATTGGGGACCCAAGAGCAGCCCCCTCTCCAGCTCTCTTGGGCAGGCCTGGCTCTCCACGGAACTCCACTTCCAGCTGAGAATTCGAGGTGGCTGGAGCACCTATTGAGAGCCAGCTGCTGGAGAGTTTGGAGATAGGAATAGAAGAGCTATTCCCATGAGTGAAGGGAGGGACTGAGGGACCATCTCAGCAGCTGCCAAAGCTCCTTTTGCTTCAGAGAACTCCTGCCTCTCTCCCTGAATGGTACAGGTTGCTCCACCATGGTCCACTTTGAGAAAAAGGAAACTGAACTCAGTAAAGTCATGACATCCTTGGCCACTTGATAAGTCCCCAGTGTGCATGCCAAGACCCTTGAATCCACAGATCTGGTTCCTCTTTTTGGGAACATCTGGTTCCTCTTTGTGAGGACATCTGTGGCGCCACTGGTGCAGAGAACCTAGGGATATTTACTCCCTTTGTGATCTGTTCTAGGTTCTCATCTATTTGTTGGCCTTGGGTTAGGGAATGCCCTCTAGTTGTGTGACTGTTTTTTATATTGTTTGTATCTGTTACTGCCTGCACCTTTAAGACATGGCCAATCCTGCACTGATCCTATAGGTAGTCTCTGGGAAAAGATCTTATCTGGTCAATTTAAAGGTTTCTGCCTGTTGGCCATGGTTTGGGGGCTCCTCCCTGATTGTTTCTTTATTTTTTATTTTTTATTTTTTTTTGTATAACTTTGCAGTTGGACTTGGTCTGTCAAAGGTAAAGTAAGTGGAAGAATTTTGTATGGGCAGCTCTGTCTGTTTTAAAAGTTCCCATCTATCAGTCCTGGTTTCAGTGCTCCTCTCTGGTGCTTTTTTTTTTTTTTTTTTTTTTTTTTTTTGTATCTCTTACTGGCTCTTTGAGACATGGGTCCTGCTGCTATGATCTTACTCGAAGTCTCTTGAGCAGAGGGATCTTGGCTGAATGGGCCATCTATAGATATAAAAGAAATCAGTCATGTGGATTCAAGGGTCTTGGCATGCACACTGGGGACTTATCAAGTGGCCAAGGATGTCATGACTTTACTGAGTTCAGTTTCCTTTTTCTCAAAGTGGACCATGGTGGAGCAACCTGTACCATTCAGGGAGAGAGGCAGGAGTTCTCTGAAGCAAAAGGAGCTTTGGCAACTGCTGGGATTGTCCCTCAGTCCCTCCCTTTACTCATGGGAATAGCTCTTCTAGTTGGACCCAAGGCAAACACACCTGGTTTACTGTAATGCAATCTGGACTTTGAATGGTTTTCCTGGATTATTATACAATCTTGACATTGAAGTTGGTCTGTCAGGAGTAAGGTATATGAAAGAGACTCCGAATGTACAGGCATTTATGCAGTGGCATAATAAGGGATCTGAACAGTCAGGAACTAAGGTGCCAACTTCTGGTGTGCAAGGGTAGCAGGACACCAGAAGAAAGGGTTTAAAATGATTTCAAGCTTTTAAACCCAGTGCTGGACTCCTGGTGCTGTTTCTCAGCCTGGCCCCAGGCAGCCATGAATCCCTCTGTGGATCAAGAATGTCAAGAGCTTTGTAATGTTTTGAATAACCAAAAAAAAAAAAAAAAATACTAGCCCTAAGCAGGAAAAAAAAAAAAAATCCCAGAAAAGCTGCCTGGGCTGTAGAATATGGCCAAAGAGAACCTGGCCTCTGCTCTGCCTTCCAAGCCCTTTTGCTTGGGGTGGGGGGGGGGGGTTGGGGGGGAGAGTGTTGGCCACAAAGGCAGTAGGTTCCAGAACTATCAGTTTATAACCTGGAGAGAGGAATAGTCTTTCCTTTTAAGATCTGACAGGACACCCCATTTGGCCAGGGGATATTCATCATGGGGCAAAGCAATTCTTGCTATAAGAGTATCCCATCAAACTAAATGGCTGGGGAGACTGGCAGAATAAATAGCTGCACCCAGAAAAGAAAAAGACAGAAACTAAGGTCACCCGTGTTTTGTAAGCAGCCTCTGCAAAGGAACTTTCAAAGAAGCCTAAAGAAAAGGATGGGAAGGACCTCCTCCATTGCATATCAATATGCCTAGTATAAGAAAAAGTTTTGTATCTGCTGGATTGTCCAACCCTCTCCTGGGATGAAATTTGTTGTGTAAATTAAATGCACAGATACATTCATAAATTCATATTCTGAAATAGTCCTTAAGAAAGGGTCCAAAACTAGAAAGATAAAAGAAAGTTATAGATATGGAAATATATTTTAGTAATGAAAATTAGAAGGTAAAAGAAATGTTTCTGGATGAGAAAGTATTTTTTTTCTTTTTTGGTTTGGTAAAGTAATATTCTTGTTTTAAAATCCAAATGAAAGAGAGGATAAAATTAAGGATGGAAACAAGTTGTGAATATCTAAGTAAGCTGCGGAAGATTTGCAGAAAGTAAATCTCAAAAAGTTTATTTGTGGTTAAATTCACTACAACTAGCACAGTCCTTCAAAATTATTTAAACTTTAATGTTCTGATATGAAGTGAAGTCTGAAACAT
This sequence comes from Urocitellus parryii, assembly GCF_045843805.1. Classification (NCBI taxonomy): domain Eukaryota; kingdom Metazoa; phylum Chordata; class Mammalia; order Rodentia; family Sciuridae; genus Urocitellus; species Urocitellus parryii. Next base: position 179,527,731 of record NC_135531.1, read on the forward strand.
TGATCTGCTCTTATCTATCAAGATAATTTTCTTGTATTTGTTAGGTTTTATTACTTAGGGAAACTAAGTCTTAAAGGAATTAGGGTTTATACCTGTTTTAAAGTCTTTTAAATGGTTACTTTGTAACTGATTAGTAAACAACTGTTATTGTAGGTTATAACAATATAGTTGACACTCTAAATATATGTGACTAGATATAAGTATACATCTGAGAACTATATTTACCTGAGCCTCATCCAAGTGTTATGTAAATTTATAAAATGAAAGTTTATCTACCTTTGCTGGCAAGATAATCAATAATTGTTCTCCTTTTTTACGTTGTATCTGGTATAGAAGGGCCATGCTGTCATTTGAAGACCTGTCTATATTAGTTTGCTTTGATTAAGTCTTTTTCTGTTCATTAACCCTATTTCATAAATGTATAAGAGATTTAAGACTATATTTTGATTTTTGCTAATACTGCTAACCCCTGCAGACCTGTGATTATTGTGACCTTACACCATGGGTTCTAAATTATACTTTAAAAGTTAATTTACTTAAGTGTAAAGATTAGAGAACACCTTACCAAGTTGATGTTCTCCAAACTAAAATTATCTGTAGCAATAATCTCAGATTTGTATAGAAATAACAAATTTGGTTGGTATTTAGTCATGTCATTTGATGGTTATAGCTGGATAAACCATCCTTAATAAGTTATAGATAAGTTTGTATCTTCACAATTGGAATATGAATTTAAATGTATTTTTAGAAGATAATAAGGAGAGACTTAACTGTTTAAAGGTAACATTGTAAAACATGGAAGCATTTTTGCTACTTTTTCCACAAAAAGAAAGTTAAAAGCTCTTTTAGCCTTTATTTGATGCATGATTCAGATGTAATGTTGTATTAACTTGTCAAGAGTGCCCCCCCCCACCTTACCCGAGATAAGGCTCTGCCTCTCACCTTACTCCATGTTAGAAAGGCTTCAAAATAGGCTAGATTGAGCTCATTTAAAGTTGTATTCAAATGATGGATTTTTGTTGTAAAAATTACTGTGTCCTCAAAATAAATAGGGGATATAATACATAACTATAAAAGGCTTAAGATTATAAAAATCATTTTGCTTGGTTCATAAGCTATTACACAAACTGATTTTTTTTTTTTGCTCTGTTCATTCCATTTTGTATTTTCCTTATAAATGTTGTAACTGTTGCCTGTTAGTGTTTAGCAACGGCAACCTGAGTTAATTTGAGATAATAAGCCATATATCCTAGGACACACAGGATATAACCCTTACAGTACTAATACTGACCCCAATTAAATGAAAGGGATAAGTTATCTGTTATTCCCACTTTAAGACTGCTACAGTGGCCTGCCAGATGTTTAAAACCAAAAAACTTGTAAACCAAAGTCAAGGAAGTAAAAGGACCAAGGAGAAAGCAGCCAGCATTTTGGCCCTTGCCCTCTAAGGTCAGCCAGGACTCTGAGAACAATGGGGCCCTGCAATTCTAGTGAGTCACCCTATCTGGTGAGTCTCCCCTGTCATGAAGAGTAAGAGGACCCTAGAGAAAAGGAAGCCAACCACTGCACACTCTGCAAAGAGAAGGGCCACTGGAGAGGGAAGTGTGCCTTATCCTTCCAAGAGAAGCCTCATGTGGTCAGCCAGACTCTGACCCTTCCGGATGACACCACCGGTAAAGCTAAAGCGGCCAAGAGACTTTGCCCCAAGAATGATCTCTGAGGAATCTCAGCTGACTGTCAGTGTAGCTAGGAACAAGATCAGTTTTGACCAACTTGGTCCTAAACACTGGCAGGAGAGCATAGCCTAAGCACAGTCCCACGTGGACACTTAAAAGGAAAGACAATTTTTTTAGTGTAATGTAACTTAAGATGTACACTGTGTCAGCCCTACCAAAAGTAAGTAAAGCTGGAGGCTAGAAAGGAAGGGTTCTTGTGTGAGAGTGCCTCATAATAATGATCATGAAGTACTCTAGAGTCACAGGTTTGTCTTGAGTTAATTTGAGACTGAGCTCATAGACCTACAAATCTTTCTAACCTCCTATATTGATAAACTTGATCTGTTGTCCACTGATATGAGTTCCTGACTTCATGGTTTTTAGAGACTGGCTGAAATACCAATTGCTTTTGTGCTAATTGTTTACAAAAAAAAAATAATGCTTTGCTGTCTCATTTATTGTTGTCTTATCATGATCCCTGCCCTTATGCCTTGTCCAGTCACCTGCCACTTGCCATTGTGGACCTCTGGACTGCTCTGATGTTGAATACCCTTAACTGTCCACACCCCACTTATATAGAACAAGGACTTTGGGTTACTTCCCCCAACATTGCCCTCTTTCAGCAGGAAGCAGATTGGAGATATCATCACCATTTTCCCATAGAAATGGAATGTAAAAATTGATAGTGGGGAAATATAACAGTGTCCCACTTTGGCTTTGAATGTAGCCCTTGCTACTCTTCCACGGCAACTTTTTTTTTTTTTTTTTAATGGACATTTTCTTTCTTTTCCTCTCTCTCTGCTCCTACCTAATCTCAAATCTCAGGGGGAAACAGGATTACTTTTCTTTTCCATCTGGGCAGGTTTATCAATCCTTGAGTACACACCCCCCCATAGGAACAAGTAATCCAGACTTTGGGAATGGTACCAGAAGATCTCAGAAATGACTATCTCTCAAACTAACTAGTGAATTACAACTCCAACAGAGAATACTTGGAATGTACATAGTATTTGAGTCAGCTCTTTAAAAGCCCCCTGTTCCTGCTGATGGGCAGAATCCCAGCCCCTGAGAAAGGTGTCCTCTGTGTTTCTCCTTTGCTAGCAAAACAATAAATCTTTTACCTTTTTCTTAAAAACATTTCTTCATTATTGGATTGGCATTGGGGACAAGGACCCGGCTTTCAGCAACAAGTGGGCTAGGTGAGGATGTAGTTCTGTGGTAGACTGTTTGCCCAGCATGTGCAAGGCACTGGGCTCAATCCCTAGCATCACAAAAGTATAATAGAGAGTGACAACTGTATCTGTGTGTGTGTGGGCGGGGGGTGCTGGGGCACCACTCTGGCTGGAGAAGTCAAGGAGGACCCTAAAGGGCCCTACAGACACCCAGGGAAAGCCTGGTACACAGAAGCTCTGAGACTGGACAGAGTGTCTTTCCATGGCCTGAGCAAGCAGGCACAGCTGGAGACCAATGGTGGGGACCTATGGACAGAGATGGGGAGGAGTCTGGGCAGAGGCCAGGTCCCTCCCTCCTCTTGGGTCTTGGGAAAGAGAGGAAGAGAAGACACTTGAAGGAATGGTGTTGGTGAGAGTAGACACTGTCACACAGGCACCAGGGTTAGAGACTATGGGGTCTGCAGTGGGCTGAAGCTGAACAGCTGAAGTGGCACAGAGCAGGATGGAGTAAAAGAGGACTGTGAGAAAGAGGGAGTTGGAAGATGTGGGGCCTGAACTGAAGTGGCCAGAAAGGGAGCAGAAATGGAGGCAGATTTTTACACTCAAACCCAAGCCCTCTATCATTGACAGAGACTTGGGCTTTTTCCTTTTTTGACCCTCATTGGCCAGGATGGTGGTGAGTCCATAGCAACTGATTAATCAATTCATCCACTTGTTCAGCAAATATTTATTAAGCACTTGTTGTATGTCTGGTTCTGTTGTAAGCACCATAGATATATCAGTGAACATGGTAAAGTCTTTGGCCTCTTGGAGCTGTTAAATAAAAATTATAGTTGGGCTGGGGTTGTGGTTCAGCAGTAGAGCACTTGCCTAGCATGTGCAGGGCCCTGGGTTCGATCCTTAGCACCCCATAAAAGTAAATAAATAAAGGTATTGTGTCCAATTAAAAACTAAAAATAAATATTTAAAAAAATAAAAATTATAGAGCTGGGCATAGTGGCATATGCCTATAGTCCCAGCTATTTAGAGGCTGTGGGGAGAGAATTTCTTGAGGCCATGAGTTGGATACCAGTCCAGGGAACATAGCAAGATCCTATATCAAAAATAAATTAATTAGGAGCTGGAGTTGTGGCTCAGTGATAGAGCACTCGCCTAGCACATGTGAAGCACTGGGTTTGATCCTCAGCACCACATAAAAAATAAATAAATAAAATAGAGGTATTGTGTTCACCTACAACAAAAATAATTTTTTAAAATCAATTAATTAATTAGCTAATTAACTGAAATTTACAGAGGGCCCCAATTTAGACTGAGCTCCTGTACTGGGCCCCAACAGACCAGGCTAAAAATCAAAATGGAGTCACTAATGCTAAAGTTCTGTCACTCAGCCAAAACTGAGCAGTTTAATCTGACTTTCCTAGAAATAAGGATTGAGAGAAATGACAGTCAAATTTCCCAAACAGGCCAATTTCGGTTGTTATCATAATGAAGTTCCTCTATCTTAATCCCTTTACATAAAATGTAAGCTGATGTTAACCGACTACTTATTTTTCTATTGTTCCCTGTCTCTGTCCCCACCTGACAGGGAAAGAGCTTTGGACTAACAAATCTGCTTTTGGATTTTTGTTTTTGCTTTCTTCAAGCTGTCTTCTGTCTCTAAAACCAACCAACCTCCTCTGCCCAGTTCACTGGAATGCATGTTCCATTTTATGGAATGAAGCGTTGCCCAATTCTAGAATGGAAAATAAGGCCAACTGTTGTACATTTGTTCTGATAGAGCATATGCTATGGAGGCATGGGGGTATGGAGGCAATAAGGGGGAAGGGAAGAGAAGGGAGGGAGCTGTTGCTTTGGTCTTTGGGGTTTTTCTGTCTGTTGTGGTACTGGCGATTGAACCTAGGGATGATTTACCACTGGGCTACACTCCCAACCCTTTTCAAAAAGTTTTTTGAGATAGGGTATCACTATATTGTCGAGACTGACCTTGGACCTGTGATCCTCCTTCTATAGAGTAGCTGGGATTACAAGGGTGAGCCACTGCACCTGCCCAGGAGGTCATTTTAGAAGAGATGATCAAGATAGATATCATCTTCTCAGGGAAACCTGAGCTCAGAACTTGGGTGATGAGTCTTAGAGTGAATATCTTATTTTCCTTTTTCTTCTAATGCTGGGGATTGAACCCAGGGCCTGTGCATGCTAGGCAAGTGCTCTGAGCTACACCTCCAGTCCAGATGTGACTATCTTGAGGAAGAACTTTTTAGGCAGAAGGAGCATGTACAAAGGCCCCAAAGTAAGAGACTGCTTATTGACTGACCAATAGATCTAACACTTCTTGATCCACTGAGCAGAATGTATCCCTGCCCTTATCTTGGGAATTCCAAGGAACCTGCCTGAGTCCTTTTCAGAAAAAGGCGGTCAGAGGGTTGGGTGGGGCCATTTCCTGCCTTTCTGTCACTTCTCCTTCCCCAACCTTGGTCAGATTGGAGTTGGGGTAGGATGCTTTGAATTTGTCACATAGTGTGGAGAAAAGGCAGAGAAAGTCAAAAAGTAGGCAGGTTCAATGCTGTCCCAGAGCCCACCATTCACACCTTTGTTTTCTGGCTTTAACTCTTGGGGGCTCACCCTGTCATCCCGCCCCAATCTCTGCCCCTGCCATGGTCTGGCCCCCCTCACACTGAGGCTCCTGCCTGTTGGACATTCCTGAAGTGAGTTACTTGCCTCTCTATCTCACCAAGGGGGAGGGAGTCTGCTGCCTCTCCTAGCTCTGCTGCAAGTACAAGGGTCTTCAGAGCTCAGTACAAACTCAGTCCCTAGCCTTCTTATGGACCTAAAATGATGTGCACTGAGTAGTTACTTCCTCCTTATTATTCCTAAGTCATTTCTGCTTCTCCAACCATCTTGCTGACAAGACAAGTTGCTCCACATTCTACTGATTCAAGACTTTTCTTACTAACAAAGCATAACAGTCAACTTGTCCCTAAACATGCTCGACCACACAAAAATCTTAGAATCCTTGGAGGCGAGGAGGGTGCAGATTGCCCAACCTGACAGCTTTTTCAGATTTTCATTCCAGGCACTGTCTTCCCAATCAGGTGAAGTACTGCAACCTGGAGATCTCTCTCACAGAGCATTCTAGGGTGTTTTAGTCAGCTTTTTCACTGCGGCGACTGAAAGACCCAACCAGAACAACTATAGAGGAGGAAAGGTTTATTTAGAGGCTCACAGTTTCAGAGGTCTCAGTGGTTGGTTCCATTCTTCAGGGCTCAAGTTGAAACAGGACATCATGGTGCAAGAGTGTGGCAGAGAGAAGCAGCTCACATGAAGATGAGAAGCAGAGAAAATCCACTCTCCAGATACAAAATATATACCCCATAGCCTCGCCCCCTATGACCCACTTCCTCCAGCCACATCCCACCTGCCTTGAGTTACCACTCAGTTAATTCCATCACTGATTAGGTTAATGATATAACCCAATCACTTCTTCTCCAAACCTTCTTGCATCATCTCACAAGTGCGCTTTAAAGGGGGACAACTCATATGCAAACCATAACAGGGTTTCATGAAGGTCCTCCTTTCCCACATGAGTCCTTCCTACAGAGCCCAGAGCTTTAGAGGTAGGAGCACCTGGATTCTGGGACCCTTGACTAGGGAGAAAGTAGGCAGGGGCCTTGAAAAGAAGGCACCAGATCAGAGAAGGGCTGCTCTGCTTTGCCTTAGCTCTGTGGATCTCAAAGTCTGGCCCCCAAATCAGTAGTATCAGTGTTACCAGGAGTCTCACCCAGACTCAGGGTCAGAAACTCTGAGGGGCCCAGCAATCTGTTTAAACAAGCTCAGGGGGTGACTGCTGATGCAAAATGGTGATAAGAACTGGGAAGGCCATGGGCATTGCTCTCATGTGGCTGGACTCCATGGTTCCTGGACTCCACGGTTCCATCCGTCAATCCCCAGGATTGGGTTACTTAATTTCACCAGTTCTACGGGGCAGTGATATAATCAGATGAACATCTAAGTGAGAGATGCTCAACTGTAACTTCCCCCTTTCTCCCATGGCTCTTTGGGGTGGGGCTTGGGGCAGATAGTGCCGTCACTTTAAATGTTTCTGGCTAAAGTCACTGAGGAACAGTCTGCCTGCCTGAATAATCCAGAGAATTTAACATACTTCATTTGCTTGGAAGATCTTACTTTACCTTGAGCAGGAACCGCCCCCCCCCATCACCACCCATACTTCCCTACAACTGCAGAAGGGGTGGGGGTGCCACTTGGAATTTGCTGCCCTGGGGGTGGGAATGTTTCTGCATATCTGCCTCCTCCTCCCCCTTCCTCTCCTCCTTTCCTTTTTAAATTTTCCAGTGCTGGAGGTAGAACCCAGGGCCTCACACCATGCTAGGCCAGTCTATCACTGGGTCACACCCCCATCGACAATCAGAATCACCCCAGAAGGTTCCACTCCATTCACACCAAGGCCTTGCAAAAGCCCACCCTATCTTATCTTACTTATTAACCAAGGTTCAGTGAAGGAGGCCACCGCCCCCTGATTCTTCCCTCTAAATTCTACTTCCTTCCCTAGAAGCTGGATTGGGCCAGCTGGGGTCAGAACAAATTCTTCGGATCTTTCCCTTGCTGCCATCGAGGAAACTGCGCCCCAGGCGAAACCATTCTCCCAAGTTCGGGGGCGAAGGAGTGCCTCTGGGCTCTGAAGTCAGACGGCAGAGTCAGCCTCTCCCAGGTGCCCGAACCTCCTTCTAGGAACTCAGGGGATCGCCACCCTAGAGTCCAGGGTCCTCTCCTCCGCTTCCCGGGGGCTCCTCCGGGCTTCCCCAGCTGACTCAGCTTAACCTGAGCGGCTCAGGGAGGCGGAGCCCGCCCTGTTAATTACGACAGGCCCCGCCTCGCCTCGCCTAGCAAGGGTAAAGAGCTCGGCTCCGCAGAGGCAGCAGCAGCCTAGCGGCTGGAAGGAGCGAAGTGACTGCGCGCGGCTGGAAGGAGCGAAGTGACTGCGCGCGGCTGGAAGGAGCGAAGTGACTGGGGGCGGCTGGCTGCGCATCATGACTGCCATCGTCGTGCAGGTACCCGGAGCACCGCCAGCGGGGGGCGCTGCCCGCCGCGTGGGGAGGGGGGAGGAAGAGGAAGGGAGTTCGCACCCACAGCGAGTTCCAGCCCGGCTAGGGGCTGCGGGGGCCTGCCGTGCCCACTCCCTGTTGCAGACCTAACAGGTCCCCAGGAGAGTCCCCGGGAAGCTTACCTGGAGCGTCTATCCCGCAACGGTGCTCTCGTGGAGCGGGCTCCCCAGGCCTCTGCTCGCGGTCCCGAGGCTCCCAAACTCGTCTAGGGAGGATTTTCCGCTTCTTTTCGGGGTCACCAGCGATCTGTCGGTTAGGTTCACCAGAGGGCTCTCTCCTTCTTAAAAACAAAACAAAAAAAAAAAAAAAAACGAGGCGAGGAGAATGGACAGAATCGAGTTGCAGAGTGGAGCTTGCCTTATGTAAGGGAGGGTAAGTTTCTTGGGAAGTTAGAACTTTCTGGAGCTAGAAAGACGACCTTGGTCCCGCGGTGGGTGCTGGTGGCGAGGTGAACTCACTGGGGACCAGACACCTCCGAGAAAAGGCTCCAGCGAAGGGACCGGTCTACTTCTGAAGACTTGATTTCTCCTTGGAGTGGTGCAAGGTGTTTGTATTGGCTGAGAACCTACATATTCTACCCCCTCCAAAGGGAATTCTGCGCGCGGAGCCCTACAGAGCGAGCTTCCTTACATCCAACCCTGATGGTTAGAGCCCAATCAATTTACATGCTGAGATCCTCATAACACGGTTAATGTTACTCTTCCGTTTATTTATTTTATTTATTTAGAGTTGGAGGTCTCTCTATGTTGCCCAGGCAGATCTGGAACTTGTAGGCTCAAGTGGTCCTGTCTTAGTGCCTCTCCCTCCAGTAGCTGGTTTGCAGGTGTGGTCCCAGGGGGCATTTGGCCCTCCTCATTTTGTAGATGGGATAACCAAGGCTCAGAAGTAAATTGCCCAGAGCGGCTGGCCAGAATCAACATTCAAACTCGGGGCTTCCCGCTTCCAAATACTATTCCACCTCTCTGTCTTTCTCCAACAGGAGACCCATAACCCCTGCTTCTGGAGTAGGGCAGGGAATTCACTGCTATCAATTCCTCCTCTTGGTTTTGGTAAATGCCCTGAATTATCTCCAGTGATAGGCTTTGGGAGGAAGGAGACAGCTGGTGAGAAGGGTGGGACCAGGTAAACCCCTCAAGGAGTTTATCATCCAGCTGAGGAGAGAGACTTGTAAACAAGGAATCGTACCGGGAAGTGAGAGCTAAATTAGGAGGTACCCAAGCTTTGGGCAAGGTTAGTTGGCAGAGGAGGAGGAGGACTTTTTCTGTGGGGCTGAAGAAGGAAGAAAGACTGAGCCAGGTGAGGAGACAGAGCTAATATAGAGAAGGAGGAGAAGGGAAATGTGGGGAGGAGGGGCAGGCAGGGCATGCAGTCAAGCCACGGGGCCCTACTCGGAGCTGGGGGAGGCCACAGGCTCCCAGAGGGAAAGGAGTTGTAGGCTGACCTGGTAGTTGTCCCTGACACTTAGGAGCTCTTACTTGGCCCGTAACTTCATCTCCACAACCACTCTGTGAGGTATGAACTATTACCTTTGTGTATAGGTGAGAAAGAGAGAAAAAGAAAGGGGTTTTAAATAACCTAGCTTAAAAATCTAGGCCTGGTCATACAGGCCTGGGGGACAGAGCGGGTGGCATGCTGGGGCTGAAAGGAATAGAGGCAGACTGACACATTAGCAGGTGTGCAAGAAATTTCAGGTTGTTGTTGTTGGTGATGGCCTGACTCAGGCCTGTGCACAGTGGGTGTTGAGGGGCAGCAGATATAATAGTTGTGTTAGGGTGTGGGTAATATGTGGAAAGAGTCCAAGGTGTCTTTGGGGGTGCTATTGGTTGAGGGAGGCCGATGAGGCCCTGGATTACAGAAGAGGGCAGGACCATGGCATTATACTCAGTCAATAAGTCTTTATTCTACAGGTCACTAGAAATTATTCAAGGTCACAGATGAAAAAGGGAAACATGTTTTGTTTTGTTTTTTTAAGCAGAAGTCAAAAGCCCTGAGATTTAAGTGATTGCCAGAAGGCACAGAGCTGGGGCTGTCAGGTAGGGGGTAGGACTCTACTGCCCTCTTTTCCACTTTACTACCCCTCCATTGAGCTGCTGCTGCCAGCTTGCCCTTCAAGAAAGGATTTCAGGGCCTGGATCCTTGAAAACTGGCAGAGGTGACAGCAACACAGGGGTGAGGTGCCAAGTGTTTTGGAACAAAGACTCCAATGTGCGTTATTGTTAGGAATATTATGAATCACTCCCCAAAATGGAGAGCTGCCCATTTGCCATGCATCTTTATATACATGATCTCATTTCATCCTTGGGAGCCCCCACCCCAGGGATGGAATGCAGGGACTTGCACATGCTGTGCAAGTGTTCCACCACTGAGCTACAGCCCCAGCCCCATCCTTGGGATTTTTAATGGTCAGAGTTTAAATGAAGCCCTGCTTTGAGGCAGGAGGAAGGAAAGATGAAATGAGATCAGTTGTCCTCTCTCCAGATCCCAGTGTGATGACTTAGGGCCTGGAGATTAAAGTCCAGTCTAGGCCCAGGACAGGTGGGGCTGAGGAGGAGACAGGACGTGCCTGTTTTCCAGACCCATGTCTCGGGTCAAAGGCTTCTGGATCCTGTGGTCATATGACTTGTTCCATGCATCCAGGGCTCTTCCATCCTCTGACTATATTAATCTTTAGGAATTTTATAATCTTGCCAAGTGGCTTCACAGCCATTGCTGACCTGCAGGTGTCACCAACTTCATTTATTTATTTATTTATTTAAAGAGAGAGGGAGAGAGAGAGAATTCTTAATATTTATTTATTTATTTTAGTTTAGGCGGACACAACATCTTTGTTGGTATGTGGTGCTGAGGATCAAACCCGGGCCGCACGCATGCCAGGCGAGCGCACTACCGCTTGAGCCACATCCCCAGCCCGTCACCAACTTCATTTAATAGATAAGAAAACAAGAGCCAATTGAGGTTAAGAAACTGTCCGAGTACAAGTGCCTCTACTGGTTTGTGGTATAGACATAGAGGCACAAATTTCAGAGTTTTCTTTGGTAAATTGTTTCTTACCAGTAGATCTACTTTTATTCCCTAATAAAGTTCAGTGCAGATTCCTTGACTCTCAGTGTCTCAAGCAGATAGTTAAAGTGAGGAAGGGGACCCAGCACCCTGCCTGGAGCCTCTCAAGGAAGCCAGGGGACATGGATTGATAACCACAGTGCACATTCCTGCCTGGGTGCTCTCTGCAGCACCTTGGGATCTCAGTGAAGGTGCTGGTCCTAGTTTTGGTGTGGCCTTTTGAGTATCCCTCTGTACTCAAATCTTCTTCCTAACCAGTAATACCAAGGCTTCAGCATGAAGGCCCAAGTCAGTATCTATTGCTGAATGTATTCTACCTCCTGCACGCTGTGCAACTGTCTGAGCAAATGTAATATGCATTATTGTGATGTGAGTGAGTGATGCTGGGCACGTCACCTGCCTTCTGCGTGTAGCTTTCTATAGTACCATCCTCCCAGGTGTAAGAAGAAATAGGATGCTACTTAGGCAGCAGGGCTGAATGCACACTGCATCCCTATTCGTGTCACTGGGGTGGAAATGAGAGTTGCCTCCTGTGTCTGAATCACATTAACAGACAGCTTGGGAGAGTTTTGGCCAGTCTCCCAGGAACAAGACTTTGCATTATATCCTACACTTGTCGCACTTACCTCATGGTATTGGCCTAGGTCTCACTGCACATGGCGTAAGGCACACCCATTGTCCTCTTTCTCCATTCTCCTGGTTTTCTAACTGTGACCATCATGTGTGAGCTATCTGTTTTGCTTACCTCCCAAACTGGGGTGTAGCCTGCTTCTAATACACACTATAAAGGGGGTGATTTACTGTATGACTGGGCAGATGACTCTTTTTAAAGGTGCTTTGGATAGAAGTGACAGTGGTTGCAAACCTGACTGTTTATCCCACGGCTCTTCCTCAAGTATCTACTGAATACAGAGATCAACACTGTGTCAGGTACTGGGCACATGGCAGTATCTTGATGTAGGGACCCTGCCCTCCTGGAGGTCACAGTGTCCAATTGAGACAGACAGTAATGTGTAACTACAAACCACCATGGGAATGGGGAAGAAAACAAACAGGGTGCCTGGCAGAGAATGCCAGGAAAGGACCTACTTGGGGTTGGGTGGGGTGAAAGTCCTCCCTGGGGAGGTGACTTTAAATAGATCTGCAGCTCTATGGAGAAACAGTCATCCTGAAGGGGCAAGGGAGCTGCAGGGAGCCTGTTGGGCAGAGGGGGCAGGAGTTCCCAGATAAGAAAGTTCTAGGCATGGAAATAGGACTGCCATGGTGCCTGTGCAAGGCAGTGAGGGAGAGCCAACTGGGAAATGGAGTCAGAGAGGGAGGCAGGCAGGTCTTGCAAGGCTGGGGGGCTATGCTAAGGAGTTTTACTCTCTGTAATAGTTCTGTCTTTTGCCTTGTGGGTCAGTGGTTGGGAGTGGTGGCTCAGGTGGCAACTCAGGACTATGAGACACCTCACTGGACACCTAGCTCACTTGCCAGGAGGCTGAGGAGGTGAGGCATGCACTTTTCCAAGGCCGAGACCAGCAGACAAGAGCTGCAGTGGCCACCCCATGCCTAAAAGCTGCTAGAACAGACGCTGGCCCCCTCTGGGTAGAGTATAGGCTGAGCAAGGTTAAAGGGCAAGGTGCAAACATCTCTTGCAGTAGTCAGGATAGCAAGATAATCACATGCAGGCTGGACCAAACATAGAAAGTGCAGAACCTGGTGGGTAGGGGGGCATGGAATAAAGCTGGATGTATAGTGGGGAGAGAAACCATCTTACCTAATTATGTGCTAATGTCTCTGAGCTTCTCATAACCCTGTAGCCATGACAAGCAGGGCTCTTGTTTTGTGTAGAGACTGGAGCAGATTGCATGCTCAAGGTCCTAGGAGCCAGGCAAGACAGGTTTTCGGAGTTCAGATCCCAGTAGGGTTTGCCAGCCATTTTGGATTCATTGTAGAGATGGTGAAAGGAAGAATGGGAAGGGACCCATCTGTGCCTAGTGAGGCTGGACAGGCAACGCTTACAGGACTAGAATGGAGGACAGGCTAAAAGGGATCCGTGCTGTGGAAGCTGAGTCAGGGGAAAATTCCAGGCTTTTTATGAGACCAGAGGAGAAAACAGGTGCTGTGGGAAGTGGGTAGCCTGGGTATTCCCTGGAGAATTTAGAGAGGGTGTGGCATGGGGTGTCACTGACTTGCTGCTTCCTGTGTTGTATTCCAGGCGCAAAGGCTGTTGGGCCAAAGGAGGCCCCACCGGTCCTTCTTCGAGACCTTCATCCGAACTCTCATCATCACCTGTACCGCCCTGGCTGTGGTCCTGTCTTCCGTCTCCATCTGTGATGGGTACTGGCTTCTGGCTGAGGACCGCCTCTTTGGACTGTGGCAGTTCTGCACCATTACCAACCAGAGCGAGCCACACTGCCTCCGAGACCTGAGTCAGGCCCACGTGCCTGGGCTGGCTGTGGGCATGGGCCTGGCTCGCAGCGCAAGCGCCATGGCTGTGGTAGCCGCCATCTTTGGCCTTGAGCTCCTCATGGTGTCCCAGGTGTGTGAGGACGTCCATTCGCGGCGCAAGTGGACTTTTGGTTCCTACCTTCTCCTGGCCTCTTTCATCCTGTCCTCTGGGGGGCTCCTGAGTTTTGTGATCCTCCTCAGGAATCAGGTCACGTTCATCGGCTTCACCCTGATGTTTTGGTGTGAATTCACGGCCTCGTTCCTCTTCTTCCTGAACGCCATCAGTGGCCTTCACATCAACAGCATCACCCAGACCGGAACCCACCAAAGAAATTCTAGCACCCGCTCCAGGGACCTTGGATTCCACAAGAAAGTGATCAAGGTGGAACTTTTCTGACTTGTGACCTCTGGTGGAGATGGGGTGGGACAATGATCTTGAAACTGCTGCCTCTTTTGCAACTGGTTGCGAGGGTCAGAGGCCGGGAGCCTGCCTCCGTGCCACCAGACACACAGGTTTTGTCAAGTTATTCAGATATTGATTTTAAAAGAAGAATATTTTAAAACTCATTTCATGGGTTTTCTTCCTTGGACTGGAGTAGATTTTGAAGCAACTCCGGAAATGGTGTCCAGGCTAACTGCTCAGCCAAGTGGGGTTTACACCTATTTTATTGACTCTATGCTTAGGGTATTGGCTGTGGGGGCCTGGAGCTCATGGTTGCTAAGAATATGATATTCTTCCAGCAACGGGACCAATCCGTGCCTAGGACTCTTTCACCAGCACAGTGGGTCTTCATGTGTGTTTTCCCTTATAATGTTTTGCAAATAATGCGTTTTCAAACCATTTGACTTGATTTCTCTCCTACTCTTTTGGGGACCACACAAGCCCTGGATGACCCCAGCTTCTAGCAGTTAGCTGTTCCTTCTGGGGGCCCTTCCTGTTAGAATCCTTTTCCTTAAGCGAGCCCTCCCACAAGGCCCAGCTGACCGGGAGCACACCGTTTTTCCCAAGGCCTGTGTGTGTGCTCTTATGCACACTTGCACGTCTACAGCCTTGGGGTACCATTTTTGAACATGAATACATTTCAAAGAGCACGTATCTGGGCCTGCTGGGCTCCACCGGGGGTGAAGGGAACAGCCAGACCTTGGGTAATGATTAACAACCATCCTGGGGATGAGGAGAAGAGAAGGGGTCAAGAAGCAATGGAGATTTCCATCCTTGCTGGAAGGAAGATCTGTCTGTACTTTTTTCACCACGGTGAACAAAATCCTTTCCAGTTCCTTTTTCTGCCCTGAAAAAGTGGACTATTGGATCATTTAATTCTAGGCTGATTCCTTCCCCCTCCCGCCTAGTGAATTTTGGCTGCTACCGATTGCATGGGTTTTTGGTATCCTCCTGGGCTGGTCATGTATCCTACCTCCCTGTGGTGATTTTTTTGTTGTTGTTGTTGATCCAGAGTCTCACTATGTTGCCAAGGCTGGTCTTGAACTTGTGGACTCAAGCGATCCGCTTGCCTTGGCCTTCCCAAGTAGCTGGGACTTTGGAGGTGTGCCACTAGCCTGACCCTTCTATGGTTATTTTTTAAAAATCTGAATTCCAAGATGCACAGAGTCAGAGGCTATAGATACTAAGTTTGAAATATCAAGATGCAGGGAGTCTATAGCGATCACCTGAGAGGATTTTGGTGGTGCTAGGATGGAACCCAGGGCCTTGTGCATGCTAGACAAGTGCTCTAATGCGGAGAGATACCCAGCCCCTTCTGAGGGCTGTTGGTTTTTCAGAGAGCAGAGCTTGTCAATCACACAGGCTGGATCTTATCCTGGAAAGTGGGACCCTACAGTGGTCTGTAAGGTGCAAAGAGGTGACTTTCTTGTCTTCAGGGAGAAGACTGGAGAGCCACCCAAAGCCAGGACTAGAGCTGGTCGCCCCTCAGCAAGATGCTTTTTTCTTTATACTAAGTAGTTTCCACTTCCCTCCAGAATGCTCCCTGTTAGGTTTTGTTTTGTAAAAGGATTCCAGAATATTGTCTTCTTTCATCCTTATATGGGCAGACAGTGCAGATATATTCACAGGAAACCAGAGCCAGAATGAAGGGTAAGACAACAACCCCAGGAGCTTAGTGGGGCTGGGAGAAAGACCCTGCCCAACCCTGCCTGGGAGTGGGAAGAGTTTAGACACAGCCGTGAGCAGGCACATTTGAAGTAAAGGGCCTTGGGCCAAACTGCCACCTCCTTGCTGAGTAGCTTGAGCAGGGCCCAGGGCTTTGGTAAACCTGTTTATCACCTGTAGTGGGATCATGCTGATCTTGCTACTGCACCTCCCCCCTACCCACATGAATCCATACTGGTAAGCCTCACACCATGTCAGGGTACTAAAAGGGCCAAGGGTCCTGAGGCTTCCCTGTGACTTTATCAGATTAATTATCTATTGTCTAAAGGCCCTGGTGAGAGCTACTAGCCAGGTGAGTTGCAAAGGGAGATGGACAGAATCTGCCTTGGGCCAGGGACCTAGACTGTCCTTTCTTTCTGAGCCTCTAAGCTTGTCCCTGAAAATGAG
Organism: Urocitellus parryii; assembly: GCF_045843805.1. Classification (NCBI taxonomy): domain Eukaryota; kingdom Metazoa; phylum Chordata; class Mammalia; order Rodentia; family Sciuridae; genus Urocitellus; species Urocitellus parryii. The sequence continues at coordinate 179,543,785 of NC_135531.1, forward strand.
CTGGGGTCCAGGGAGGTGCCCTCTTCCTGCAGCGGGTGGCCAGGGAACGAGCCAGGGCATATTCCCTTCTCTGTGTTAGCAGGGCAGAAAGACTGACAAATAGAGCAAACCTCTTCCCAGGTACCATTTATTTCCCCGCCTCCGTTCTTGGGCCTCTGAACTGCTCTTCCCAGAAGAGCAACACAGACCAAGTCCTAGGCCTTCATCCTGTCTCACGGTGCCCTTGTCACTTCAGTTCTGAGGCATCCGAGGCCTGGAGGAGGGACATTTACAGCCACAAGGAGAGCACAGGATGTCTGCTGGGGAGACGGGTCTGTCCCAAGGCAGTGTTCAGCCTCCCAGGACCTGCTTTAACCTCTGTCCACCGTCGGCATCGTTCCGTCCTCAGATGATGCTGGCTCTGCAGATGCCCCGGCTCTGCTCTGAAGGGCTGCCCTTGGTGCCATGAGTGGGGCCACTGGTGCCATTGCTGAAGGACAAACTGAGGGCCACAGGGCGCAACGGGAAGCCTTGGAGATTCCACTGCCGCCACTTCTTCTGAACTTCTAGCTGTACCTGCCGGAGACCAGCCATCAGCCAGGAGGGAGGGGCAGCTGGTGCCTGGAGCCTGGCTCACTCCCAAGGGCCCCCACACAGTGGTGCCACTTGTGCCCCACTTGTCCTACTGTCCCTCACCTGCCAGCCCTGTGTCCCATAGGTACTGAGGGCTCCCTCTATCTTGGGCACTTGGACCTGCCTCTTAATGACACTATGTCCCAAAGAAAGAACTTGCGGTTTGTTTCCCAAACTGCAGAACTCAAACATTCAGAACCCCACTGACACAACTGTCTGCTGAATCTCATGAAGCCACCCGGCTCTGAGTTTACCTGGGAGCCGGGAACTGCTCCACAGACACTCCCCTCCTCATCCCCGACTGGAACAGTCCGACCTTTGAGGCCAGGCTTGATGCTTAACTTTTGGAAAACATCAGAGGTCATTTCCATTCAAGTCTGGTGAACCTGAACAGGCTGTGTTTGGGTGCCAGATCCTATTCAACCCATGTTGATTTCGTGGCTTTTGTGTGTCTGGAGCCTCTTGTCCTGACCCAGATGCTCTGCAAGGCCAGAGTCCTCCCCGGGGAGTCCATACCCATTTTGAGGCCTTGGAGGATTGAGCTACAGTTATCACTTCTGAGTCCCCATTTCACCTATGGGAAGACTGAGGCCAGAGAGGGGCAGTGACCCAGATCAGCCATGGAACAAGCAGCTGAGCAGACCAGAGCCTGGGTTCTCACTGGGTGCCTATCTATACTCCCCCAAGTTTTAAAAACTTACCCATGGATAAGAATCCTCTGGAGTGTTTGTTAAGGAATACTTTCTCAGGACCCAGCCTGGACCCACAGAATCCATTTTTGCTAACCAGAATTTGGGGGCAGGGCCTGGGAAGTATTTTAACATGCCCAGCAGGCAAATCGGCTGCTCTTAGCAAGACTAGACTCCTAGAAGGCTGGTCAAGCCCCTTGGCCATGTGGCCCACATACCCACCCTCCACAAATAGCCCTTTCTTCCCCCGTTGGATCTAGGTAGCTCCTGCCCTGGAATCCAGTGGCAGCCCAAGAAGACTCACCTCCCCGTTGAGGAAGCAGTAGAGGATGGCCACCACCAGCCCCTGCCAGAGAGAGCAGGCGTTAGTGCAGGGCCTCAGCATCTGCCTGGGGCAGCAGGGCCTGGACGAGTTCCTCTGACCTCCAGTCTGAGTCCTGTGATCCCCAACTCCAGGCTCACTTCCCCATCTCCCTTGATTTAGGGGTATCACCTCTTTTGGGCCCACACAATGTGCCTGCGTGGTCCTGTACCATCCAGCACAGACTGTGAATGCCTTTCATCCTGTTGTCCCTGTCATCTAGTGCCTCAAACACACTCAGTGACTGTAATTTAGGGGATTAACTTGAACCCAGCCAGCAGGGACCAGGAAGCTCACCTGAATCAAGTGAACCCTCTAAGAGCAGCAGGATGTATGCTGCTGCCCCACTGTGAAGGGGCAGGGCCAGTCCAGTGGGAGACCCTGGGCCTAGAGTGGTCTCATTTCTGAGCTAAGCTAGGAATCTGGAGACACTGAAACCTGGAGGACTCATTCATGTTGAAGAACAAATATGTGTTTGGAATAAACTACGTACAGGCCCAGGCCAGCCAACAACAGGACTTGGCCTCTTGCCTAGGAGACAGGTGAGTGCATCTCCGTAGTCAGGGTTTCATGTTCCCTGGCCTGGGAGGTCTGGGCCTATCTGGACCCTCCTGCCCTGGAAGGAGCTGGATTTGGAGCTCTGCCAGAGTAGGGGCTCCAGTCTGGGGTACCTGAGTCAAGTCAAAGAGGCCTGTAGATCCATAAGTGGGGAGAGTACACCTTGGTCAGCCCTTAGAGGACTTCCCACACCCCTGCCCCCACTAGTGCTCTTCCTCATCCCTCATTAGAAGCCTAGGCGCTCATCTTCAGCCCTCTTCCCACGCAGACTTGCCCTTAGCTACTTACCACATGGGAAATGACCCCAAAAGTGATGACACAGCTCCTCTGTGATGGGCTTGGTATACATATGACTCCTCAGTCATATACATATATATATAGGCTTTTGTGTATGTGTGCTGGGGATTGAATCCACATGCATGCTAAGTATATGTTCTACCACTGAGCTACATGCGCAGTCCTGAGATAATGGCATTTTAATGAGTCAGTGACAAAACTACATGGGTTTGCTTTAGAATGTCAGGCATCAATGACTGCTGCAGTGACAGAAAGACTGGAACTCTGAGTGCTTGGCCCAGAGCTGCTGCCCACCTCATGGAATGGCAGGAATGCTTACTCAGGGCTTCTAAATTTGGGGGCACATTAGCAAGACCCTGTCTCGGATGTAGCTCATGGTAGAGTACCCTGGGGTTCAATCCCTAGTCCCCCAAAAAACAAGATTGCCAGACATTGGGACTGGCTGAAGCACACTGTTAGAGGACGGAAAGGCATGTGAAGGCAGGCGGTGTAATTTTAACATGCCCGGCAGGTAAGTTGGCTGTGATGGGTTTGGTATATATGGACCTGGATTTGCAGCACAGCTTGCCCTGAGTAACTGTGGAATTCTGGGTTCTTCGGTGCTTCATTCAATCTTCACTAAAGCCTGGGTGGGAGGTTGGAGGACCGCCACTTTACGGGTGAGGGGCCTTCCAGCAAGAACTGTGCGTGTGTGGCCCAGAGCTGGTGGTCTAGCTGAAGGGGCTGCCAATCTCATAGACCCAGGTCACCCAGACCTCACCTGCCCTTGGTCCAAAGATACCTTTTCACTGTTAAGGGGAGGGCAGGAGTTCTGGGTGAAGAAAAGTTAGCTGACTCAACTGTAGATAGGGCAGGCCTCACACATGGCCAGCAAGTTTACTAAATTTAGTTATTATGCAATCATTAACAATGAAGACTAGCTGAATTTTAATGACATGAAGAAGTGGTCTTTTCCTGTTTTTTTTGTTTTGGTTTTTTTTTTTTTTTTTTTTTTTTTTTTTGCAGTACTGGAGATAGAGCTCAGGGTCTAGCTATATCCACAGCCCTTTTTCTTCTTTATTTTTACTTTTCTTTGTTTTCCAAATTATCTATAATAAGCAAGTATTATTTATACAATCAGAAAGAGTTAATGCATTTAGTTTTAATAAGTCTATGAGAGGGATAATGGTGTTGGGTTGTGTGTGTTCTTTAAACCCTTGTCTTTCAGAGCTCCCCTGTCAGGAGCCATCCATGAACTGTGCATGGACCAAACTGGCATCATAGCCAGAGAATAGGAAAAGCTGGTATCCGGACACTTGCAGCAGCAATCCAGCTGGTAAGACCACATGAGTTCCTATTCAGATCTGCTGGGCTCCACACAGCTCCAAAGATGGGGTGACATGCTGCAGCCACATAGCCACACAGTCTCTCAGAGAGAGGTGTGGCCTGGCAAGATGCCAATCAACCTATTGACTGAAAGATACCTAAGCAAGGCTCCACCCCTGAAACCTTATCCCTGCCTTTGATGTACCCCCTTAAATAAATGGGCCATTTTCTAGCTGTTCTGTTCCAGTTCCTAATCAGGACTGGGAGAATCTTTCAGGTGCTCTGCTTTTAAAACTAATTCTGTCTTTATCTTTTATGTCTTCACTAATTACTTCAGGCTATATTTTTCTCAGGTGGCTTATCCCCTCCTGAGCAGGAAAAATTACCCTATGAGGTGCTGGCCACCTCACAATACTCCCCTGGGTTCAATTCCCAGTACCACAGAAAAAGAAAAGAAAAAGAATTGATGTCTTGGGTTTACTTAAAAAGATAAGGGCACAGCCAGGCACGGTGATGCACACTTGTAATGCCAGGGGCTGAGGGAGGAGGACCCCAAGTATGAGGCCAGCCTGGGCAGCTTAGCAAGATCTCATCTCAAAAGAAAAAAAAGATGGGGGGTTATCTATAAAAATAGACATGAAGTAAGAAAGGCCATGAGGGTACATGAGGGCTCAATCTGTTCTCTTCACTTTTATATATGAAAGAAATTTTCACATATGCATATATATATGTATTTTGTTACCTACCTGCATACATATAAGACTGTATACACTATACTTACAAATACACACTTTTTTTTTTTCTTTTTTGGTGGTGCTGGGGATTGAACCCAGGGCCTTGTGCATGCTAGGCAAGCACTCTACCAACTGAGCTATATCCCAGCCCTATACAATCTTAATAATCCTTTTCTTCATAAGAATTTCTGTGGGAACATCAGGAAAGTGCTTTTGGATTTCTCGTGAACATTTTCCCATAGAGAAGCTAAATGGTTTTTGCTTAGGTATTCTGTAGCCCCAACTCTGAGGGACAGGAAGTCCCCATCTGTGTGGTAAAGCAGATCTGGTCTTCCAGCTTTCCACATGGTCACTACCATTTTCGTGAGCCAGGTCAAATCCTTCTTCACAAGTGGCTCTTAAGTCCGTCAGCTGCTGAATTGGGGCCCAGGAGCCAGGAGGAAGAGAACCGTGGGTCATATACACCAGAAGCTTGGTCCTCTGCAGGTCTGGGACATTGGCAGGGGCCCTAGGCAGAGTTGCTGCTCAGAGGAGGCAGGAGGGACACGCTGGGGTGGGGTCTGAAGGCACAGGAAGGCAATGGTGTGCTCCCAGTTGTGTGTCCTCCCTGGAACCTATGAGTGGTAAGGGACCACTGTTCTTCTCAAAAGTAACATCACCTTGTTTTCTTGTTTTTTTTTTTAAGGAAATTTCTGAGTAAATAAATAAAAATCATTGTAAAGTTTAGGATTCGCATTAAGACTCCCTTCTACCTGAACCTGTTTCCTTTTCCTTTTCTAACCTCACAACATCATATAGAATTCTCTCTCTCTCTCTCTCTCTCTCTCTCTCTCTCTCCCCCCTTCTTCTCCCCCCCTTCATTTTCTTTTCTTTTTCTTGCCAGATTTTGTTTTTAATAAGTTGCACATGCACATGGCTTTTAAAAGTCAAATAATTCTTATTTTGTAAAAAATCAATAGTCTCCTGACAACCCCGCCCCCATTTCCTGTTGCTCCAAGGCAACTTGAACTCTCTTAATTGATTCTAAATAAATATGCTGATGCTGCTACTTGTGGATTTCTCAGTTTGGGGATTTTCTATGTTCTTCCCAGTATGAAGAGGAGGAGACTGTTGTCTTTCACACACGCTCCGCTCCCACCGGGCTCATCCTCCTGCAGGCTTTGGGGTATCTGCCTTAATGAGACTGCAGATGGTATGGAGAGTTGAACTCAGAGTGCTGGGTGGCTTTTCATTTTTGTGTTCCCTGCAGTCAGTCTCTGAGTTTCATCTCCCACCCTCATTTGACTGGTGGGGACTTCGAGTCCCACTCAGGGTCACAAAGCACAGGCAGTCCTGTGGGTCTCCACCAAATGAGTTCTCTTCCCAGGTCACCACTGACCATCAGCACTGGCTGCTTGCTGTCACAGACCCTCTGCTTCTCTCTGAGGAAACAGAAAACTTGCCCTTTTCACCAGTAGCCACAGACCCCAAAGCTCACCTGGAATGAGCCAAGGGCCAATTCAAAAAACAGCTGGACCTCCATGGCGTCCTCGGGGGAGAAGGCGAAGACGATGTAGTGGACACCGAAGAGGGGAATCAGCAGGAGGGTGGACTTGGCCAGGCGCCTGGGGACACAGGGACACACTGTCACTCCTGTGCTGCCTCCCTCCGGCCCCCCTCCTGTCAGCAAGGGCACATCTCATCTAGTGCCCATTTGCATTGAGCTTGGCCCCAGTGTCCCTAAACTATTTTGTTTTTCTGAAAAAAACTTTTTTCATTTGTTTTTGTTTGGTTGTGTCGTGCTGTGGATCAAACCTCGCATGCCAGGCAAGCGTTCTCCCACTGAGCCAGGCCCCCAGCTCCGGTTTTCATCATTTGGGAAAATTCCTAACTCCCACGCACCCCCCGCACTCAGACACAACACTCGCCAACACGTGATCTATCCCAGGACTTTCTGATCATGGGTCTCATCAGTAAATACATAAACAGGCCCTCAAATAACTTTTGCTTATAAATTATATATATATGTTTGTGACAGTCACCTCTGTGTCTAACTTAAGCTGAGCACACCCAGCTTTGTTTTCTTAGGTAATACATACCTATGAGGAGAAGTTCTTGTGTTTTCTTCCAAGATCAGTGTCGCCAACTTTAGCAAATAAAAATACAAGATACCCAGTCAAATTTGAATTTCATATACACAATGGGAAAGTTAGAGGGAATAAGTCCTTAAAAAAAAACCAAACTATTTGTTGTTTATCCAAAATGCAAATGTGACTGGGCATCCTGTATTTTATCTGGTAACTTTACCCTGACCTCTAGCTCTACCTGACTTCAGAGCCTGTCGCTCCAGGGATGTTGTGGGGAGGCTGACAGGATCCTGGCTACTGCGAGACTCTCAGAACTCAACAGATCATGGAGAAAGACTCCATTAGATGCTAACTTGTCTTTACCATATCCTATCTTGGAGGCTGCTGCCTCCTCACTCATATGTTGAAGCTAAAACCACCAGGATGGAATCGTATTTTGGCACAGGGTCTTTAAAGAGGTGATTAAGTTAAAATGAGGCCATTAGGATTGACCATTGTACAATTCAACTGTGTCCTTATGAGAAAAGGAAGTTTGGGCCCACAGAGTTGGATGCCTGTGCACAGAGAAGAGACCACTTGAGGACACAGGGCAAAGGTGACCATCTACAAGCCACAGAGAGACACCTCAGAAGACATTTAGCCTTGATCTTGGACTTCCAGGCTCCAGAACTGTGGGAAAGTACATTTCTGTTGTTAAGCCCCTAGTTTGTGGTTATTTTCTTATGGCAGCCCTGGCAGACTAAACCCATCTTCTTTAACATCTTAAAAGGTTTTTAAGTATTTTTGATATACTGAAAAATCTGATGAGAGCTAAGGCTATTCTCTCCTGAACAACATGCACAGCTACACAGATTGTCTGAATCGGGGTCCCTCGCCTGGCCTTAAGGGTCACATCTCTGCTTCCAGACTTCCTGGCTGAGATTTCTTGATTTTCCCACACCACAGTGTCTGGGGCTTCATAATCAGGCCCATCCCCACCACTTCACTGGAACTCGGTCTATCACTTTTCTTTCTTTTTCTGGAAACAGTTGAGTAAACAGTAGGTACTCTGTAAATGCTTGCTGACAGACAGAACATGCCTGGGTCTTTGCTTTCCACTTACTTATATTGGTTCACTTCATTTCCTCCTGTTTCTTGAGTCCTAAGTTTTCTCATCAGGATTCTTAAAATGTTTATAAATAAGATGAAATTGATCTGCAAAACACAAGGCAGAAGGTGGGCTGAAGGTGTCTTGCTTTCCCAGATACTTCTCCTGGCCCTGTCCCCTAGACCTGAGGGTGGAGAAGACACTGCGGACACCACCTGAAAGGCCCACCCTGCTGCTCACTCCTACCCCCCAGAATCCTTTCTAGAGGCAAAGGCTGGCGGAAACACCCCCTCCCACCCCAGCCTGCAGGGGCTCTAGACTTTCTCAGCCTCCGGGCAGATCATTCATATTCTCAGTGCTTTGGAATCCCCCTGGGGTCTTGAAAAAGGCCGGTGGCAGGCTGGGCCTGAGAGTCTGCATTTCTAATAAGCTCCCAGGGAGTGTCATAGCTAACTTTCTTTCTCTCCATCTTCCTCCCTCCCTTCCTTCCTTCCTTCCTTCCTTCCTTCCTTCCTTCCTTCCTATGTATGGTACTTGGAATTGAACCCAGGCATGCTCTAAATTCAGTTCTGAGAATTTAGGGTATATCCCCAAAGGTTTTGGTTCAATAAGGGCATTTTTAACAAACTCCCAGCTAAAGCTGCAGTTGCTGGTCTAGAACCACACTTTAAAAACTGCTGTTTCACAGCCTCCAGTCAGTTTGCAGCTCAATCACCACCTCCAGGAAGCTACCCTTGATTGCCACTCATTCCTTATTATTATATTTAGAGATGATGTTACTTTTCCAGAGCACTTAAAATATCTTAAAAGGGATCTAAAAATGGAGCTCAAGGGTAGAGCCATTGCCAAGCATGCTTGAGGCCTTGGGTAGAATAAAAGGCCAAATGCTTGCATCTGTTAAGCCTTCTACCAACTTGACCGTTAACTTCCTGAAGGGCAGGAATGGAGTTTGGACTTTCTTTCTCTCTCTCTGTGTGTGTGTGTGTGTGTGTGTGTGTGTGTGTGTGTGTTACTTGGGATTGAACCCAGGGGTGCTCTACCACTGAGCTACACCCTCAACCCTTTTTGATTTTTTATATTGAGAAAGGGTCTGGCTAAATTGCAGAGGCTGCCTTGGCCTTCAGATTCTCTGGGATTATAGGCATGGGTCCTAGTCTCTTCATTTCTTTGGCGCCCTCTCTTTCCACCCTTGTGGCCCATGCTGGGAGGTCATTTGCTCATGTGGAAGCTCCTCTCCTTCCCTCCTCCCCCACCTACTCCAGCCCCATTTTACAGAAGGACAGTGAATCACCCAGCCCCTCACCCTCGTTGTTCTCAGGAATTGCCAAGGGCTGGGAAAACACTTGCCACAAAACATAGGCTTAGAGGCAACTAGGACTCATAGCCCAGTTCTGTTCCTTGGGGAACACTGGCATCTAGAGGAATCCCAGCCTCCAAGTCCTCTACCCCCATGGGCCGGTCACTGTTTCCATCAGTCCCACTGGGCCCCAGCTCAGGGGAAGACAGCCACTCACCAGGATGGACAGAATCACAGGCCCTCGAATGACCCACCAGATGGAAGCATTGGCATTGATGTCCCAACACCTATGGGACGGAGGGAGGGAGGGACAAGGAGCACTGTCAGGAGGGGGAAGCTGGACTACCCAGCCAATGCCGTTCCCCAGGCAACCTCAGACGTAGCCCTGTGTGCCCAGCACTGTTAGAGCCTGCCCCTCTCCTGTAGCTCAGGAGCACGGCTGGGGCACAGGGAGCAGCCACCTATCTCCATGGAATTTACTGGAACCTAAGATCCTGGGGACCCCAGGATCCCAAAGCTAGCTTGTCAGAATTCACTGGGGCTCACAGTGGCACACTCAGCTGTCAACAGGGGCCAGGCACAGAGCATCGGTGAGTGAGGTGGCACGGTGACTGGCTTGGGACCTCAGGATCCCAGGACATCAGGCATGAGGGGAACCTGATCAGCGAGAGATGCGCCTAGTCCAAGGCAACTGGGACAGAGTTTAATTGGTTGGGTTTATTTGTTTTTGTTTTTTTCCACAAAGGAAATGAGAAGTGCTAATAGAACTTTCCACTTTTTCTTTCTTTCTTTTTTTTTTTTTTTAGAGAGAGTGAGAGAGAGAGAGAATTTTTAATATTTATATTTTAGTTCTCGGCAGACACAACATCTTTGTTGGTATGTGGTGCTGAGGATCGAACCCGGGCCGCACGCATGCCAGGCCAGCATGCTACTGCTTGAGCCACATCCCCAGCCCAGAACTTTCCACTTTTTCTAGAGAGGTAGAATTATTTTCCCACAAAGAAAATGAGAAATTCTAATAGAACTCTTTCCATTTTTTTTTCCAGAAAGGAGGGAGGGTTCCTTTTTTTTTTTTTTTTTAAGAGCAGGAGGCCACCTACTCACTTGCCCAGGTGGCCTCCAAACCCTGGGCTCAAGCAATGCTGACTCCCTCTCCCGAGTTGCTGAAACTGCAGGTGTACAACCCTGTAACCAGCCAGATTTTTTTTTTTTCTTAAAAAAGTAAATTCACCCATTTTTAAAAAGTGGATTTGAAACCATTATTTGGGGCAGAGTTTGAACTATAAGACACATACAAGCCTCATCCCCCGGCCCACTTCTTGGCCTGGTGGCATCCTACCTACCATGCTGCCTCAAAATATTTCCCGAGCTCACCCGCAGGTGGGCCCCTTGGGCTTAGTCCACCTGCACTTCACTCCTTTATAGAGCAAGACCAGAGCTCTGGTTTGTCCAGGTCACTGCCACACCCAGGAGGTGAGAATGGTGCTACCCTCAGGGCTCTTAAACCTGCAGGGGAGGGAGGTGTCTTCCACTGAGCAGCAGCTGTCTGGAGTACAGCAGTCTGGCCCCTGATCTAAGCACAGAGCTGACCCTGCAGGCACAAAGACAGGGCTGCCAGGAGACTGCAGGTGTGGCCCATCTGGAAACACACCTGGAGAGTGAGAAGCACAGCTCCAGAGAACTAGCCTGTGGCCTCTCATCTGAAACAGCAGGCCTTTCCTAGATAGATAGCTCCCTAAATAGCTCCTAGATAGCTCCAAGGGCTGGACCCCTGGGCAGAATCATGGAGCCTGTGGAGACAGTTGGTGGGTCCCCCCTCCTGAACTGGAATTGATTTTTTTAAAATATTGGTTTGTTAGAAGCTCAATCGTGCTGTTTGAAGAAAGAAACAAAGTCAAGTATAGTTGCCTCTCAGCATCCACAGGAGATGAGTTCCAGGATTCTCCACGATACCGAAACCCACAGATGCTCAAGTCCCTTCAATAAGATCATATAGTATTTGCATATAATTCTACATATATTGTCTTGTACACTTTAGATGACTTAGAATACCTAATACAATGTAAATAGCTACCCTACTATATTGTTTAGGGAATAATGACAGGGACTAAAAGTCGGTACATCTTCAGTGGAGACCAACTTTTCATTTTTCAATTCAAGTTTGGCTGAATTGGTGTGTGGGGGGGGAATTCTGTCTACAAATTCTCGGTAACTCTCCTTCCAACCGCTTACCCGATGTCTTCCAGAAAGTGCCTGGTGATAGCCCATGAAGCAACGAAAACAGCTGGAGAACCTGAGGGTTAAAAACAAATTGGGAAGGGGGAAGAGAGGACTCAGACTTCAACAGAGGAACGAGTCGACTCTAGCCCAGGTGCTGAGCCAGTGCCAAGATTTGGTTCCCACAGAAACCCCTTTGCCATCCTGTGTCTCTGTATAGCCACATGCTTCAAAGGTGCTGGGATGTTCTGGGAGTGGAGGCAGGATTGGATGGCTCCTGAAAGCTGCTTGGGGTTAGGAGCATCTGGGAGCCTGGGCCAGACTCCAAGGACCTCTGCAGAGGAGAGAGGGGGCTGGACCCCTGGGCAGAATCACGGAGCCTGTGGAGACAGTTGGTGGGTCCCCGCTCCTGAACTGGAATTGATTTTTATTAAAATATTGGTTTGTAGGAAGCTCAATCATCTAACTGGTAAGGTAAACCATCACTGCCATATTGACACAAAAATACACAGACAAGAGAAAATCTTCATGAGGGAACATTTCCTGACTTCTGTTTAAAGACAGCAAACTGAGCTTAGATATTTATTTCTCTTTTCCCCAAAGCCCCTCCAAAATGACAGCAAAGAGATAGAAATGGGTCCGAGGCTGTAGCTCAGTGGCAGAGTCCTTGCCTAGTGTGTGGGGGCCTTGGCTTCTAGCCTCAACGCCACAGAAAGAAAAAAGAAAAAAAAAAAAAGTGGCATAATAAGAAGCACAAAGACTAGGAAGGAAAGGTGGAGTGGACAAGAGGTGTCACTACATTTAGGAACAGAGAAAACTGATTGAGGAATGACAACTGGGTCCCAGCCCCCTTGTCTCACCACACCCAAAATGTAAAAGGATTCTTTTCTGGAGGAACTGAACAGCCCCAGAAAAAAAGGGGCCTAAAATCAACAGTGCTGGGGACCCTTCAGCACAGTGGCCACTTCAGCCCAGTCTCCCAGCCCCTCTCCAGTGCCTCTGGTCAGTTCCAAAGTGACTCAGCCAAAGTCAAGTCACCCACCTCTGATTACATAAAAGACTGGAAACAAAACAACCAGAGAAAAGGGACTCAGAGAAACAGACCATGCCAGGAGCAGAAGGAGCCTGAACAAATGACTCTTGGGAAAATTATGAGAGGGACAGGAAAGATGGTGCCTACAAGATACAGACAGGATCCTGCAAACCAGGAGCAATCAGAGGGTAAGACAGAGGGCTTTGAAACTAAACACAGGGTGACCAAGTACAACATTCAAAAGATGGGTTGGGAGATAAAGACTAGGAATCTCCCTGAGAGCAGAGCAAAAAGACAATGGAATGCAAAGTAGGAAATTAGAAAATTAGAGGTTGTTTCCAGGCCATGCACCATCTGACTAAAAGGAGTTTCAGAAAAGAGAAAAAAAAAAAATGAAGGAAAGAAATGATTCATCAGATAATCCAGGATCATCTTCAAGAAATGAGGAGGAGAGTTTGCAGATGAAAGGGCCACCACATGCCAGCAAAATGAATGAAAGGAGACCCACACTGGAGCACATCCCCGCCCCCTCCACCCTGACATTGCTAACTACAGAGAGAAAATCCCTATGTATTTGTTTGTTTGCTTATTTATTTTTTGCAGTGCTGGGGATGGAACCCAGGACCTTGTGCATGCCACGTAAGTGCTTCACCACTGAGCTACACCCCAGCCCTTGCATTTTATTCATAGGAAGGTAAATAAAAGTCTCAAGAATGGCACGGCACCCATAAAACCAGAGGTCAAAACACAAAGTCTTCGAAACTTGAGAGGAAAAATGATTTTTTGACCTGATATTTTATGTCCAGCAAAATGACAAATTAGTTGTGAAAATAGAATAAAGACATTTTCAGATGTGCGATGCAAAAAATAAAAAAGATAGATAGATAGATAGATAAATAAATAAATAAATAAATAAATAAATAAATAAAAGAAATGTTTCCTCCAGATCCTGTTTGTCAGACAGATACTGGAGGATGTGCTCCAATACAATGAGGGAGGAAATCAAAGAGAAGGAGACAAGAAATAAAGGAAATAGGATTTGTGACAGAAGGTGAAGAGAATTCTCTGCATGAAGATTAAGACAGCTGAGCAAGTCTAGGAAACCACCAGACCCAGTCAAGCATGAGGGAAAAAAGCTCTAGAAAAAACAGTAGCAGATATATTGGGTTAAATAGCGCTGCACCCCCCAATCCAGGTCTAACCAGAACCTTGGAAGGTGCCCGTATTTGGAGTTAGGTTGTAGTTAATGTCATTAGCTAAGATGAAGTCCTGTTGAATTGGGTGGACCCCTATTCCAATACAATTGGCACACTTAGAAGGCCAGAAGACATGCTGGGAGGAAATGTAGAGGAAAAAGACCACTGACAGACAGACAGACAGAAATGGGGGTGATGTGGCTATCAGCCAAGGAACGCCAAGGCCTTCCAGCTACCACCAGGAACAGGAGAGAGGCATGGACCAGATTGTCCCTCACAGTCAACCCTGCAAACCCCTTGATTTCAGACTTCTGATCTCCAGGACTGTGAAAGAGTAAATTTATGTTGTGTTGAGCCACCAACTTGGTGGCAATGTGTTAGGCAGCCATAGGAAATTAATACAGCAGGAACAAATGGAAAGAAACATAAAAGTTGTTGGAATTGAAGTGGAATCACCAGGTCAACCCTAATAAAAATAAATAAAGTTGGGAGGTTAGAAATAAAAGGTTCTTGCTCATAATTGCCTGATAGAGTCACAAAAGACTCTGCCAGGACTGAAAGTTTGCACAGCAACTACAAGAAGTAATTCTACAAGGACATTTGCCCAGGGACTGTTCACCTTAGAGGGAGCCACTCTTGTTATTAGTCATCATGGCCAAAGATTATATCTCATATAATCCTCCCTCTTTAAAAAAACAAAACAAAACAAAACAAAAAAAAAACGCCTCCTGGTTTCAACTCTTTGAACAAAGTCACAGTTTACTGTGGCACACATATTCCCATTGCCAATGCCATTCTCCAAAAAAATCATTGTTTTTTATTTCTCTGATTTTCTCAAAATTTAGGTTGACAAAACATAGGCACTGAGATTTCCTGTTAACATTTGATGATTTGGAAAATAGTACTGGAGGGTTTTTCAGAGAATTCGGGAGAATCAGTGAAAGTGATATAATAAAATATTGATAAGCAAATAAAAAAACTCAACTCCAGGAAAAATAAAATGCTAAACAAATCGGAAGGATAATTGTTGTATACCACTTGGCTCAGTAGTAAACAATATTTACGTAGATATGATCAAGTAGTAGGCAATATTAATTCACTAAACAATTCTGGGCCTGTGGTGAGACAGACAGTCCTGGCAGGCAGGGCGTGGCCAAGCAGGCTGCTCCCCTCAAGGCACCTGGGAAACAGAGTGAGAGGAAGGGACTGGAGACAAGAGATAGTCCCCAAGGGCATGCTCCCAAGGACACACTCCTTCCAAGTACCCAGGTCCCACCTCCTACAGTTTGCACCATCTCCTGATGGTTCATTCAGCTATGAACCCATCAGTGGATTAATCCAGTGATGAGCCCTGATGATCCAGCATTTCCTAAAAGCCCCATCTCTGAACACTGCCATACTGGGGACCAAGCCTTCAACCCATGAGGTTGCAGGGTTGCAGGGGTCATTTCATATTTAAGCCCTTGGGACCTGGGAACTTGATAGACATGCACAGTCCTGGGTCCCACCCTACACCCACTGACTCAGAGACTTTAGGGCCCAACGAGCTGGGTTGGACATGTGTCACCCACCCCCCAGTGATTCTGAGGCAGAATCATCAGACCTACCACAAGTTCAGGTTCATGGACCAAGTGGGAGCTTGGTTCATCTCCTAGAAAAGCTGAGCTATCATTCTTTTCTGAACACAGAGTGATACTTCAGACACTTCGAAAAAATAAAACCTTGAATAAGTATTAAAAACTTTAAATGGGTTCACTTCTTTTGACTCAGTAATCCAGATGCTGGGATTTTGTATTATATAGGGAAAAAAGCTTTGCCCATAAAGTATTCATCACTGTGCTATTTCTAATAGTGAAGCTGGATGCAGTGGTGCTGGGCTCCCTATTGCTTGGGAGGCTGAGGAGAGGGTCACCGAGCCCATGAGTTCAGGAGCAGCCTGGACAACATAGCGAGACCCTGTCTCAAAAAAAAAAAAAAAAAAAAAAAGTATACACACACACACACACACACACACACACACACACACACACATAGTGAATACTTAGAAAAATGTGAAATGTCCAAACAGTAGATATTTGGTTAAATGCATTTACAATGTAATTTAAAATGTGGATGATTTGAAATAATTCAGAACATGCTTATGTGTTCATGGGAAAGAAGCAAGACTCAAAATTCTTCATAAGGAATGACCACAACTACATGAGAAAAAAAATTGCTGGTAGAATAAAGGCTGGAAGAAAATTCCAGAAAATGTTTGTATATGGGACTAGGATAAGTTTCCGTACTTAAAAAGGATTATTTTTTTTCTAATTTTATGGCAGCATGTACTCATTTAATTAACTTATCCCTGGGGAAGCCAGTAAAAATTGAGGAGGGGGCCACTATTTTTGCATTTGAAAGTCTCCTCACACATTGAAATAATATTGCTCAACAATAAGCCATACTTACATAGATACAATAATGTAAATATGATTTAACTAAATATTATGAGAACTCACAATGGAAGAATGAGAGTAGTGGATGAAAAATTTTATATCCTTATCTTTCATCATAAGGAGGTAACCAATGATACTTCAAATCAAGAAAGAATAGCAGAGTCTTTAGAAACATGAGAGTAATTATTAGGAGGGACAGCTAAAATCGCTGAATCCCTTCACCATCTCTTTGGGACCTCACAGGCAGACAGGCCAGGAGAGAAGGGATCATTGTTTGTTTATGTGCTGTGTAGTCCCCAGCACCCAGCACAGGGTCTGGCATATAATAGATGCTTAATAAATACTTGAGCAAGAAAATAATGCTCTCATTATTTAATGTAAACCTCTTAAAAACCCCATGATAGAGATATCATCATGATGCTTCTATCTGTTTTCTGATGCTGGGGATCAAACCCAGTGCCTCACATGCTAGGCAAGCATTCTGTCATTGAACTATGTCCCTAGCCTTTACAGTGCAGTTTTGTCCCCTACTATACTACAAATTTACCATGGGCCATGGAATTGGTAAATTTTTTTGGTAACTTCTATCTTGGGGATAATTTATTTCTATGTTTTTATAATCTCCAAACACAAAGAAGTGCTCAAAGAATGTTGAGTAAATTTTGACCCTGATATTATAGAGGAAAAACTCTCCAAGTCCACACAGCTAATCCTGGCAGATCTGGACTTCAAAGTTCAAAAAGCTGAGCTCCAAATTGGGTGCTTTTTGTCAGTTAGCTGCATAAGGTAAGTCCCTGGTCCCCAGGCCTCTGGGACTGCTGTCCGAGGCAGACATTTGTACAGCCCTACAGCCCCTGCTGGCTGAGGGTCATGCGCTCATCAGGCTGCCAAGGTTTAGAAGTAGTGTACTCTGCCAGCTCAGGTGGCCTCCCTGCTGGTCTGATGGGGAGACCAGGCCCTTGCACATAAGGATTTAGACAAGCAGAAAAGGCACAGGAGGGCATTCCTGGCAGGAACCCTTCTTAATTAAAAGGAACAGGAAGAAACTGCATGAATCTAATGGCTGGGACACACACTGTCTTTGTAGGCCTGGGAATCACCACAGGAACCTGGCTCTCTGACTAGAACCCAGTGGGTAACTAACACATGTCTTTATCAAATGAATGATGGAAGGATGGATGGGTGGGTGGGTGGATAGATAAATGGATGGATATTTGTTAATGATAAAGTAAAAATTAAAAGGCTTTGGATATTAACAAGGCTTGGTTTGGATCCTGGGTCTGCTCTTGTCTATGGTGTGAATTGAGCATAGTATGTTCCATCTCTGAGCTGAGGTCTCTGAGAAGCTTTTGGGATGTTATGATGATTAAGTGATGCATATATGCCTGACCAGAAATGGAGTTCCTTGACCAGAAAGGCAAGGAGGAAGAGATGTAATGGGGGCCTGCAGGTGGCTGTCTTGCTATCATTTCCCCTTTTATAAAATAAATGGTGAACTTCCTTTGGGGAGCCATGTGGTTTGAGCAGTTTATGCCAATCAGCATATTCCAGTCCTTCAGCCTCTATGATTGGGTCAAGGATGTGCATGTGATTGAAGAGGTCCAATCCAAGTGAATCTTAGAATATTTGTTGGGACTGCTGGGACATAGTCTTTCTTTCTCATTGGAGCTGGGTTATAAAAAGCCCGTAGCCCAAAAGCAATTACTCTGGGAGTTGCAGATGAAGGATAAATCTGATGTTCTAAGAGACAGAAAGAATCACTGTTAAAATGCTAGATTCATCCTGGTCTAAAGTCCCAGCCTTTTTAGTTGCATAAGCCAATTAATTTCTTTTATGTTTAAAGTCTACCTGAGCCAGACTTGACACTAGCAGTCAAAATCATCGTGATTCAGAAAGGAAGAAAGAAAGATGACATGTAAATGGAAGATGAGGCCACAAGTATTGGGTGGAACCAAATTGTAAAAGGACTCAGATGCCAGAAATTGGTGCCCAATTTTAGCTATTATTTTCCACTCAACAGATAAACTAGAAAGAGCCAAACATCAAGCAACTTGCAGAAGATTACAGAAATTAGTTTAATGTGGAGCTGGATCAAGAAAAGAAATCCTTCCTACTTAGGGCCCTCTCCTGCGTGCTGCACAGACACCACACTGTGGAGAAACATACCCCATCCAAGGGCTATGAATCCCTGCAGGCACTTCCTTTCCGAGAAGAAGGAGATGACGAGGAGTGTGTGGAGGTAGAGGCCTTCCACCAGCAACCAGGCGTAGTTGGCCATGATGCAGTACTGGAAGAAGATCATAACCAGCTTACAGCCCACCTGGACAGAGAAAGGCAGGTGAGTCCAGGTCAGGTGGCCTTGGCTTCCCTCTAGTGACCAACCCAAAAGGAAAAAGCTCCGGGTTATAGGAAGCAGGAGCCAGGCCACAGTGAGCCTCAAGTTTCAGAGCCAACTCCTGTGGCCTTCCTGTCAGAAGACCAAGCAAGCCCATAGCATTCTCTAGAGAGTAAAAGTCCACAGGCCACATGGGTTTTGTCAAGATGGTCAATGAGCCATCCATAGGGAAGCAGTAACAGGGTTTAAATTCTGGAACTGGCTGCCAGACTTTATAAGGAAGAGTCTCCTTCAGTGGGAAAACTGCCCCATATTGCTCAACCCCTCTCATTTTTCTGATGAGGAAACTAGTTTAGAGAGGGAAGGAATTTCTGAGCCAAGGGTAACAAAACTCATTCCAAGCTCACTTTTCATGAAATAATGACAAAGGGGTGTGCCAACCACTATTAGGAGGCATCATTGATGATGACTAAAATGGCCCTGACTGGTTCATTATACCTGGACTAGAAAATTCCAAATCCTGACAGGGATGCCATGATGTAGGGTTCTCCTGATGGAGCTACTTCTTTAACATTAAGAGGCAGCCCTAGACCTAGCGTTGTGGCACACACCTGTAATCCCAGCAGCTTGGGAGACTGAGGCAGGAAGATCATGAGTTCAAAGCCAACCTCAGCAAAAGTAAGGCACTAAGCAACTCAGTGAGACCTTATCTCTTAAAAAAAACACAAGGGCTGGGGATGTGGCTCAAGCGGTGGCGCGCTCGCCTGGCATGCGTGCGGCCCGGGTTCGATCCTCAGCACCACATACCAACAAAGATGTTGTGTCCACGGAGAACTAAAAAATAAATATTTAAAAAAAAATAGGGCTGGGGATGTGGCTCAGTGGTGGAGTACCTCTGAGTTCAACCTCGTTACCCACATCACCCCCCAAAAAGGCAGGCCTAGCTGTACCCTAGGGGACCCAGCCATGTTACCCTGTGGGTATCACAATAGGTGACGTCATCTGAGGAGAAGAGCACAGCATCTTTGATGAAGTTGGACAGGGCACGCAGGATGAAGGACACGAACAGGTGCATGTGGATGTAGTTGCGGGTGCAGTGGAGCCTCCTAGAGGGACAGATTGCAAGGCTATAGGGGCCAAAGCCAGGAAGGGCTGGAACTCAGCCAGGCCCTCCCTGACCCCAGCGCATCCGAGAAGCCGGACATCAGCTTCTTCCAGTTCTCACCCGTCTCTGTGAACAGAACCTGAATGAGAACCCCAGTGTATTGTCTCATAACTGCAGGGTTTTTTTCTTTTTTTTTTTTTTAAGCGAAGGTTGTAGGGGCAATATACTTTCTGCCCTGACCTACCATTTTCTCCATCTCCCAGAATTGCTTCCTCTGCTGTAGAAACAAAAAATGTGGTTACTTATTCCCCTTCTGCTTCAAAATGCAGGATTTCTCAAGGAGAGCCCGTTCTAGCTCTTGCGGAAGATGACTCCGCCCTCCTCACGTTTGAGTCAGATTCGACCAATCAGCGCTCCATCCCTGACTGTACTGATTGGTTCGGAGGTTGAACACGTGATCCAAGCTGAGCCTATGAGGACTCCCTTCCCAGGACTTTTGCTAGAACTGATGGGGAAGAGGTTCACTTTGCCCTTGGCTTTGCTGAGCTGATAGCGCTTGCCCTTGTCGCCTCTGGTGGTTATCTTTACCATTTCTGAAGAAAGGCTGCCAGAGAAAGAGGAAAGTCCAGAGCAGAGAAATGGAGGAAGACTTAGTTTTGCTGATTGCCTCTGAGCATCTACCTTCCATCCAGCCATGCCTAAAGCATGTGCCCCTGAACTTGTCAATTATGTGGGTCAGGTCACCTTTGTTTTCTTCAGTTGTTTTGAGGCAGATTTCTGTCTTTTGCAACCAGGAGTCAAAACAGACACCTATAAAGTGTTTCTTATAGCATTGTGAGAATATTAGAAATAACATTTCTTAAAAAAACTAATCTGGCCACATTATCAGTAATGCTTAGCAAGTGTTGAATGAGTAAAGGAATGCAGTGGTCACAGGAACTTTATGTTTTGGCACAGGTGAGCTTTATATAGAGAGGCGACAAGCCAGCCCACCCACACCTTCCTCTTTCCGACCTGAGCAAGTAAGACCCAAAGTTGGCTGGAGGATGGAAAACCGGCAGCATGTTCTTACCGTAAAGCACAGAGGATGCTGAGAGCAACAAGGAGCATCACCAGGGAGGAGCTGTAGCCCACGGTGTACATGACCTTCAGCTTCAGCAGGTAGGCATGCTGCAGAGAGAGCCACGTATCAGCCAACCACCCACCTGCTGGCCCTTATGTGCCCCAGTGCCTCTGCTTCAGGCAGCTTGAGCCCAACTGTCCTGAGTGCTATTCCATTTGTGCCCCAAGGATGTCACATCACAAACTGGTAAGATCATAACAGCTTGACTTTGGAAAAATTTGGACTATCCTCTGATGCCTATTCAAACTTGCACATTGTGTACAGAGCCCTTACCAACACTCTGAACTCAAGTCTTCTCTTGAATATGTAAGAATAAGGTGCTCACTGCCTTTTTAGGAAGTTATCTGGAGCACAACAGTATAAAAATAATAGATTTTTTTTCTTATATGAAGCTAAAATTGGCTTTAATATTGCAGCTGTGAGTGCTTTTTCTTCCTTTTGGAGCCATTTAAATTAAATTCACCTTGAACATTAGAGGTATTATATAGAAGAGTTAGGAAGATACAGAGAGGTCTGTCATTTTCCAACAAAGCAGTTCTGCACATCTGTCCTTCACTTATCTTCTCGGCATTTATTCTGTGTTCTTAATCTCCTTCCACAATTCTTCATTATTTAGATCAATGAATATGCTCTAGTTTGTCAATCTCCTTAGATAAGATACCCAGAACTACATAGCTCAAGAGCTCCAGATATATTCTCCAACAAGGAAAAAGCAGAATGGGACCACCACCTGCCTGATCCGCACACTGTGCTCCTCTTAATGCAGTCAATTGGGCATTTACTTGTTTAGTAGCCACTTCACACTGTTGGCTCGTCTTTGGTACCAATGTCCATAGACTGAAATGTGGGGCAAAAAGTTAAAATTTGACATACAGAAATTGAAAACCTTCACTTAAGTTCTGAAAAATAAATTGTACAATGGTTTTTAAAAGAATCAAGTAAATGGAATTTAAAATGATATTTTTTTAGCAATCAAATTAACAAATACTTAAAAGCAATAACATTCTATTCAGATGAGAGTATAGTGGGAGTAAAACCTGCTTCCATCTCTCTGAAAGGTGATATTAAGATTTCTATCAAGAGCCTTTGAAACATACATTTCCTTTGATCTTTCTTCTACTCCAAGAATTAATTCTATGAAAATACAGCTACTTTTCATATCTGCCAGTTTTGCATCCACAAATTCTACCAACCATGACTGAATTTTTTTAAAATTGCTTCTATACTAAGTAAGTAGTACAAATATTTTCTCTTGTTATTATTCCTTGTTATTATAATGCAGCGTAACAACTACTTACACAGCATTTACACTGCATTAGGAATTACATCTAATCTAGAGATGTTTTAAGTGTACTGGAGGGGGCTGGAGCTCAATGGTAAAAGTGCTTGCCTAGCATGTGCAAGGCCCTGGGTTTGATCCCCAGCAACACACACACACACACACACACACACACACACACACACAGGTTTAAAGTATATGGAAGGGTGTTCTTGGGTTTATGTACAAATACTACACTATTTTATATATAAAGACTTGAGTATCCTGGGATATAGGTGTCTCTGGGGGTCCAGGATCCAATTTTTTGAGAATACTTCAAGATAATATAGTCAGAAAAACAAAAGCTTATTTATATTATAAAAATATTTCTTTCAGAACTATTGGTGACGGAAAAGAAACCTCCAACAACAGAAGAATTGTTAACTCAATTATTTTAAACCAAAATGACTTTACTATTATGCCACTGCTAAAATGCTGGTTTCCAGAGTTTTCAAAGAAGTTGGGACATGTCGATGTATTGTGATGGGAAAAGGCAGATACACATTTTACATGGGCAGGGTGATTCTAGCTATAAATGTAAAAAAACATTAGGCTGAATTATATAAAATTGCCTTTTTATGTAGATCAAAATAATTGGATATTCCAGGGGATTCAGTCTCATGTATGTCTAGAAACAAGATTTTAAGGGGATATGTTGAATGTTAATAAGTGGTTAACTTTGAATTATAGGTTTGGGAATAGAGCTATTTTCTTTTGTATTTTATCTGTATATTTAATTTTTCTATACTGGGTCAATGCTATTTATAACCAAAATAAAAGGGTAATTAATTTTTAAATTAATTTGTTTATTTGGTACTGGGGATTAAACCCAGGGGCACCTCACCACTGAGCCACATGCCCAGTCCTTTTTATTTTCTTATTGCAACATGGTCTCACTAAGTTGCTTAGGGCCTGGCTAACTTTCTGAGGCTGGCCTTGAACTTACAATTTTTCTATTACAGCCTTCTGAGTTTCTAGGATTATAGGCATGCATCTAATTAATTTCTTAAGAAGTCACAAGAATTGGATTGGGGAAACTTGGCTGATAGCTGTTCATAGAAAGGCCCACGTTTGGGGCTAAGGATATAGCTCAATTGGTAGAGTGCTTGCTTTGCGTGCACAAGGCCCTGGATTCGGTTTCCAACAAAACACACACACACACACACACATAATAATAATAATAATAATAATAATAATAGCCCAATCTCCATGGTATCACACAGGGTACTGTAAAGAAAGAACACAGGCTTCAGAGGCAGGAGACAAGTGTCCTAAGCCCAGGACTGTTACTCACCAGCTGTGTGACCTAGGGGAAATTAATCAACTTCCCTGAGCCTCAGATTCTTCATCTGCCAAATGAGGATAATCATATCTATGTTGCAGGCTTGTTGGAAGAATGATGAGGTAAATAAGGTTATCAGGATATAGTATCCAGACAATGTCTGGCATTTAGAAGACTCTCAGTATATGGTATTTTTTCCCCCACTCTATCATCTACCCTTCAAAATGAGTCAGTGGCATGAAATGGTAGGAAGTCTGAGGTATGAGGTAGCTGCTAAAAAAATTAGGCCTATTCTCAGTTACATTGATGGAGTGTTGAGAGCAGCTGGTTGCGCTGGAATGCTTGGAGTGTCATGTCCAGGTCGGGGATGTTATTTTAAGAGGCACATTAATAAACTGGAGCATTTCCGAAGGTATGAAAACATTTGGGTAAGTTATACCCGCAGGGAGGAAAAAACAACTTAGGGGAGAAAAATATCAGAATGATTGATGTGTAGAAGGCAAGATTTCACATGTAGTCTCCGGAGGGAAGAAGTTACCAGAAAATAAGTAGCTTTTGACTCAGAGTAACCACACATTTTTTGACAACAAGAGGTGACCTTGGATAGGACGCCTGCTAAAATGACACTGAACTTCCCTCCTGACCTAACTGCTCTCCCAGCAGCCAGGAGTCACCTCTCATGGATGAAGCAAAGAGCCCTGATGGGCAGTGAGGTGCCTTAGATCAGTGTTTCCTAGAATCTGGGACCCATGAAATGTCAAACTAGGGACAACATGTCAATCAGGAATCTTGCTGCATACAGGATAAGCTCTGCAGCTGAGCACATAAGCCTCACTCCCAGGGATGCTTGGACCAGCCCGTGGGAGCCTAAGGAGGCTCAGGGTGACCCATGAGAGTGTTGAGGCAGAATATTCTGCACTGTCCAGCGGCTGCAGTCATGGTCTGCCATGTGATCTCTAGCCCAGCTCTCATGCCTTCCTTGATCTGCCAGGTCTCAGCCAGAAACAACCCAGCTCCCTGGAGTCCTGATGTGACCCTTGGCTCCTTGGCTCTTAACATCTGTAATTAAGCACAGATGCTGAAGACCTGGAGTTCAGAAACCCCCTGCTGCCTCTTTGGGGTCCAATTGCCTGTCTCTTTGCTGTGCAGCCTGCCTGGGCCACCTTCTTGCTGTACCCTCTAGATCAGCTTCAGCAAAAATTACATATAAAGGGACAGAGAGTAAATATTTTAGGCTTTTGGTGCCATACAGTTGCTTTTGCAACCTCTCAACTCTGTCCTTGCAAAAGTAGACTTGTGCAAATGGTCTTGGCCATGTTCCCATCAAACTGAATTAGCAAAAGCACTGGCGGTCCCTGCTTGAGGCAGGCAAGACATGCCTTGTCTCTCTGTCAATCCGGGTCCACTGTGGGCATTCGTCAATAAATAGTGGTGTGGGCCAAGGAAGGATGTTGCAAGAAGACCAAGTAAGCTGTGTCTTCACCATCAGTTGACAAGAGAAAAAGACATTTTAACAATAATGATTAGGAAAAAAAGGATACTTCAAATCTCAGAGTAAAGCTCAAAGTTCATACAAGTTTGTGGACCAGCATTGAGGGTCATATCTGGAAACCCTTCCTGTCTTAAGGATTTTTTTGCTTATTTGTTTGTTTGTTTGTTTGTCTCTTTTCATTTTGGTTTCTTGTTTTGGAGACAAGGTCTCACTAAATGGATGAGGCTGGCCTCAAACTTGAGATCCTCCTGAGGCCTGCTGGGTCACCTGGGTCACTGGAATTATATGCATGTGCCACCAGGCTCTGGGTTTGTTTTTTTTTTTAATTTTAATTGTTCTATTTTTGTAGCATGAACTGAAGTCAACCTAGATCTCCTTTCCACCATTCTTGAATAATTGACTTTCTGAGTTGAGTCCATAATTGTGCATTTGCCTCTGTGAAGTTTCAGTCCCTTGGTTTGGGATTTTATAGTTTCAACTCTGCCATAAACATTGTGGTAAAGGCTCCAGGTTCTATTCTTTCCAGTTGACTAGTCTAAGCCAACAGTCTGTTGTGTTACTTGATAGATATAAATCCCCAAAACTGCTGGGCATGGTGGCACACGCCTATAATCCTAGAGACTTGGGAGGCTGAGGCAGGAGAATCACAAGTTCAAAGCCAGCCTCAGCAACAGGGAAGTCCTAAGCAATTCAGTGAGATCCTGTCTCTAAATAAAATACAAAATAGGGCAGAGGATGTAGCTCAGTGGTGGAATGTCCCTGAGTTCAATCCCCATTGTTCCCCGGCCCCCACAAAAGAAAACATAAACAAAACAAATCACAAAACCTACAGTTCCATGGGATTTTCAGTAATTCTTAAGGGTGTAAAGAAATCCTAAGGCCAAAAAGTTTGGGAAATTCCACCTACACCAATCATGCATACCTCTACTAAAGATTGGTTCAGAGTGGGGCGGGCCTAACCCATTTTGGGTCATGAGATGTGAAGACAGGCTCCAGGGGGTGTGGGGGGTGTGGGGGTTGGGGGGGTGGGGGGTGTTTGCAGGGTGTGTTGTGGGGGAGTCTTTCAACTCTTCAGGAAGAAACCTAGGAAGTTCCATCTTCTGGGCCAGAAGGAATGGCAGAATCTCTGGCCATGACTGCTGATGGCAACGGGAGCCTTAGGAAGACAAGGGAGAGAGATCAAAATAACCTGGCCCTGGGTGACTTTGTGGTGCTTCTTCATCAAAGAATCCTGGAGCCCATTCTCTGCCTTCCCTGATATGTGAGCTTCACTTTCTTAATAAATCAGATGGAAATTTGATATCTGTTTCCCAAAGCATCCTTTGACCCTCCATCCTGCCACCCATCGTGAGAATGTTCCTTCTTAGTTTGATGACTTTATAAACTTGATACACATAACCTCCCTTTCTACACATGAATAAATGACAGAAATAGCCCTTTGCAGAAGAACCCACTGCCCAGCGCTCCATGATCCTGTGTGCCCATGAGTCACTCCACGCTCCTATTGTCTCCAACTGGATAAGCCCCAGAAGGAAAGAAACTCCATCCTCCACCCACTCCTGCATGTAGAACAAGATGGATTGACTAGAGACGGGAATCTGAGAAAGAAGTCAGAAGCCAGTGTGGTCTGCTGCCCAACTTCCTCCTTTCCCCCATGAGCTTGCAGGGCTATTTTGAGGCTGTAATGTAATTATACGTCAAGCAGCTGGCGCATGATAGACATTCAGAACAACAAGCTTTTTTTTTTTTTTTGTAGGGTGGAGGAATGCTGGGGACCCAGATTCTCACGCTTAACCTCAAGCATAACAAACATTTATCTGGCACCATGAAGCCTCTAGACACCATGATAGCCTGGGAATAAATAAGACTTTCTAATTTGTCACTGCAGGACCCCCAGATCCAGACCCAGGCCTGGACCCTAGGAGGTGCCCAGTAAATGTTTGTGTGAATGGATGTCCACCTTTCAGTGAGAGGGATGGAGAAAGACGGCACATGCTGACCATTTTACCATAGCATGGTAGGTAACAGAGGCCAGCGCAGAGCACAGAAGGGGGTCTTCTTTGGTGTGGGTGAGGGAGACTTTCCAGAATGGGCTACAGTGGGTGGAATCTTGAAGGATGTGAAAGAATCAGGAAAAGAGAGATGGGAAGTGCTGTCTAAGCAAGGGGTCCCAGTGAGCAAAGGCCAAGTGGGGGACAAGATGGCTCAGGATATGTGAGCTTTGAGGGTCTGGGCTGTCCTGGGAAGGGAGCTGAGCCTGGGCTGGACCCTGACAGTGACCGTCTGAGGAAGTCTCAGAGGGTACCCAAAGAAGTTCTGCTCTGCACCAGATCCAAGAGACTCCCTTGAGAGCCAACACTTATTGAGCACTTACTATGGGGCCAGGCAGGCATCTCGCGCATCCTTGTACTGACTCATTTAGTTTCTCTTGACAAGCCTGTATAGTCGAACTATCAATAGCCAGATTTCCCAGACGAAGAAACTGGGACATAGAGCGATTAATTCCTCCCCAGAGACACCAAGTTCAAGGTCAGGATTCGGACTCACCATCCTGGCTCTGAGCATTTAGCCACCACGTGGCTTCTCTTTTGGTTTTATAAATAAACCACCCCAGTCTCATGGTGGTATATGGCAATGTTCACAGTGCCTAGGGTCTTCCTGACCTTCACCTCTAGGTTGATAGACTGAGGTTGTAACACAGCTCCTGGAAGCTCAGCTGAGCAGAGAAGTGTGTGGGGGGGATTGAGAGTGGCCCCAGGTCCTGACCTCTGGACCACACTGGTATCCTCTGTCTCTTCTCAGGCCTCCCCACCTCCCAGGACCCCCTTGGGGTGGAGGTTGACCGGCTTACCCGCCTCTCATTGGAAGAGTCGTTCACATTAACCCCGCAGGCCAGGTCAGGCCTGGGGAAGGTTTCTGACCAGCCGTCTGCTGTGCAGTTTCGGAACAGGGAACCTGTGGGTGCCAAGTGTCCAGCAGGTAAGCAGTGGGTGCTGGCAATGTTATTTTTATACTGAAATCTATAGTGACATGTAAATGCTACAACCATTTTATAGCTGGGGAACCTGAGGCACATGGGGTTTCAATAATTGCAACGATCACACCCTAGTAAATGGGGAAAGGGGGCTGGAACTCTGGGGCTCCTGGCTCCAGGGCCCTTCTCTTCACCACGCACCACGTGCTAGTGCCCTTCTTGACTCCTGCCTGGTGCTTTGCCTGACCCCAAGTCCTGCCGACACATAACAGGAAGGTCCCCTAGAACAACTTGGGGAGGTGGCAAGGACCTGGCCACTCTAACAATGATCTTTACTCAGTCTACTGTTGTTACAAACCTTGCTCCAAGAAAGTTCCATTTCATATCTCACTTCATGCCCTGCTCACCGGGCCATGTGAAAGCCACCAGAGTGCCACTGAGATACACCTTTCCAGACAGCCACCTCTCACCAGAAGGCTGGAGTTATTAGTCCTTTAGCCAACACAACAAGGCTACCTGTGGAGACAACTGAAGTTCTGTTTGCCCCGTACACCCAGGCAAGGCTGCGGGCTGACCCCTCTCACCAGGTAGTCCATGGTTTCTGGGCTGCCCTGAGGTAGGCCCAGGGCCCTTGTGCACCAGACTCTGGCTGGATAGAGAGAAAGGCACATGAATGGAATTGAAGGACCTGCATGGAGCCCTCCCCATAATGGAAGGGAGATGCCAGCTAGAAGGCCCCAGGAGGAGGTGCCCACCTTGGACTGAGGTCCAGCTGCCTTCTATACTCTGGGCTACCAAGATCTGGATCCCCAGTTCTGGCGAGTGGGAGATATCATGAGGTGAGGACAATGATCTCTAGGTACTGAGGGGAGAACCCTGTCCAGGGGCCCCTTAACAACCCTGGCTGAGCCTGGGATACTCCTCTTCCATGAGGCTGGGCCACCACTCACAGAGTTCGGGACCAAACAGCTTCCACTGAGCTAGAGAAATGTGGCTGGGCTTTCTAGAAGCAGCCACTGTGCTGTGTACTTTCTGTATGGATTCTGATCCCATCCTCACAGACCCCAGGAAGGCAAGGGTTGTCTATTCTGCAGACCATAAAACCAAGGCCATGGTGCCCAGACGGGGTGAACCTTATCACTAGGCTGCCTTCCTGTCTGGCCCTTTCTTTCTGATCCCAGGTGTGGCTTCTAGCCCCAGGAGATTCTGTCCTTTGGGCTCCAGACATGCCCAGCCTATGAAGGGTCAGGGAGGCCTGGAGCCTAGGTCTCTAGAGGAGCCAGACTTGAGTTTGAAACCCAGGGCTGCTGTGTGACCTCACCTGCACCACTTCTCTGTGCCGGGTAGGAATAATCACCCTCTGTGCAAAAGTAAGCAGGACCAACACTGGCACATGGAGCGGGGCTAGGCTGCTGCCAGTACAGAGCAGGCCTTGCAGCCCCACTTCCTCTCCTTTCAGCCTTTCCAAATAAGGCAGGAGTGGACAGGCCACGGGGACTTGGAACTCAGGGGAGGCAATGGGAAAGAATGGTGGTCCAATTTGGCATGGTTGAATGGCAACAAACACCCAGACCTCAGATCCAAAGGTAGCACCTGCCTCAGGCTGACTGTGGACTCAGCCCACTGCACCTGGCCTGGTGTTTAGGGCCCTCTCCTCGCTGACCCAGCAGGATTCCCAAGAGATCTGCATGTGACCCAGGCCAGGGCCAAGAATTGCTGACAAGGTGAAGTCCCCTGCTGATAGAGCCACCTGCAAGGCTGCAAACATAGCATTGGGACTCCCTGGGGCCCTCATAATCCCTTGTACTCCCCCCGCCACCCCAGTTTAATTCCTAACAACTAAGGGGTCCTTAGCCAGGTACAAGCCAGCGGACACCTCAGGGCACCCCTGAAAACATATTCACATGCATTAGGGGAAGAATCAGTCCAATGCTGTCGTCCAAGCCTCCCGGCCCCTAATGAGGTTGGGGACTGCTGCTACCTCCCACTAAGCAGGAAGGAAAGAAGGGCCAGGCCTGACTGCACCCAGAATGTGTTTTTGAAAAAGCAATGCTGGAAGAAGGCGCCCTTTGAAATGCATCCTAGAGGGAACATTGAGGCCTGGCATGAGAACTCTCTGGGGCAGAAGGCAGCTATAGTTTCTCGAGTCACAAGGACACCCATCCTGTCAGGCCCATGTGGTGGGTACCCTGGGAAGAGTAAATTTATGAATTAACTCTGGTATTTATTTTTCTTTGTTCAAAAAGAAGGGTCCAGAACACCACCTTGTCATCACTGGGCTCTCCCACAGGGGTCAGAATTGGGGTTGGGGACACCACTAGGGGGAGATTTTCTTCCTGAAGGGAGATAAGGAGCAGGAGTCCAAGGTTCTGGGTGACTAGCAGAAGGTCCTGATCTGTGTTTATGGACCAGCTGACTCCCCAAAGCCCGAGGCAGGACTGAGTGGGATGGTCCTCCCCACCACGCCAGGGCTGGAACCAAGCTCCCAGTAGTCAGGACCTCAGTGTGGATCTGCAGCCCACAGCGGCACCATGTGGTGGCAAGGTGAAACTGCAGCTGTGTTAGGCATCCCTATGCCTAACTCCATCCTTAAAGCAGCTTCCATCCTTAAAGCATGCAGACAGGGAATTGAGTCCCTGGGGGAGTCCCCAATGCGTGGTGAGTGATTTGAGGGTAGGGATCCTCAAGAGGGGTCAAAGGAATTCTAGTTAACGAGGAGGGAGTAACTGGGGAGTGATGTAATAGGCTGGCACCTCATCATCCCGGTTGCAGTGGGCACTGGTTTTGCCAGCCCCTCTGCAGAAGGACAGGAGGGAGGGGAACAGGAGGTGGAGGCACTGTGGCTCTGGGAGGGCTGGGGAGGAGAAGAGCTTTAAATCTTTTCAACAGGAGAAAATCCCAATCAGCCATTGATGGAGCACTGTCTGGGAGTCAGAGACCAGGAGGGTCTGGTCCTGATCTTGCACCTGACCATCAAGGTTTTCTAGGCCAACCATGGCTGTGTTGGTGTCCCGCTTACTGATCTTCACAGACCCTAGGACAGACATGGAAGGGTCAGGCCAGGAGTAAAGACTGTTGGTGAGTTTGCAGGGGAAGGGGGAGGGGCCGGGGGGAAATTTGTGGAGGGGAGAAGAACAAGGAGTGATAGAAGGTGGAAAAGAGAAAAAGATATTCAAAATTTATTTCCAAGTCCAGCCTTGTAGGCAGGCATTATTTATTGCTCCCACTTTGGAGATATGGAAATTGAGGCTCAATGACAATGAGCCACTTGGGCCATGCAGCTGACTGGCACAGGGCTGGACTGCACGACGCACGTCCCCTTCGGTTAGGTGTTGCCATATAACTGAGTTTGGGCTAAGAGAATGCAGGCAGAGTGGTGTCTCTCTCAGGCCAGGCCTTCAAACTCCCTAGGTGCCCCTCTGGGTCCTTTCTCCTGGCCAGCCACCCTGGAATTGCATGTGGAAGCCTGGGTGGTAAGGTGTAAGATCTAGCATCGCCATCGAGAGGAGAGTCACCTGCTAATCAGGGACATCTGTTTGTGACGTAATATGGACAAACATTGAATGAAGGCTTTAAGATTTGGGGGATTTGTCTGATCAGCAGCTCTTGTTACTAAATTAGGGATGGAAGAGTGGGGTTCAAGCCACCTGGTCCCCTTCCATATCCGTATTGTAGGGTTTTCAGTGGGGCAGAGGGACAGTGAGCCTCAGCAGCATGTTTCCGAAATCTGTGTGTGTGTGTGTGTGTGTCCCCACTTGCATGCGTACTTGAGTACTTACGTGCTAGAGAATTACAA
Source organism: Urocitellus parryii (assembly GCF_045843805.1). Lineage (NCBI taxonomy): Eukaryota > Metazoa > Chordata > Mammalia > Rodentia > Sciuridae > Urocitellus > Urocitellus parryii. Next base: position 179,575,097 of record NC_135531.1, read on the forward strand.
TGAGAAGAATCTACACTCATCTCTGGGGCCCCACAGTCTATCTCTGCTACAGTTTGGATCTGGGCCATTCCCTAAAGGCCTGTATACTAAAGACTTAATTTTCAGCTTGATCTTGATGCTATGCTATGGGGAAGGGGTGGAGCCTTTAGGAGTTGGGGCCTAACTTTTGGAAGTTAGGTCATTGGGTGTGCCCTTGAAGGGATTGGTATGCAAGTCTCTTCCTTTCTCTCTTTGCTTACCAGCTGCCATGAGGTGAGCAATTTTTCCTCTACCACATGCTCTCAGTCATGATGTTCTGCCTTACTAGAGTAACAGGCTGACCAACCATGGACAGAAATCTCCAAAACTGTGATACACAACAAAACTTTCTTCCTTCAAGTGGATTTTCTCAGGTGTTCATCACAGCCATGAAAAGCTGTCGAACATAGTCTCTCTGAACATTCTTTCCTTCCTGACTTTGGAAGTTTGGTGGGGTTTGGTGTTAAATGACCTGTTCTTTGGTTTGTCCTTGTTCAGGACCTTGTCAGGTGACTTTTCTTGCTCTGCCCGGATGAGGGAGAAGGGCAAGACCTCAATGATGAGGTAAGGAGTCAAAGGCAAGGACCCTGTCCTCCTCCCAGGATCACACAAACCATGAGAGGAGAGACCAGCCATGACTTCAAGGTCAGAGCACCAGAAGTCAGAAGTCAAGTTTGAGTCTTAGTTTCTCCATCTGTTGCTGTGAACTTTAAGGCAAACTGACAAATCTCTCTTAGACACTGTTAATATGGTCATTGCTCTTTACTTGGGTCAAATGAATTACTGGGTGTAGAGAAAAGGGCTTGCATTGCCCATGTACATAAAATGCCTGGTACAGGGTCCACCTTAAACCAAAGTTAGTCAATTAAGAAAATCCTTGTACCCTGTAGCTGTCCTCGGGAAAGGGTCTCCAGGAGGGCAGGGCTCCCAGGAGAGCCCTGGCTTACCCACAGGGAGGGCCTGGCAGAATGGGCAGAGGACGTGAGCACCCTGGAAGGCCACACATTTGGGAAACCTGGCACTGTCAAGAGTGGGGTCCTTGACCTGGGGGCCTGGAGCAAGGACGCTGCTGGTTAGGGGGACACAACATGGAAGGAGGGAAGGGATCCCTAAACGAGAGGCATGGGGCAGAGAAGCAAGCCCAGCATTCACCTTCCCCTGGACATTGTTTCCCACCCACTTCCTTGGGACTCTGAGAATTGAGCCCACCCTGACCCCCAAACAAGTCTTCCAGTCCCCAACAAGCATCCCACGATTTCACCACTGCTTGTCCCCCGAGAAGGCTTCGGGTCTCCTGCCTCTCAGCGGAGGCCACCCCACACAGCCCTCCAGCCAGGCCCCTTGGCTGAGTGGTCACCGTTTCTGCTCGTGAGCATCTGGAGGAACCTGGGGCACTGCACTTCCACGGTGTGTCCTGGTGCAGAGGAGGGCCAGCAGCTCATGTTGTCCCACAGCCCCTCACAGCCTGTGGAGAAGAGTCCAGGTATCAGACTGGGATGGAGTATGGGCCAGGAGCTGCCCCCCCTTCCACCCTGTCACCACCCCTGTCTCCCTGGCCTGCCTGGAGGCCTCATTAGACTCCTATGAAAAGTTCTCATTAGGTACTGGCTCCTTGTGTCAGGAACCAGTGGTGTCTAATAAATGCACCTTTTCACCTTCACAGCCTTGGACTCTGCCGTGTGCATGGTAAGTGCTCAGGGCTGAAGACACAAGGAAGGAATGTTACAGGGTCTCAGATCGGCCTTACCTAAGTGGGTCTGGATTTCTCTGCAACAGAAGGTGGCCTCAGCTTGGGTTAAATGACTCTGCAGCAATGGGCCTCCCTCCTGGCTGCACAGTACAACCACCCGAGGAGCCTCAAAAATAGACCTAACCAGGCCCCACCTCCAGGATTCCCATAGAGTTGGTCTGGGTGGGGCCCAGGCATGGTATCATGTTAAAGCTACCCGGGTACTTCTGATGTGATGGCAAGGTCCAGAACACTTGTTCCTTGATTCTCAAACTTCATCTTGCATCAGAATTACCTGGAGGGCTTGTTAAAATACAGAATGCTCAGTGGGCAGGGGTGGGCCTGAGGATGTGCATTTCTAACAAGTTCCCAGTTGATGCTAATGTTCCTGGGCTGGGGGTGACTTTGAGAAGCACTACCTTGAAGCTACACAAGAGTCACCAGTATGCTTGAGGGGTTTTGAGGATGTTGCTTTCTACCTCACTGTGTTCCCTTTAGGGGGCCCAATTCTTGAAGGAAGACCTGGTGTCAATACAGTGAAAAGCTGAATTTCTTATAAACTTACTATTCTTAGAGACACTGAATCTTGAAGTGGATTTCCTCTTTCATTTGGCTGCTAGGGGGTTTACATCCAGATTTGTGGTCACTTCTGGTAACTGAGAGACTTTGAAATGAGTCAAAAAGAAGACAGAACTAGAGGCCTTATTTAAGCAGGACCTTCTGGGTTATCTGATTCTATGGGTTATCTGATTCGATTGTCTTTGGACTATTTTGCAAATCTATACGTTTATAAGTGATTGATAACATTGCAAATGATTCTCATTCGTAGACACACATGACTGTGTCTGGCTGAAATACAATTTATTTCACTCTTCCTTGTATTCAGCCCAGTTTGCACCCACTTATACATTCATTTTACCATTCTGCCTTATATGTGAGGTACTTTGAATTCTCCTATGAACAGGCTGACCAACCAGAGTTCATATCTCACTGATTCCCTCACTAGTCAAATAAAATGCTGGGCAGGTATTCATTTAATAGGTGAGTTTATGACTATACTCTTCTACGAATCATCATTTCACATAATCATCTATTAATTCTCCTGAAGTTAATGCCAAAGTGAGAAGTTACTCCTTGTACAAGCTTTGGTGACCCATACCAGGTGGGAGGCTATCACTGGGGCAGGTTCAGGGGGGTCTGGAAACAGGCTAGGTGGACAGCCATGAGGGGAACAGCAGTCACCCCTCGTCCCACTTGGGGAGCGTAGTGCAGACCCACGACACCAAGGCCATTCAGAAGGACCCAGGTGGTCCTGAGTCCCAATCCCAGCCACCCACACGTGCTATCCTGGCTCCTCCCCTCCTCTCTTCTGGGGGAACAAATGTGTCTCCCCTGAGCTTGTCAGGAGGATGAGTTCAAAGGTCACGTGTGGAGCCCACACAGAGTAGAGGGTGAACAGCAGCCACTGCCTCATGTCTTCCCCAAACCCACTCCTTTCCCACCCTGGCATCTGGAAGGAGCTCAGGCCGGGCCTTCTGAACTGCAGCCTGAGCTCTGGGGAATGGGAGAGGCATACAGTGTGTACGTCTTGGGATTAACTAGAGGGCAGATTCCCAGCTGTTCAAAAGAGCCACGGTCTATTTTTTGGCATAAATCCAACCAGATTCAAAGTACCAAAAACCTCTTCTGTGACACCTTCATTCATTCTAAGTGGAGTCTCCCTGATGGCCCACCCACTGCAGAGGTTCTGACCCTCAGGGCCCATCAGAATCAGCTGGGAATGTGGCTCAGCGGTAGAGCACTTGCCTGGCATGCTGGGTTCAATCCTCATAAGCACCACATAAAAATAAATAGGTAAAGAAAATAAAGGTATTGTGTTCATCTACAAGTAAAAAGATATTTTTTTTTAAATATGGTAAATTAGGAGCTGGGGTTAGGGCTCAGTGGTAGAGTGCTCACCTAGTATGTGTGAGGTACTGGGTTCGATCCTCAGCACCACATAAATGTAAAATAAAGATATTATGTCCAACTACAATTAAAAAAATAAATATAGTGAAAAATATGGTAAATTAGGGGTTGGGGCTCAGTGGTAGAACACTTGCCTAGCACACATGAGGCACAGGGTTCGATCCTCAGCACCACATAAATAAAATAAAGGCATTGTGTCCACCTACAACTAAAAAAAAAAAAAAAAAAGATGGTAAATTTTTTAAAAAAAGAGAAGAAAAAGGATCAGCTGGGAGTCCATCCCATGCATTGATTTCTGGGTCTCACCTGGAGAGATCCTAATGTGGCCATTCACAGGCCACACCCAGAAATCTGTATCTCCAGAGCTTGCCAGAGTGGCTGCATGGTGTGGCCTTCGGACCTTGCTTGGAGAGTTCACAATGCATTACCCTCCTCCCCAGAGCCAAGGACCCAGACTCCCAGGAGAGTCAGAGAGACAGCCATGAACCCACCTCCTGAGGAGGTCATGGGAGGTCACCTCTTGTCTGCAGCAACTGGGTTCAGTGGCCCCCCTGCCACATACAGGCAGAAACCTGTATGCCTGCCCACTGCTGGAGCCCCCATACCCGCGTGGGCCTAGCACAGTGAAGGAACTCAACACCGGTGGCTAATGAACAAATAAATAGACCAGTGCCAGATCCTGGACTCCCTCAATGTCCCTCTTGCCTTGACGTCCACTTGAATTAATTCCATGTCCAGTCCTGTGCTTTCGCTCCTCTGCCTGCCAGCTCTGGTTTGGCCGTTAATCAGAGGGGCTGGAGGCACCAGTCCCAACGCACATTTTTCACATGAAGAAGACTGAGGGGAAGTGACTTTCCAGAGTCACACAACCAGGACGTGCAGGGGCTGTGTCTCTTTGCCTGTTCTGCTGCTTGGTGCCATGTCCTAGCCTTCACCTACCTGATCTGTCACCAGGTGGCACTGACTAACCCAGCCAGGCTCAGGGAGCTGGAGAGAGGCGCCAAGGGGCAGGCCAGGTCAGGAGGGGCTGGGCTCGCAGAGGGGAGAGCAGACTGACAGGGAGGTGGGCAGCTAAGGCAGCTGCTTTGCGTTTCGGCCCTGGCCATGGCACCAGCCCCCAGAGGGAGGAAGAAGGTGGGCGAGCCCACAGGGGAGCCGGGACCTGAGTCAGGATCCTGGAAGGGGGTTTTAGAGGCAGGAATGGTGGGGGACAAGGGAAGGCTGTAACCCAGGGCAAGGACGGTAGGGTGTGGAGGAGGGAGACCCTGAGATGTAGAGGGGGGTTTGGATGGGTCCCCCACCAGCCTGTGAAAGCATCTACGGGGCCAAGAAGCAGGTGTCTGTCCTTCAAGGAACCCAGGAAATGAAAAGCCCTGGGATACTCCTGAATCTTTGCCCTGGAACAAGAGGAGGGCCCCGAGTGTCCATTTTGGACCTTCCCCACAGCACCCAGGTGGGTCACCCAGCTGCCAGCTGTGGATGCTGCTCTCAGGCAGGAGCACAGTCCCCAGAACTCAGCCGACTCTGGGTGACTGTAGGCTTCCCAGATGCCTTTGGGATGGCAACTTGGTCCTGGCAGGGTCCTTTCCAAATGACGTGCTTCCTCTCTGCACTCTGAGCATCTGGAGTCCCAGGAGGCTAAGGGATCCCTTTGTCCTGTTTCTTCAGGCAGAAATCTCCCAGTGGCCACAGGACCCTGCTGACAGTACAACCTCCCTGCCTGCTGGGGTGGCTTTTCCTGCCCTGGAAGCAGGTGGGCACTTCCAGAGCATGGATCAGTGCAGAAGCCTATTATGTCACTTGGAAAGGGAGGGACTCAGAGCTGGCTGGAGCCACCTGGCTGGCCACCAGGATGCTGGCAGACGCCTTCAGTCCATGCAACTGATAACCCATGCCCAGCGGGCCAGCCAGAGGCACAGAGTCCCAGGATGTCTGAGAGCCTTCCTGAGCTGGGTCACGTCAGGCAGGGCCCACAGGGACACCCAGCCTGGTGCTGGCAGAGGGCAGGGCAGGAGTGCCCTGTGCAAGGGGAACTGACTCCTCCCAGGAAGTGGGGACCCTACAGGCTAGCTCACTGCTGTGCCCTCCAAGTCAGCCACGTATAGAGAAAAGACACTGGGGCTAGAGCAGGGCAGGGCCAGGCCAGACCTTGTTCCAGACACACATCAGACATTGTTCCAGACACATCAGCAGCTGAATGTCACAGTAGTTCAGGGTCAGCTCGGGTCACTAGTAGAGAGGAAGAACAAGAGGGAAAGTGACAGGTGCAGAGTGACTGAGCTGGTACTGGCAGAAGTAGGATCCCACCCAACCTTCGTGTCTCCCCATCCCAGTGAGGACTGACACACCCCCTGATGCCAGTTGCCCTTTGGTGGCAACAGACCTGGCTGCCAACCCCACATGGCACTGCTGGTTTTCTGAGCACCCACGACATGGTCCCACTCTCTCCCAGCCTCTGCACAGACTCTCCCAGCATGCAAAGCGCACATCCCCCATAGATGACCTGGGCTTTTGGATGGTACATGGTTGAATATTTTTTATTTTAACAGTTACATTGTTTTCAAAAGAGAATTTAATGTGTTCGAAACATAATAAAGCTAGCATGTCACATCTGATTTTATAACTGTTTATTGTTTAGGGTATAACTAAAGTTTTTTAAAATCCATTTTTAAAGGGGAAAATATTAAGGAAGTCAAAGTACAAGTGACACGTGGCTGTTACTGGCAGGGACCCCCTTACATGGCTCCCAGGATCTGAGCGGCGTGTCTCAGACCCTACCCCCAGATGTCCCCTTCCCCAGGATGGGCAGGAATGGGAGGAAAGGAGGGTACTCCATGCCTGGTGGTGGACATCCTGTCCTGGACTTGGCCTTCCCTGGGGAGCTTCCAGCAGGGAAGGGACACAACTCAGGAGTGGGGTTGTTGTTGGATCCTGGGCAGCTCTAGATCCAGAGCAGCAAAACTCACCCCCTGAGAGGGAAAGGGACTGTGTACAGTGCTACAGCTACTGAACCCTGAGGAGGGGTCACTGCCTCTAGAAAGCCCCGGCTGCAGCTAACGGAGCTTAGCCGTTGTCCCTACTACGGCCTGGCTGCAGGAGGTGGGATGGAACACCCCAGAAGCTTCAGTGGAGATGCAGGGGTAAGCAATGCCAGGTCACAAACACCCTGGGCAGGGGGTCTGGGTGAGTCCCACAGCCCGAGAGGACAGCATGGGGGTCCTGGGTCAGAACAGATGTCACAGCGAAACAGAATGGGCTCAGGACCCAAGCCAACCTTGAACTTGGTCATGCCGCTGACCTCCATAAGCCTCAGTTTTGTCATCTATAAAATGGCTCAGCCACATTCCCTAGGATTTTTGTGAGAACTAAATGATCTGTGTATGTAATAGAATATTATCTGATCTCTTAAACTCTGTTCTTGTTAATTCTCCCGACACATTTTCTCCCTCCTTCCCCCTCTGATAACTGGTTCAAAGTCTCAGAGGAAGGCAGGAAACTCATTTTTCCGGAGGTTTTCAAACATCCCTCAGGGAATGAAAGGCATTCAGGTGTGGTCTCAATGCTTGGGAGAAAACAGAAAAGGAGCAATACTTCCCCAGACCATGGAGAAACGGAGGGGTAGTGATGAGCAGGAGTATGGAAGTTTCCAGAAAGAGGCCCAGTTAGCCCCAAGAGGTGGGTTGAATGACCTAGAGGAGCCTGACTATGGGGACATGTCTAGATGAGACCACAGCCTTGCAGAGCAAGTGCCCCCGTCAGGCACAGAAGAGCCACATGGCGGGGGACGAGATGTCCGACACCATTCATGTGGAGCAAAGCCTAAGAAAAGGGGCTCCCCTGAACGCAGTGCTGCTAGGTGACTGACACCCCAGAAAGCCGGAGAAAAGAGCCAGAAAATAACAAAGCTTAAATTTCTGTCGCTCCAGGAGCAGAGTCAGAATTAAAGTCACAGAGAAGGGAAAATGTTCTCTTTCTACCCAATGGAGTTCATAGGGTCCTTTAAATTTATGAAGGCCCTGGCCCTGCTTAAGGCTCGAGGCAGACAAAGCCACCAGCTTCCTGTGTCCTGGCCATGGAGACAGAGAGGTGGCCCCAGAGGCATGTCTGGGGAGGGGCAGGGTGATTTTAAGAGGGCAGGATGGTGCCCTGGGGACCTCTAGGTGGCCCCACCCAGCCTGGTGCCTGGCACAGAGAGCCCTCTGCCAGCTCCGAGTCTGCCCTGTGTTCACCCACAGCAGAGCCTCTGCCCTCCGGCCTTGACTTATTAATACGTGGGCTCAGATGGCCTGACAATAACCTGAGACTATTCCTGGAGCAATGTGACAGGCTGCAGTGGCAGGGAGCCAGGAACAACCAGGCCCCCCGGGGCGATTCTGGATTGGACCACCAGGACAGCAGGTGCTGTGTCCTTCCACGTCCCCTCCATGCCCTGGATGCTCACTTTACCTGCTATTGGAGATCACCAGGGAACCAGAGCTCCTCCTGGCCCTGCACCCAGAGCCCCCCGAAGCTTCTGCTTGTCGCCATTGGCCCCCCACTGCCTGGGGACTGGCAGAGCCATGTCTCAGGCGCTTCCTACCCAGCTACCTCCATTCATCCTTGTTCCCCCTCAAGACCCCACAGTGGTTCGGGGCGAGTCATGTGCACCAACCTGTTTCTTGGCTTCATGGTGCCTCCCTCTGCCTTTCTTGTCCCCACTTGGGCCCAGTCCCAGGTCATTCAGGGGGCAGCCTGGGGAGGTTTCCCTGGCTTTGCCATTGACCTGACCTATAGACTTAGGTCCAGAGGTGTGTTGCTCTCTTCTGTGGCAGCTGAACCACCCGCAAGCTGTGGTCAGGATGGAGTGGGGACTGAAATCCCAGGAGCAGAAGCATTCAAAACCACATCGAAGGAGACAGAGCTAAAGACCAGGGAGGTTTATCTTTAAACCCAGGAGCATAAGCCATTCAGTGAGATGAGTTCTCTGGGGAACAGTGAGTTCCCCATCACTGAAAGTATTCAAGCAGAGAGGGCCTTGGGATTCGTGAACTGGGAAGAGCATCAGGCACTGAAGGGAGACTGCGCCAGATGACATAAAGGACCTTGGAATCCTGGGGCTGAGAGGCTACTGCCTTGGAGCAGGCTGCTCATCTCCCACCCTAAGCTTCTAAGCACCAAGAGCCAGGCTCTTCCCTTCCCCAAACTACAAACTACAGTTCCAGAGGGCCCTTCCTGCTCACCTGAGAACTCTTCCTCACCTGGCCTAAAGAGCTTCATCTCATGCCACTTGACACAGTAAGAATTGATTGGCATTAACAATCTCTCTCTCTCTCTCTCTCTCTCTCTCTCTCTCTCTCTCTCTCTCTCTCTCTCCCTACCACTCTCTCTCCTTCCTTCCTTCCTTCCTTCCTTCCTTCCTTCCTTCCTTCCTTCCTTCCTTCCTTCCTTCCTTCCTTCCTTCCTTCCTTCCTTCCTTCCTTCCTTCCTTCCTTCCTTCCTTCCTTCCTTCCTTCCTCCCAATGCTAAGGATGGAACCCAGGACCCAGGGCCTCCTGCATATGAAGCAAGGGCTCTACCACTGAGCTACGCCCCACCTTGCTTTTCCCTAATGAAAAAGCCTTCTCCGAGCTGGAGGTAAGTACATCAGTTATTCATATCAGCTGTGCTGCTTGTGATCAGACTGGATTACCAACCAGAAAGTACTCAGGACGTAAAGTCAGAGGATTTCAGTTGAGAGTCCTGTTTCAGCTCTGTATCATCCTGCGCTTCTTAGGACCTTAATTCTCACCCGTGAAATGGGGATAATAATTCTTATTGCACTTTTTTTGTGTGTGAAAGTTGGTCAGTTTTGGTTTTGCAATACTGGGATCACACCCGAGGCCTCATGCATGCTAGGGAAGTACACTGAGCTACATTCTCAGTCCTTTTTAGTTTTTTATTTATTTACTTTTTTCTTTTTCTTTTTTCTTTTCTTTTCTTTCTTTTTTTTTTTTTTGAGACAGGTTCTTGCTAAGTTTTTTAGGGCCTTGCTAAGTTTTTGAGGCTGGCCTTAAACTTAAGATCCTCCTGCCTCAGCCTTCCAACTCACAGGGATTTCAGGTGTGTGAGTTGGTGAGTTGGTGAGTTGGTGAGTGTGCCACCATGCCTGTCTTCCTTTTTTAATTTTTATATGATTTTATTTTATTTATTTATTTGTTTAGTGGTACTAGGGTAAACCCAAGGATGCTCCACCACTGAGCTATATCCCCAGCTCTTTTTTTTTTTTTTATTTTGAGACAGGGTCTTGCTAAGTTGCGGAGAGGTCCTCATATTTGAAATCTTCCTGCCTCAGTCTCCTGAGTAGCTGGAATGACAGGTGTGTACAGCACTCAACTGCACTGTTGTTTTAAAAACTAAAAAATTTAAATTGTCTAAAATGTTATATAAAATAAACAAATAAGTTAACTTATTTCTGAAAAATGAGCCAAGATCAGTTGTGCTGAGGAATGGTCAGGTGGAGGTGAGCTGTGGGCAGAGCAGGCCATGGCTCAGGGCAAGGTAGGGGTTGGCTACCAAGGTGCATCAGGATCTGGGGACACCCTGGAGGAGGCTGGGAATGTTTGTTAGAAAAACTACATTTTTGCCCTGAATCTCACAGTGGGAAGTACTGATTCACACCATGGATGAATGTTGAAAATGTTTTGCTTGGTGAAAGAAGACAGACGAACACAAAAAGGCACATATTGGATGGTCCTTTTTGTATGAAATGTCCAGAGTTGGCAACTCCCCAGAGACAGAGAAGATGGGTAATTTCCAGCAGCTGGAGAGATGGAAGGATGGGGAATGATTTCCTGTCGGGTGCGGGGTTTTATCTGGGGCCATGAAAATGTTTTGAAACTAGATAGAGGTGGAAGTTGTATGACATGTGAATGTCCCAAATGCCATGGGATTGTTATCTCAGCAGGGCAAACTGGGCAGTCATTAGTGTGAAACCCTCCCACAAGATGCCAGGAGGGCCTTGGCCACCCCACCCGTTACTTTAAAAGTGGTTAATTTCATGTTATGTGACTTTCACCTCAATACAGAAAGAAAAAGAAAAAAGAGCCTATTCTGGGGAGTAGGCCACCAGCTGGGGACAGAAGGGTGCTACCATGTCCCTATTTGAGGACATGTACACCAAGGCCCAGAGGGGGCGAGTGCACTGCTGGAGGTCACGTGGAGCTTAAGTGACAGAGCAGGACACATGTCCAAGTCTGTCTAAATTTAGGACCTATATATTTGTTGCCACCCCACCTTCCTTCTGGAACATTCTTCCCCTGGGGAGAGCCACATCCCTTCTACCAGCCACATCTGAGGGGTGGGTATTGGTTTCCACAAACAAAGGGGTGAATATCTCAGCAGGGCAAACTGGGCAGTCATTAGTGTGAAACCCTCCCACAAGATGCCAGGAGGGCCTTGGCCACCCCACCCGGAATAGCTCAAGAGTTAATTTTTTATTTGTGATAAGCAACTGGGCTCAGTGACAGCTCCCTGAGTGACATTTCCTGTGGCTTGTCTGGCTTTCAAACATTAACCTCCACCCCAGGGAGAACCCAGCAGCTTATCCATTAACTCTGTGCCCCCAACGTGGAGTCCCACTGCCCAGTCCAGACACCAGGCCAGAGCCATGGGGGGCACAGGACCTCCAACTGAGCTCCTGGGGGAACTGCTGCGGTCACAGGCCTGGGCGAGGGCGTGGGTGGATTTGCATCTGGGCACCTGTCCCTCAGCTCCTCCAGAATCTTCCAGGGGACTCAAGGGACACAGGCCTGATTCTGATGCAGATCCCCCCAGCACCTCTACGTTTTGTCAATTCTCCTCTCTTCTTCCAGTCTTGTAGGGAGTTTTACTCTTGGCCACCACATCTGTCCATCATACCCTTCCAGGTGGATCCCTGGGCCTCGCTTTCTCAACTCCTCGGCAGGGGAGGCCTGAAGACCTTTCTAGCTACAGGATCCATGGACCGCCTCTACTTCTGGGGGTTTTAAATCATGTTTCAAAGCACCAGACCCCTTCTCCTCTGTGACAACGGCAGAAATTCAATAAGAAAAACAGTAACGGGAGCTATTTGTGGAGAGGAAGCCCGGCCTGCCACCTTCCCACTCACTCCCCAGGGAACTGCGAGGCAGAACCCTGGAGGAAGTCTCGGCAGAGCTTTCTCAAACCTGGATGCACAATCAGGACCACATGATGAGCCTGAGGCAGAAGGATGACCAGTCCTACTCATGGGTGTGCTGACAGCTTCCCGCACCTGCACCCTGGACTTGGGAGATGGTAGTTCACAGGGGAGATGCCATCCATAGGCAGGGCTGAGTGTGCAGGTGGGTAGAGGGTCTAAGTGGACCCCAATCCACCATAGCCTCGTTCAGCCTGATCGCACACCATCAGAAGAACTCCCCGCTATGAAAAGATGCCTGCTTTTGTATATTAATTCACTTATTTCCAACAAGAGTGTCATGAAGGCCGTAGATCATTACCCCCACTGAAAACTGGGCAGGTTGAGGAGTGAAGGAGCAAAGCCTCTTCCCCGAGATCGAGATCATCAGCGAGGAAGCAGCACCCCAGGCTGGCCTTGTTGGGCCTTGCTTTCTGTCATACCAGACACAGTATCTGGGATGGTAGGAGGACCCAGGGTATCAGGACACTCTCAAGAGTACCTCCTGGAGTGTCCAAGGCCAGGATATGGCTGCTTGGAGCCAGGACAGGCAAGGGAAGGCTCAAACTGAGGGTCTCCCTCTCTGTCCCTCACTTGGTGGATGAGTGAATCGATATAAGCACATTTGCAACACCCACAGCACTTGGCTTCTGCCACCCATGTTTCTTCCCACCTCTGGCTGCTCCTGGCACTGAATGCTGGAGTGCGTGAGGCTCCTCTCCAGGCCCCTTCCTCTTCCCTCCCATGATCCGTCATGGTGAAGCCTCAGCTGCACTCGCCCTTGGTGCCTAAGTTCAACCCTGGCCTGGATCTCTGTCTTCAGTCTCAACTGAGCTTCTAAATCTGAATCTGCTCCCCCAGATACCTGACCTTGCTTCATCTTCCTCCAGATGCTCAAGGTAAACACCTGGAGGACATCCCGGACTCACTCTTCC